>NW_027176471.1:40000-56732 GCF_023349555.1 Cebidichthys violaceus
TTCGTCCCGGACCTCATCTTTTGTTTCTTCATTCATCTCGTCCGCCCACGCCTGTTTAAGTCCTGATGTGATCAACCCAGGAGCAACGGGATCAAATAGATTCATGGCTTATTAAAGGGACTCAAAGATTTCAAAGATGCTTCCTGACATCGTCACAAATTTGTAAATCCTTTTTAAATCACCTTTTAGGATATTAGGGATATTGTAAATAGCTCGTAACTGTACACATGATGCAAACCTACCCTTGAATTCAACAACACATTTGTGTTGAAATCTGCAGGAGGAGAGCTCCTGCTTGACTGAATAACGGAGCTAACGGCCGTTAACGGAGGTTTGGTTGAGTTCCGATATGATGCTTTCAAGCTCTGTTCAGTAAAAATGACTGCCGGGTGAAGGTAAATTATGACATTATCGTGGTGTGTTCAAATCGTATCTTGTAAAATTCAGTTTTTAAACAGAAACATGATTGAATACAGTTTGAAGGTTTTTACAGCAATACACAATAGATATTACTAAGGGAATTATGATTGGTATAACTCGCTAACACTCGCTCTAAGCAGCTAACAATTTATAATAGGAGCTAATGACGGGCAAAAAAATTTTTTTAATCAAAGCAAACATTTGATTAAAAATACAATAATGTATTCCTAATGATTTGAATTGTGTGTTTTTATTCAAACAACCGCTGTAGATGAGAATAACAGCTGATTGGTTGGAGATGTAGAAAAGGATGTCGTCAGCAAAAGGTGATGTTTTTATCAATACATGTCGATGGAAGTACTCAAGGCTTCTGTCTGATGCTAGCGGCCAGCGGTTCAATGATGGAACAGATGTGTGAAGAGAGGATGGCCTTTGCCCCCCCCCCGTAGTCACGGCCTGGTGTTGGCTTTATGTAAGGTGGAATGATTCAACATGCATAAAAGCAGAGATGATATTTTATAAACACTGAAGAATTTAGCCACCCTGAAGCAATCCTTGTTGATTCTTTTCTATGGTAATTCAGCATTATAATTATGATTACATTTTTAGTCGTAGTCAATATTGATGGCTTTAGGAACCCTGATTACAGATTTCCATAAAACCAAAAAGACACAAACTAAAGGGAAATATGAAATACAGAAAAAAAAAACACATTTGATTAAAGGAAATAGAAAAGTGCCCAGCTGTTTTGCTTTCTTCACTCTGTGTCTCAGATCTCTGTGTTGTATCATTATGTTTGTCAGTATTCACACTCGGTAGCCTTACCTCGCTCACATCACCAGTCAATCATCAATTGAGACCTATATATGAATGCTGAAATGACGTTTCTTCAACAGATAGATGAAGCCACGTTTGAAAAGAGCTTCATTCTCAATTATGCGCGAGCAAACTCTGCAAGAGCGCCTTCATTAACCGCAAACGTCACCTGCCAGGAGTCCACCATGAGATCGGGATGCCACCGTTACAGCAATGCTTTCTATACTGCCAACTCTCGCTGCTCCCCTTTCTTTATCCATCCTCATCCTCTCCTTTATTATAAGACACTCTACTCCAAGTTTCCACTTTAGGTCTTTCAGTAGAAAAGTGAGCTGTGTACTGCAAAAACCCTCGCTGTAAATTGAGCTCAACATTTGCAGTTCCTACTTCCTTCATTACGACGCTGCAACAAATCCTGTGACGAGAACCAGCGGCTGCTGTGTAGTGGTGTTAAATGAGTTTGGGATGCTTTAATTAGGGTGAAATCACACTAAAACATTGCCACATGCTTCAGCTGTTGAGCTACAGCAGTTGGATGTTTCTCTCCTCCCTCCTCCCTCCTCTTCCTCCCTCCCTCCTCCTCCTCCTCCTCCTCCTCCTACCACCACCAACATCCCGTGGGGTTGTACAGTTGTGGTGTTGCATTATATCGCAGCGTGGCGGTGGTGCGCCGCTTGTCCGTGTTGGATGTTAATTTCCTGCTTACTCAGCGCACTTCAAGCCGCAGTCAGTCCATACAGCAGTTCTGTCGGGACCCGTTAAAAGCCGAGGAAAAGGCAGACTGATCGGGGGAGCGCTGGATGGGGTGTGCGTGCGTGCGTGTGTGTGTGTGTGTGTGTGTGTGTGTGTGTGTGTGTGTGTGTGGGTGCGTGCACGTGTGCAGTTGATGTGGATTTAAAGAGCGGGAGAGGAAGCAAAGCAGCAATAGCCTTTAAGATTACGCAACATTATGCAGCTTTACACCGTGAGGGCAGAGTAGTCTCAAGGCTCCTTCACGCTCTCTGATGTAACGGATGGACACATAAACAGGTTTTACACCCTTTTAAGCACAACAGTTGCATAAGAATGAAGTTAAAGGAGGTATTCTTGGAGGATTCCGGATTTATTGCCAAAATATATAATCTGGCTCCGTTTGAAAGATGCAATGAGCAACAAGAAATGGGCAACAGAGAGCGCTCCATCAATAATGCTCTTTAATGAAATGAGCAAAGGGAGGACAACGAAGCTCAGGGATGAGAGATACGGTGCGGCGTTGTCTTGACAACAGGCATTTCATCCAGGAAGGATTAACCGACTTTTGCGAAAGGGATTACGACGTCTCGTAAATTATGATGTTACGGTAACAGCGGCACATTCACGCGCGTTCGGCATTAGGCCTCCGTGACGTGATGCAGGCATGAATGTGAATTGTATAACAACATGACGGTGTGTGTGTGTGTGTGTGTGTGTGTGTGTGTGTGTGTGTGTGTGTGTGTGTGTGTGTCTCTGTCTCTGTCTCTGTCTCACCGCTCGTACACACACACATGGCAGGATGATGGAAAGCGCTTACTCATCGCACTGAAGGAGATTGCAGTCAAGGTGTTACGCGGATAAGGAGACAAATATTCACACGCGTGCGTTCATACGCATTTTTAATAGCGCAGCATTGCTCAGGGATACTCGGCCCTGTTATGATGTAATGAACATGTATGTTAATGTGATAATTTCATCGTGTGCAGAAAATGTGCTTTTGTGTGTGACTGTGTGGAAAATATTCACTGGCATCTGTGCCAAATCTACAGAAGACCTAAGACTTAAGAACAGGTGGAAAGGAAAAGGGTTATAGAGCACACACACCTACGTCACACACACACACACACACACACACACACACACACACACACGTGCATGTTCCCACGCTCGTCTTTAGAGCAGGAGGTAACCCTGGGCCGGTCTTCCCCCCGGCCTCCTCCTGTTTGTGTGGTCACGCACACCAGGGTGAAATCACGGAGAACGCCGATAATACATAATGTGTTGGTGGAAATGTCAGAGTGTGTGTTTGTGTGTGTGTGTGTGTGTGTGTGTGTGTGTGTGTGTGTGTGTGTGTGTCTGTGGGTGTGGGTGGACCTGGTTTCCTCCATATGCTTGTTCCCACACACACTGTGGGACAGTCACATGGGTGTGGAGCGGTGTCCAGCCCTCACACAGACTCTTTGCTGCACTGAGCTTAATGCTGCATTAACCAAACACACACACACACACACACACACACACACACACACACACACACACATACATTTTTAGCACATACCATATGCCTCCTTAAAATAGTCCTCCTTGGCCCAAACTGTTACATCGTGATTCCATTTGGCATCCCCGTCATACCCGTAAACCAAAATGTACACGCATGCACCATTGTGTTGTCCTAAGCGTGTGTCGTCCTTTAAGGAGCCAAGTGAAATGTCCGCCAAGGACGCACCCAGTCGCCCACACATGTACGCTCGTGCACACGCACTTACAAGGTAAACAAGTGCGCCCTGGTGCCAGTGTGTGGCCAGTAGTGGTGTGAGAGCCACCTGTTTCACTCCACCTCCTCAACCTCTCTGCAGTTCCTCCTGCTGTCCTTCCTTCCCCTTCCTCCTCCTCTCCTTCCTCCTTTTGATCTCGGGCTTCCTCTCGGTTTGGAGGCCGCACGGTTGACCTCTGCCCTCTGCTTCTCTTTCAGGTCCTCCTTAGTCAGGTTCATCGGCTGCGGGCACTAGACCTGCTCGGACGGTTTCTGGATCTTGGTCCCTGGGCCGTCAGTCTGGTACGTTAAGATATAGTTGTTTTTTTTAATGTAATTCATTCAAAAGAAGTCTCTACTTCTTCCATAACATTAAACAGACATTAAAGAATGTGCAGACCCTTTAATGTGGAGTCGCTGCAGGATGTCTCCGAGAAAACAAAAGTTCCTAAAGCATAGGTTGACCAGTACCCATATGGATGTTGAAGCAGGTTTTGCATGCTGTAATCATTCCCTTTGTACTTGCTGGCCATTAACAGATCCCTGCTTAATGTACTTTGAATGTAAGTCATGGGGGGACAACATCCACAGTCCACAAATGTATCTGTAGCCAACATGAGTCTTCAGCTTCACCCGAGTATCTTAGGATACTACCCGTCTCCCCTCCAGTCGTCACACTAAGCTAATATAAACTAGTTGTTTCCTCACTCCAGCTCCATCCTGAATGCACAGACACGAGTGCTATCAATCTTCTCAACAAAGTCCTGGTTTAAAATAACAGAATAACGCCATTGATCTGCGCTTATTTCTAACGCACTGAGCCGGTTGCGGCTCTTACTTCCTCGTGCGGTCACTCACTCAGCTTAGTGACAAAGCAGAAGGAAAAAAAAAAAATGAGGACAGACATTTGAACTCAAGTCACATTTGAGATTATCCTCCCTGCTCAGCTTAATCACATTCCTGCGTTCATGTTTACATTTCAGACCGCAGGTGTGTCTCGGTGGCCAAGCGCATTCAGCCGCAAGGCCTGGATCATAAACTGCAATATCAATACTGCTTTATTAACATCAGTGCTGTGTGTGTGTGTGTGTGTGTGTGTGTGTGTGTGTGTGTGTGTGTGTGTGTGTGTGTGTGTTTTCCAGGCCCTGTCTGTGGGGATCTTCCCCTACGTATTAAAGCTGCTCCAGAGCTCAGCCAGAGAGCTGCGGCCTCTGCTGGTTTTCATCTGGGCTAAAATCCTCGCCGTAGACAGTGTAAGTTATGTAAAACACTCCCAAGAATTAAAATCATGCTGCCTCTTCTTTTCTAAACCCTTATTGTCTTTTTTTTTTTTTTTTTTACGTCACAGGTTTATTGTCGTTATATAAATTCTGTTGCACAATTCTGCAAATAACCACTTTAGATGACAATAAAAAAAAAAGTACATTTAGTATTTTTGGCTTCTGGACGGTTGATGTTATTTTTCGGCACAGTTCCAGGATGGTGGTGAAAGTAGTTCACCTACAGCCTTACTGTCAATTACATGTCTCAGAAAGAAAATCAGAATCGCTTTAAATTATTTTAAATGAATATTTAAATTACTACGTTAAATCGCTTAAAGGGATAGCTCTGATTTTTAATGTGGGGACTTATGAGGTTATTATCATAAGTCAGTGTATCTGCAGTGGTTCGTGGTCGGCACGCCTCCGGGCTTCAGTGACGGCGATGTAAAGCTGTGAAAATATAATAAATACAGCGTACATTTAACAGCAGCACATTGCTTTGCTCCCGTGCTGGTATACATGTCTGACATCCATCTACTGTAATTAATACACCGACTATAGACAAGTATACAAGCCCATTTAAAAAAAATCAAAACTATCCCTTTAATGTTTTTTTATTAAAAAAAATAATTTGCGTTCCTTCACACACTTTTTTGTAACCGCGAGTGATATTTCATATTGCAGCACACTGAAAAACGTGATCATTTTTTTAAGTTTAAATGATTCAGAATTATAGACGATACACGTCTTGATTCTTACGCTCTTCAATTTTATTTTCCCAAACAGCTTCATAGCGAATTTTCACCAAAAACAGCTTCAACAGTGTGACGTTAGTCTGCATTCATGGTTTGGAGGAGCCACCATGGGAGAAATGAACAAATACTCCCCATGACGTTCTGTATGAGTGTAAGCTGACCGTAAGCAACATCTGCAATAGAGTGATCTCTCTCTCTCTCTCTCTCTCTCTCTCTCTCTCTCTCTGTCTCTCTCTCTCGCTGTCTCTCTCTCTGTCTCTTTCTGTCTCTCTGTCTGTCTCTCTCTCTCTTTCTGTCTCTGTCTCTCTCTCTCTGTCTCTCTCTCTCTCTCTCTGTCTCTGTCTCTCTCTCTCTCTCTGTCTCTCTTTCTGTCTCTGTCTCTCTCTCTTTCTCTCTGTCTCTCTCTCTGTCTCTATCTCTCTGTCTCTCTCTCTTGGTCTCTGTCTCTTTCTCTCTCTGTCTCTGTCTCTCTTTCTGTCTCTGTCTCTCTCTGTCTCTGTCTCTCTGTCTCTGTGTGTGTCTCTCTCTCTATCTCTCTCTCTGTCTGTGTGTGTCTCTCTCTATCTCTCTCTCTGTCTGTGTGTCTCTCTCTCTCTCTCTCTCTCTCTCTCTCTCTCTCTCTCTCTCTCTCTCTCTCTCTCTCTCTCTCTCTGCAGTCATGTCAAGCTGACCTGGTGAAAGACAACGGACACAAGTACTTCCTGTCGGTGTTAGCCGACAGTTACATGCCAGTGAGTGTCCATGAATGTACTATAAATGAATACATCTCTTCTTTTCCGTTGGTTGAACAGAACATCTCCAGACAGTAGTGTGACAGCGGACACACCGACATAAGACACGACCTCACGGTTCTTTTCTTCGTTACAGGCTGAGCATCGAACCATGGCTGTCTTCATATTGGCTGTTATCGTGAACAGCTACAACACGGGGCAGGTACGGATGTGTGTCTCAGCATGTCTGCTCATGTGTGTGTTTCTCACCCGGCCGCCTGTGTGTTTGCTAGAAGCCCAAAGAGAGAGAACCTACCGAACTATTCATTTACTCTCCTCGCCGGTACCTCAGCGGGTTCTTCCGGGGCCAGACGTCACTTTGAGAGATGACTCTTATCGCCCATTGTGTTTTTTCCCGGAGATATTTGTTACGTGGCAGTTTTCCGGTCACCTCTATAATCTCCATTTCCATCCCAGCCATCTCCACGGTGACACTTTATCACCGCGAGCGTCACCTTCGGCCTGTTCCTGGCCTCCTGTGTTCAATCCCCCCCCCCCCCCCAGAAGCCTTTTGTGCCGGATGCTGATCAAACATCCACGGGTGGGGTGTTGGGATGATGTAGCTTGTCATTTCATCATGGACTACACACACACACACACACACACACACACACACACACTGTTCCACAAAGAAATATCCCACCATTACTCCCTTTTGCTTTTTCTCTCGCTCTCTCTGCAGTTGTTTTTCTCTCTACTTCTGAATGTGACGTGACTGACGTATTTTTCTTCTTCATTTACCTGACAGTACTTCTCTCACTTAACATTATATAAATGTGACAAATCAGAAGAAGCTATTTGTGCTCTCAAGCTCGGAAACACCTATTCTTCTTCTCCCACTACCGCTGTTCCTAAACGCTCCTGCCTCTCTCAAAGGCCTGTAAATAATAGATGCTCCCAACATTACAGAGGCTCTCCGCCTGCTCCGCATCTCCATTATTTATCCCTCTCGCTTTCGACAACAGCGCTCATTACTGCGCTAAGGTTGTTGCGAAACATACGCGCGGACCGCTGCTGTCGTTCAGCTGGGAGGCTCGCTCAGCGAATGATCGCGGTAACAATGCGTGGCACGTGAGGAAAGTGGAGGAGGCGCATCGTGTCTCTGCTGATCACGATCGTGAGGACTTAATCTGTAGTAGACAGAGACAGCGCACTCAAATAGGCCCATTTTGTTGTCGGTATAGGAGTAGGGTACCGAAAACCGGTGCCAAATATCCTATACAACCGGTACCTACCGGACCGAAACGCAACGCAGATTTCGGTGCTTCCTTTCGGTGCCGAGGCAAATATGCTCATATTTCTGCAAAAGAATTGCTGAAGTTTATTTATGTTTATTTAAGTATACTGTAAAACAGTTCATATATTATTCATAGTTTGAAGCCAAGTGTTTTGTATTTATTTATATTTATACATTACAGTCATTTAGCAGACCCTTTTATCCAAAGCGACTTACAATTCAGTATCTATCTACCGTAGACATTTAGGGGTTAAGTGTCTCGCTCAAGGACACATTGACATGAGACTAGTGGAGCAGGAGCCGGGGATCGAACCGCCGACCCTCTGATTGAAAGGCGGCCCTGCTCTCCACTTAGCCACGGTCACCCCCGTGTATTATAGTATACTTCAAACAGTTAATATATTGTTCAATTTGAAGAAAACAAATTGCCTTGGCAATAAAAAAAAAAAAAGCCTTTCTTTAATGTCGTCAATCGTCGTTTTGTGTGTTTGGTTTTTTTAAAAGTATCGGTTCAGGCTCCGGTATCGTTTTAAAAGTATCGTTTTAGCACCGGTATCGGAAAAAAACCCAAACGATTACCCATCCCTTTTATGTTCAGGCATGTTGTCACACAGAAATTAGACATACATGCCTTTTTATTTGAGTCCGCTGCAGAATAAACCGCACCAGAAGCACATATTTGTTATTGCACTTCCTCTATGTTTACTGGTTGCTGTGATAAATTCAAAATTAAAAAAAAAAGCAACTGCAAGGTTGTTTTTTTTACTACAAAACGTCTTACATAGGAAGTGTCGCATCTTAACAGCATCTTAACACAGATACAAAAAAAAAAAAAAATCTGTTAAATGGAACAGACTGGAATCAATTTAACGAATATACGCGACACTTCCTCTGCATTGTTTAGAGTGGTGTACGGATTTGCAGTAGAGTGGCGCCTCCCTTTCCTGGTATGTATTGAGTCGTTCAACACAGAGCCAGGTCGAACAGCGCCTGAAATCAATCGACCAATGAAAACGCAAACCCTTCCTGCACAATGTCTCCCGGTTCCCTGACCCTCTGGTGGTGCTTTTAATGTGGAACTTTAACTGGTAGTGTTTCATATCGTTGAGGATAGTTTAACATGGATTTTGAAGAATTGCAAAGTAGAGCGGAGTGGAATGACTTAAGCGCATCACCTCTGGTGCATGTTTTTCACAGTAAATGCCTCTCGGTGTCTCATAATGCAGTGTGAAACACACGCAGGAAGTGTGTTGTTTTATTGACGCGAGAACAAAACAACGGCGAAATAGAAGCGATTGGAATTAAAAAGTAAATCCCAAAAACAAAGTGTCTTTGTGTTTCGTCATGAAAAGAAGAAACTCAAAGGAAACAGAGGAGAAGAAAAAGTCCCCCGTTGTTGCTCTGCACAAATTGATTCAATCGAAAATAAAGTTTTGAAGAGGATTTTGAACAGAGGACTTCAGACTGCCTCAAACCTCGATGGACCAATTACCTTTTGTTCACGAAGGAATGAAGTCCTGATCCTTTTGTCCGTCACAGCGTGAGGTTACAGGTTAGCGATAATTAACCGACTAACGATGTACAAGTCAAGTACAAGTCTGAAGCCTGGAGCCTCTGTGCTGCTCAGGATGGGTCGCACTGAAGACCGATGCACATATTGTCCTTTTTATTAAAAAATGGAATCCTGGCAGCTCGGTTTTTCACGACCACAGTTGTAACGAGACCAGCGTGTTTTTAATAGGCGGTGACTCATGGGAAATGATGCCGTGCTCAAACGGCCTTGTCACCGTTACTTCACACCCCACAGTCCTAAAAATCCTACGTAGGCATCCCCCCATTTAAAACACAGTGCACATATGGACAACTGATCCCCCCCTTCTCCCCCTCCTCACCAGGAGGCCTGTCTGCAGGGCAACCTAATAGCCAACTGCCTGGAGCAGCTGTCGGACCCCCACCCCTTGCTCCGCCAGTGGGTGGCCATTTGCCTGGGCCGCATCTGGCAGAACTTCGACCCGGCGCGCTGGTGTGGAGTCCGGGACAGCGCCCACGAGAAGCTCTACACTCTGCTGTCGGATCCCATCCCTGAGGTGAGAGAGAGGTCGTATCCTATGCGTTGCTCGTCAATGATTACCTCTTTAGATTTAGTTCTTTTTACCGTGAAGTGTCTCCCAATGATTTGCCGTCGGGTCAAATTTTCTAACAGAATACAAAAAATGTTATTGCCTTTTTTTTCCCTCATATATTCATTGTTAATTGGCATTAAACGATCTTAAAAAGTTGACATTAAATGTTTGTTCAATCGAGATGCAAATCCTGTAAAACTGCAGTTTTTTTATTAAAAGTGAGAAAATAGGGTCCAGGTAGAAAAACACAACGCAATATTATTTTAATCTGGTATTCCCAGATATGAAGCCGGTCTAACCTGTGCATGCAGTTGAGGAAAAGACACACACAAACCCCCCCCCACACACACACACACACACACACACACACACACACACACACACACACACACACACACATACACACACACATACACACACATACATATACACACACACACACACACACACACACACACACACACACATACACACACACATACACACACATACACACACACGGAGCAGACCCCCGGTGTTTAGAACAGGACGCTCAGCATCTGACTGGGTCGTGTGTGTGTGTGTGTGTGTGTGTGGACCGGAGGGACAGCGAGACAGAGTTCGGTCTGAAGTTCACCCAGACACTCGGTGCCCTCGCTCAGACATGTTCACACACACACACACACACACACACACACACACACACACACACACACACATATGCAGCTACAAGGAACATCTGTTTCCAGAAGTAAATAATTCCTCCTTCCCTGGGAAAGACAGCTGCTTTGGCCGTAGGGTTGAAACTGAGGTCTGTACCCACACACACACACACACACACACACACACACACACACACACACACACACACGAACACACACAAAGCACTTTTTCAGCTACATTTCCAGGTTGTACATCTATTTTACATTAGGAGTTTTCAGAGTTTGTGTTAAATTTTAGGGCCACTGGAGACCGACCAACTAGATGACTGGATTTAGAAATTCAGACGATTCAACTAAAATGCCAGTGTGTTTATCTTGTGTGTGTTTATCTTGTGTGTGTTTATCTTGTGTATATTTATGCGGCGTGTGGCGGCTGTAGGCCTCGTTTGTAATGTATTTATTGGGGTAACATTTCTTATCCCGCTATCTTGAGTAGTTTTCTCATGAAAAAAAAAGAGATTTTAATCCTCATGAGGCACAATATTATAAACACCTTTACAGTCCAGCATAAATTCAACAGAAACTGTTTTTGTGAAGTTTTTAATGTTCAGGGATGCCCTGGAGTCCAGTCAGGGAGTTTTTATTTTGTTGTTAAAAACATTAAAATGCCTCCAAAAAATATTTAAGTAGTTCTAACTGACTATATATACACACACATGTGAACTGTTGCACACAAAACAATTTGTGTTGGGGTGTACAGAACCACAATGACCTGTATTGCATATAAACAAAATGTTTCCTCTTGGCTCAACAAACAATACAACCACATATTCATTCTTGTTGCTGTGATTTGGTTTCGGTCCCCCTGATGGTGGAGTCCTTCTGTGGGATGGCACAATTTTTTTGGGATGAAACGGCCAATGAAGCGAGCGGAGAAAGCGATGAGTTATAGTGACGGAAAGCAGCTCGCTGGAGCACGGAGCGCTGGTCGTCTCCGGGGGCATTTCCTTGCGGTGCATTGAAAGAAAATGGCACCGTGAATTACCTCTAAAACGTCATTTGTGTTGTCTGCTGAACGCAAAGAGCCGTTCATCGATGAAGGAAGATCGGACTGACGAAACATCCGAAGCCCGTCGAGCGTTCACCTTGTGTTTTTGATTTAATAACCGCTGCAGGTGAGGTGTGCGGCTGTCTTCGCTCTGGGGACGTTTGTGGGGAACTCTGCTGAGAGGACGGACCACTCCACCACCATCGACCACAACGTGGCCATGATGCTGGCCCAGCTCATCAACGACGGCAGCCCCGTGGTCCGCAAGGTCACTGCAGCACAATACACACATAGTTGATCATCTTATTATAATTTTGGGCAATAAGTCTGTTAGATGAGGATCTCATGTCTGTATGATCTACACTTAATGATTGTCAGAGCTCAATCTAACATAACTATTAATACTGAATTTATCTCAACTGTCATCCAATTAAGGATTACAATTTACCTTTCAGGTCTTTGGATTTATCTAAAGCGTCCATCATGACTCTCTGTTAACAAATTGATCCAAGCCTCATCTTCGTGATGTTAATTACAAATGACGAGAGTCAGAGAGCGTTACTTCATGAGGTTGCGATGCTATCGTGGTGACAGACTCTGTCCACAGACAGACGGACAGTATTAGAAACACCTGGTGAAGTACTCAAAACCGCCTCGTTGTGTAGTTTCCACTACAGCAGGTGTCTGGAGGACCACATGTTGTCATGATGAGACACACTCAGACTCACTGACGCAACTGCTAATTGATTCTTCGCTAACAGATAAGAGATGCGTTACTCATTTGTCACCATCGTACCTGGAGACACACTGAAGACGTGAAGAGAAAGAAAAATCAAAACCCGTGAAACTGATCTTTTCTTTTTTTTCCTCCATATGCGTTTGACAGGAGCTGGTAGTAGCACTGAGTCACCTGGTGGTCCAGTATGAAAGCAACTTCTGTACAGTTGCCCTCCAGTTTATAGAGGAGGAGAAGAACTATACAGTGCCGTCACCAGCCAACACCGCAGGTACTGCACACACACACACACACACACACACACACACACACACACACACACTAACATGCAATTTATGATTACACAGATACTTGATTTAGAATGCAGATCGTTTGAGGAAAGCTTTAGAAGTGGATTGTACATTTTACCTGATGTTTTTTTAAGCATACTTCCACATTTGTGCTTTTTGGCATTTGACTCTTAGTCTCTAAAAATGACAAAATAACTCGTCCTCTAAATGGTTCCATGTGTGTCGTAAGCGTCACTGAGAGATTTTAAGAACCTTAGAATACGTGCAGGTCACAAACATGCGAATCCGAGTAGTTAGAAGCGGTTTACCTCGGTCACAAGGAGATTTAAATCTGGATATATGTTGTCAAATGGACACAGTGAACAATCTTAAATCACTTGAGCCCGTTTCTATAACAACGAGACTGTACTCTTCATGTACTCGTCTCATTTAAACTTAGGCTGCCATCATCAAAGGACTTTGTAAGAAAAAAGTATATCCTGAATTGTGAGCAGATTTTAGGACTATGGAATACAACTTAAAATAACTTTTAAATGTTACTTTCCTGGACGTGGCCATGCCTTCCCTTTTTCCCCGTGTGTCTCTCTAGAAACACCTGTTTATCATAGACACGGGCGTAGAAACGTTTATTTTCATGCGTTTCGGGATCATCCAAATGTCTGATCCGATGTCCGTGTTGACGTCCAGAGCCCGGTAACTTGACTCCGGTGAGGGACAGCCCGCCATCCCACGCCTGCGATCGGTCAACTCCTACACCAACATCCGAGCTGCCACCACTGCCCGCAACCTGAACAAGAGCCTGCAGAACCTCAACCTCAATGAAGAAGGTAGGAGGGGGAGGGGGGGGGGGGGGGGGGGAGGAGGGGGGAGTGCTGGGGAATGGAAGCAAAAGAGAACATAAGGCAAAAGATGGGAGAGATGTATAAATAAGATGAAATTTAGATGAATTTCTAGGAGGACTGAATGAAGACAAAGAAGACAATTTAGTCAGCTGAATGGCAGAAATGAATCCGAGGAGAGACCATTAGCGCATCGGGTTTTCAGCTCTGGGCCGTAGATCTAACCGTTCACAGACGTACTTATTTGTTTTCTTTTTACTACCAGCAGAGAGGTTCAGACCAGTTTGTGGTGTGTTATTTATTCCCAATCTGGCAATCCTTGTCACGCATGTCTTACAATGGTGTGATGTAGATAAATGCCAGAACACACACACACACACACACACACACACACACACACACACACACACACGGACCATTTATTATAACTGCGTAATTCAGTTGTGTTATAAGCGAGATCAAGAGGTTTGGCTTTCCAAAACGACGCTCCCTCTTCAGGGGTGACCTTGGCCTGCTTTCACCTCGGTGTACAGAGTCCCTGCACAGCGGTAACACTTGCAGCAGCACCCATCAAGAAAAAAATGGGTGTAGTCAATCGACGCAATCGTCTCCTCAGTACCAGGACGCATTACACAAACACCTGCCCCATAGCCTCTGACGCGACCCATGCAGCCTGCAGCCGTTCAACACTGCCGTTACTCTGGCTTTAATACATACCGCTGAATATCCGAGTCGCTTAAAACGCGGTAAAATGTATTCCTCGTCCACAACATCCTCTGCACTCATGTTTTTTGGGATGACATTTTCACTGTTGGAAATGTAACTAGAAAAGTTCTGTTATTGAGCGGCACTTGGAGCATCCCCCCCCCCCCCCCCCCCCCCACCCTGTCTACCCAGAAGCGAAGACTACAAATCCAAGCTAAAAAAAAAAAGCAGCCTATAGTTCTGTCCCGCATCCAACTACGTCACCGTCGCATCAAATGACGGCGCTGGCTGCAGGATGCAAAAATCATCTTTTTTGGAGTTTATTGCTTCAGTGGACTACATTTACCATCAGCACTGATTGGACTTCAACAGTAAAAGTGACACAATTGGCTGATACCTCCTGAGAATTTTCAATTACACGTTTGAGCAGATTCACAGTAGGGTTCAAAATGCCCTGGCTCTGATTGGAGCATGGGTGAATCCCAGTTGTATCGTCAATCTCTCTACAGTAGTCTTGAGTGCTTTGTTTAGGAAGTAACTCGTCCCAGTGTTCCCTTCAATAACTCTACATTGGGTTCTGCTTCATCCAGCTCCTCTGTGATATTGGCCACAGGATTCAAACTGTTCTTCTGGCTTGTTGCTTCGCTCCCACAGATATTAGCTTAGATTGACTTGTTCCGTCCATTTCAGTGGCTTCTCCCAAGTACGTCAAAGGTACTTAAAATACCCATAACAAAAGCACGCCATTAAAAACATAAATATATATATATATATATACACAGTATACAACACAACTCACATTACACATTAGTGCAAATGGGCATTAAATAAGTTAATAGAATTAATGAAAGAGAGCACATCTTGTAAAATAACAAGCGTTCCCTGGTGCAGTCGTTCTACGTTCAACGGAGGATAAAGATGTGTATTATATATGTTCAATGAACAGCCAGACAAGAGAAGCTCAAACTCTAAATGTCGTGTTTAACTGTGTGACATTGCCAGGACTGCATCAGCCCTGAGTGAAGTTAAGTCACTGTCACTGCGAAGCGTTCCTAATTCACATATTCTCAATGCTTGTGCCAATGTGCGGCGGTGTTTATCATCAATAATCATAAATAATCATCAATGAGCAGAGCGTATTTCCGCTCTCTTCCGATCTCCGTTTCCACATTTCAGCCTGCAGTCAGTTTGGGGGATGTGTGGCGTTTGGGTCACGAGTAACGTTGAGATCAGGAGAATTACAGCGGGAGGTGACTGAGCCCGACATCTGAAATTAAGTTACGAGCAAGTTGCGTCGGCATGCTACCCTCCAAGCACAAGTACTGCTCACGCCATGTTGGATGTTGATCACAATAATAAACTTTATTTATACGCTAGTTTAACAGCGGCTAATCTGCTTTCTAGACGAAATAAGAGCTTCTTTTTCTTCCTTTTCATCTCGTATCACATTTGTGACGGCCGTGATTTTGTTGCCAGTTGGATCAGAGGGTGACTGTGTGTGTGTGTGTGTGTGTGTGTGTGTGTGTGTGTGTGTGTGTGTGTGTGTGTGTGTGTGTGTGTGTGTGTGTGTGTGTGTGTGTGTGTGTGTGTGTGTGTGTGTGTGTGTGTGTCTTTTCTTCATTCAGGCGGGCCAGCAGCCTTCTCCCCCGGTAACCTGAGCACCAGCAGCAGCGCCAGCAGCACCCTGGGGAGCCCCGACAATGACGAGTACATCCTCTCCTTTGAGACCATCGACAAAATGAGACGGGTGTCCTCCTATTCTTCACTCAACTCCCTTATAGGTAAGAACTTTTGACCTTTGACACTGAATGTTGCCGGTGAGTGTTGAGCTTTTATTACCGTACCGTACGAGTGATGACAAGCTGATCCACACCATTGTAACATTGTAAACACACAGCATTCAAAGTTCTCGTCCTCAGCTCAACGAGTGAGCGAGAGAGGGAGAGAGAGGGGGAGAGAGAGAGAGAGAGAGAAAGAGAGAGAGAGAGAGGGGGGGAGAGAAAGAGGGAGAGATAGAGAGAGGAAGAGAGAAAGAGAGGGAGGAAGAGAGAGAGAGAGAGAGAGAGAGAGAGAGGAAGAGAGAGAGAGAGGAAGAGGAGAGAAAGAGAGAGAGAGGAAGAGAGAGAGAGAGAGAGAGGAAGAGAGAGAGGGGGGAGACAGACAGAGAGAGAGAGAGAGACAGAGAGGGGGAGAGAGAGAGAGAGGGGGAGACAGTCAGAGAGAGAGAGAGACAGAGAGGGAGGAAGAGAGAGAGAGAGGGAGGAAGAGAGAGAGAGAGAGAGAGAGCAGGACGGTCGGGCAAGCTATAGAAAGAATGAAGGGAAGCAGCGTTAGTGAGAACATCAGAGAACTACTTTGTTATTTTCTGGTTGTTTCGTGGCGGCTGTGTTCCAAAGCACTTATAAACACACTCACACCTCTGCACCACCCAGTGTGAAAGCTCCGTGTTGAATGAATGCAGTGAGGAGAGAAGCGTCCCCCATGTGAGAATTTGTTTTGAACTTAAACATCTATACTTTTAGTTTATCCCATCCACCATGACCTCTGTTTTCCGTACTGTATTTACCCTGTGAACCGTTTGCCGGTCGTCCATCTAAAGACTGTC
>NW_027176472.1:0-146932 GCF_023349555.1 Cebidichthys violaceus
GCCGCGCTGGAAAACAATGCGCTGTACTCTGCATCGCTCGCATTCTGTCAAGTTAGGGATGGTGAACTTGGAGGAAGTAAAAGAAAAAGGAAAAGAAAAAAAAAAAAAAAAGAACCTGCGCACGAACTCGGTGGAATGCTGCCCCTGCTCGACAAAGACGAGCCTTTGAGGAGTTTTTGGGAGGTTTTTCCAGAGGACATTTCTTGCAAAACTTATTGCTGAAACGAGACGCATCGGTCGGCTGCGGAGAGAAAAATATCATCTTAAAATCCTCATGAGGCGTTTTGTTTTGGACACTTTTTCCTCTTTTTCCAAATTACATCTGGAGATGTTTAAATGTCATTTAAAATATGTGCCGGCTGAACGGATCGGGCTCAAATTACAGTCTCAAAAAAAAAAACGTGTGTGGAGAAACATGCGCGTCTATAGCGTCTATTCCTCATTCGCAACTCCTTCAACACAACTTCTATCAGTCAAACGTTTAAGTGTGAAAACCAGTTAAAAGGGGGGGGGGGGGGGGGGGTAAAGCAGATACAGCCGTGTTCTCTTTGTAAAATCACGAGGACGAGAGCAGAGGGGGAGAGAGGAGAGAGAAAGGAGAGGCAGTGATGGTGGGTGGAAATGGTTCTGTGTGACTGTCTGTGTCCGGCCCTTGCCAAGAAAAACAAGGCCTGAGAGACGCTGGGATCTGATTTCAGCACGGAGGCATGGCAGGAAACTGGTTCCTCTGGGTGGGGGGTGGGTGTGGGGGGGGTGGGGAAGGCTGGGGTTGCTACATTTCATCTCCTCCCAGAGAAAAGAGATTTAGAGACAGAACAGCCGTCCCCGTCGCTCACCGCCCGTCCAGCTATGACGTTCGAAAAGCCCTTGCGGCTCCCGCCAGTTCACAGTGATATCACGGAGCCGGGGTGGGTGGGTGGGGGGGGCGTGATGCGGATGCCTAGTGCCACCGAGAGGTCAGCTCAGTTCAGAGCCTTGGATCTGCATCTGGATCACGGCTACGCTGCTGGAGAGCCGGGGGAGGGAACAGCACATGTGCAGAGAAGTTATGCTACGCAGGCCGTATGTGACTTAGCCTCCATGTAGCGCGCTGATGAAACAGAGGTGATGGGAAATAAAAGGTTCTGTGTCTCAAAGGGTGTGAGTTGCGCTGAGACTTCTCCAGGAGTGAAGAAACGTTGTGTGTGAGGGGGGTGGTGTGTGTGTTGTGTGTGTGTGTGTGTCTGTCAGAGGTATTTTCCACATAAACAAAGCAAGAGCTTTTGTTATTCTTGCATCATATTTCATCTGGTTTTTTTTAAACCAGAGATTTCAGAGGCTAAGAGTCCACCGGATGAGGAACACTGGAGCTAAACCGATAAATCACCAATAGGCCACACACACACACACACACACACACACACACAACATGTTTCTGGTACAAAAGAACCCATAAATGTCAGACACTCCAATATCTATATTGGTACCAGCCTCCAAAATCCAGTACGGGTCGGCCTGTGAAGACAATACTGTCCAGATAAAGAACAAAGAATAAGTTAACTATGATTCTGACCAGACAATCGATGCCAGCTTTCAGTGGCACGGCCCAGTATGTTCACAGAGGCGCTACAACTTCTCATCATCGCAAATAAAATCACTCAACACAAACATGGAGCACCAAAACCAAACTGTGTTCGAAACGCTCAACATGCCGCTCAACAAAAGTCAAACGCTGTCGAACACAAGCAACCGAACGAGAGCAATTTCTAAAGAGAGTGTAGTTTAAATTCAATATATCTGGGATTCAAGCAGCGGAGTCGCTTCAGAATCTCATTTCTCTCACTTAAAAAGATAAATCACTCAACGCAACAAGCGTTAGCGCGGATCACTGGAGGCAAACGCAAGTTTTCACTTCAGCTTCGGTGCTCTCGTTGCTCAACTTGGGCTGAGAATTGTTAGAAATCAATATATAATATGCAGGAAACAATGCTAGTTTTGGAAAATACCAAAGCAAAAAACTTTTTAGATTTTGTCAACTCTTTTTGTCATTTAACAAAAAAAATGCCAAATGGTCAACATTTCAAACATCCTTAAACAGCAATATGTTGTTGTTGTTTTTTCATTTTTGAAAAATGGCAAAAATTCTGATTTAAATAAAAACTGTAGATGCAGAATAAGAAGAGGGGGGGGGGGGCAGCAAACTCAAACAGAGCCCAGCATCAGGTACCCTGCCCACCTCCATCCCCCACCCAGCGCCAAGGTGGAAGTAATGACACCACATGTGACCAATCAGCCTGATAAAGAGCAGGGCCCGCTGGGGGCGACACGCAGCTGCGGGTGCAGCTGTGCGCCGTTGTCAGGCCAGCTCGCTCGTTTAGAGAGAGAGAGAGAGAGAGAGAGAGAGAGAGAGAGAGAGAGAGAAAAGACAGGGAGGGAGGAGAAAACAGCCGTGGTGTCCTAAAATAATCCACTTCAGATCGGAGCATCGGCGTCTCTGACAGATTCATCACTTTGAACCCGGACTTTGTCACTGCAGTTTCCAAAATTCTCCTTCTTCTGTTCCGCTCTTCTCTCCCCTCCCGTCTTGTGCCGGCACAGGGCCTTGCTCAACACATTAGCGAGATATCCTGTTCTGACAGCAGCTTTAGCCCAAATCCAGCCATCATGGAGAGTTATGCCATCGTAGCGAGCTGCGGATTTGGGAGACATAATACGAATCTAACCCAGAGGGACACGGGGGGGGAAAGAGAGAGAGAGAGAGAGAGAGAGAGAGAGAGAGAGAGAGAAAAGAAAAGAAAGAACAGCAACAATGACGGAAAACTGGAGGAGCTGCGTATACGTCTGGGTTCGACTGAATTCGGATCACTTGATGTTAATCGGATTAAAGATGGAGGTTCTCTGAATAATGCGTAAGTATGTGGAAAATATGCAGGCGATACGCACTGCGACGACGAGCGACACCAGTTTCACGTTCGGTCCCTTCCCGCTGAAATTCACTTGGAGGAAAAAAGTGCCACATAATTCAGGGAATTTCTAGAACTAATGGGAGCTTGACTGACACACGGCGGAGGAAGGCGGATGACGTCACATTAGGCGAAATGTCACTTCAGTCAAAGAAGTTTGCATCGGAGGAACTTCTTCCGCCGGCACATTTCTTCACTCGTTTTATGCAGGAAATACAACTCGGTACGAGCTGAAATGATGTAATCATCGTCCTCCTCTGTTTATTTTCCTCTCGCCTTTGTCCATCAGTCTCCCTCGGAGCTCAGCCAATCTTGTGTACAATCTGACCAAATTAAGATTCAGCAGGCTGCCAGACATTCCTTTAGATAAAGTGATGCGATGTTTCCCTGAGTAAAACTTAAAAACAAACAGCAATAAATCCATCTTGAGTTACTTTATCTGAGGGCGGCCATGTTAGGTCCCGGCTGGGACGTTGTAAATGGAATCTACTTGGACGGATGATTCTGCTGACACACACACACACACACACACACACACACACACACACACACACTGTCTCAACTTTAAAAAGAACTTGCTTTCCAGCTTTAAAAAAAAGTGCGTGTTTGACGAAGGTGCCAGGTTTTCAGTGTCCCCACCAAACTATTTATTATACTGTAATTATGCTGTGCGTCTTCAAGTCAATTACTGCGAGTGTCACGTCGGTGCTTTAATCTAAGCGAGGTCATCGCCAGTGTAAACACAAGCTGATTAAAAACACCTCGCTTTCTGCTGAATCTTTGATTTTCCTTGGACGTGTAAATAATTTGCTTTATTCAGATTACCATCATAACACGGAACGGGCGGTGACAACCGACGTCTCGGCCGCAATAACAAATCTGTCTTTTTTCAAGCAAACGGAAAGGAGAGATCAATGACAATTTATTAAAAGAAAAAGAAAAAAAGAAAAGAAAATATGAACGCCAGGATTTTGTAGCCACTTCAAATCATGTAAACGAGACGTCGGCTTAATCTAATCAATCAAGGTAATGAGAGCCGGGTGGCCTTGTAGATTTAATCAGCTGAGAAGCTGTGTTGCTTCTTCACCTGAGGCTCGGTTGCAGAGACGAGTGTTAAGACGGGTTTAACCACTAAAAGCCTCTTTAAACTCCTTAAAAACAAACACCACCATTGAGTTTTTAAGGTGTTTTTGCTCAGTCTGTGCAAACCGTCATTCTGAATCGCTCACGGTAGAATGAGTACCGTCCGAATCCCAGTTTAAGGCGGACTGAATGTTGCGCACAGAAACTGGATTCTTGTCCGAGGCCTTTTTTTTATTATTTTTTTTTTTTTATTTTTATATAATTTTTTTTTCTGTCTCCCAAAGGAGCTGACACAGCTTCAGACCAATCACACAACAGGAGCTCTGTTGTACGCTTGGCGAGCTCCCGGGCACCACTGGGCCTCACTGGATGAATGTGGACCTTTAAGAGTAAACCACACACACACACACACACACACACACACACACACACACACACACACACACACACACACACACACACACACACACACACACACACACACACACACACAAAACGAAGCCATGAAGGTACTTAGAAAAACTTTTCAAAAAAAAAAAAAAAAAGGGCAGCTACAACTTTTCATAATTAAAACCCTATGTCACTTGCGGGGATGTTTGGATGTGAGCGACTGTCACGTAAACAAACAACACAAGTAGGACCAGAGCAACCACACACACACACACACACACACACACACACACACACACACACACACACACACACAGTGTCTTTCACTGCACAGCGATCTGGACGAGCAAATACTTCAAAGGTTTAGACAGGGCCCTCTCTCACTCTGTCTCGCTGCTAAAAGCAGGCCTCCGAGGTGTAAGGATACAAATGACCTAATCCAGGATAAACATATGGCCGGGCGGAGGGAGAAGGTTTATATGTCTGCGCTACGGAGTGAACAGCATGCCAGTGTTTTAGGAGGCAAACTACCCAGCATACCTCCTGGTCGTGTCCCGTGCAAATGGACTACCGACATCTGAAAGTGCCGGCTATTAATAAAAGACCGTTTATGAGCCGCCGCGCTGCCTCTTGGATATGTGTGTGTGTGTTTTTTTTGGGTTTTTTTTTTACGCACTCAGCACTAGTTTATGCAGGCGCTTATCAGCGTAAATCCAAATGAAGGCACGCGCAGGCCGGGGATGGAGTTACACTGCCGCGTGCTCATCAACGCTATTAGTTTCCAACCAACGTTAATTGCTTCGACACTTCACGCCATCCGAGCGTGGCGGTGGGGTGAGACGGATCGGCTTTTTTTATTTCCGCTCGCGCCAAATTAAGCGGCTGATATAGAGCTCCTCTTTCGAAAGGCGAGGTATCACCGCCGGCCCCCGAGAGAGCGTGCGCACGCGTGTGTGTGTGTGTGTGTGTGTGTGTGTGTGTGTGTGTGTGTGTGTGTGTGAGACGTGTAAACTGCAGGATTGGCTGGGAAGATAACCGGCGTCCGACGATGACAAAAACAAACCCCCGGGGTGTAACGATGCGAGGCTGGTGCTGAACGAGCGGTGTGGCACTGAGAACATGTAGTGGCACCTGCTGGTGGGTGGGCACACATTGAGAGTTGTCCCCTCCAGGACCTGGACCAAAAACAGACACCTGGACGCCACGCTGACGTGACGCATGAATGTCATGTTCCTGCTTTAAAGCAAGACTACCTCAAGTAACTTTTACGAGGACTGAAACCAGTTCAATAGAACACAGAGCAACTTCCAATTACAAATAAAAAAGTTGAGCTCATTGGCAATAAAAATCACCCTTGCACAATTTAATACACTCAGGAGTAAAGGTAGCTACGTCCCTATTAGGTCTGGTGTGACCAGTAGCTCACGGTGGCTAATGCTAGCAAACTCGTCTTCGTGTCATTTCGTCTTCTTTCTTCTCAACTTGTGTTTTTGTTACCCTAAAATGAGTCCTTCTAATCCACATAAGTAGCAGGTCTTCTTCACCAAGTCCGCCATGTTTCTACAGTAGCCCAGAAGGGACAAACCAAGCGCTTTTTAACGAGGGCCTTTCGCGTTTTTTTCATTACCGGAAGGCCACTGTAGTTCTACGACACGCTTGGTAAGGGAGGGGTAACCTCACCACTAGATATTGCCAAATCCTACACTGTGCTCCTTTAAGAGATTCTGTAAATTCTGTGGTTGATTTGTTGGATACTTTACGACCAACTGGAGCAGACGTCCCCGACACTGAGCTACACAAATGGATGTTTTTAGATTAACATCGGGTCAAATGACTGTGTGTGATGTGAAAGGTATCGTTTGTGACAAACCCACACGGAATTATCACCAAACCAGTTTATTTTTTTGCCTTTTTTGAACCATTGTTTTGGTTTTCCGTCTCAAGAAGCTCTGCTCTCAACACAGCTACGCATTAGTTAAAGGCCTAAAAACTCCCTGGCAACACAAGCAAACCCCCCCTATATGCGCCAACAGATACAAAGTCTTATATTGTTACGTTCTGATTAGCAACATCACCCTTTTTTTGTAACACAAAAATACAGAAATGACCAGCATTGTTTTTTTTTAAAACTTTGGCAGAACTTTTTGGCTTAAAGTTCGATGCTGATTAAGAAAATATGTTCCTCAGGGCCTTTAAACTGTCGTCATTTACAGCAGGATGTTAAAAAAAAAACTAAGTTGACAACAAAAGAGTCAAGGTTCAAGCAGCAAGCAACAGCGCGTTGATGTTGACGTTTGTAGTTGTGGACATAATTTGATTGGACAGTTTAAAAAAAAAAAAAAAAACGCTTAAAGAGATTTAGGTCATTACAAGAGCCAGTAAACATCGCTCTCCCTGATCTGATGATGTCTAACTCCAACAATGTGACCACACAGGCCAGGGAGATATTAATGATGTCTGTAAATACACCTCTCCCTAGTCCAATCCCACACACACACACACACACACACACACACACACACACACACACACACACACACACACACGTCATCTGCTTCTTCGCTCAGGGCCTGAGTCAGGCCAGGGAGATGAGCTCAGCTCCAGCTGGATGCTGAGGCCAGCTTTAAGTCAGTCCACTCCCCCGGCCCCAGAACAGCTCAGCGCCGCCAAATTTTTACATGGCCGCCTGCAACACCACCTAAATCACAACTGCTCTAAATCAGCAGCGCTCCCGAGCCGATGCAATATTTCATTAGCGTGTTGTCTCCAACCAGACTGGCGGTGGGGGAAAACAGAGGCTGTATACATATTCTGCTAATGAAATTAGAAACTGTGTGGAACGTGAAAAGAGTGCAGGAATCTCGGGCGAGCTGGCTGGGGTCGGCTTTAAGCAGATTTATGGTCTCCGGTGGGGGAACAGGAGGGGGGGGGGGGGGGATTTTCGGTCCGGGGCCTAAATCATGACTGAAACTACGAGGAGCTACTTAGGAGAGCAGCGGTATGGGGACGGTGTGGATTTCAGTAGGTCCACCACCAGTGAGCATTGTGCTGCACACAAAAAAGCCTCTCTTTACCCGGCGTGGTAGTTAGCAGCAGCAGCAGCAGCAGCGGCGGCGGCGTTAAGTGCGCTAAAACCCGCGCTGGGTTTTCTTTGTAACTTGAGTGCCGAGTCACCTCAAAGTCGGATTTTCTTGGGGTTGTGAAGTAGCCGTCTGGGCAGCTTTCAGCGGGCAAAGCACTACCCAGAGATCTCAGTGCTAGCTGTTCGTGGCTTTGACAAATGTGTAACGAGCTCTGGGACTCATCCCTGCATAATATTTAATGGCAGCGGTCCTCGTCTTAGCTCGGCTATTTCACTGAGAGGACTAAAAAAAACTGCTTTTATCTGCACTGCGTCAGATCTTGACGAATAACAAAGAGTCTTTCAAATCCACTGGATTTCCTAGGGAAGAAATCGGTCAATCGATCGCACGTCAAGTCTGCTTCTTTTCAACAATAGCAAGAAATGGGAGCGTCTGAAAAACGACAACAAGCCTCGAGTGCCAACAATCACAAATAAAAAGATATTGATCGCATCTCCGGCAAAGCGATTGCGGAGCGCTCATCAGCCTGGTCCCCGCCTCTTGCACCGAGCTCCCGAGGCCCACACCCTGCACTAACTAGGCAGCATGTGTTGGTAATTTGCAAGCAGTTGATGTTGATTAGCTGGGTTACGACACCCTGCGACCTCGGCCCTAGCCGAGCACATAGACACACTTTCTCCAATTAGCCCCTTTCGGCGCTCGGGCCATCAGGCTTTACGGGGGGGGGGGGGGGGCCATAAGAGGGACTTATGTGAGAAGTCTGCAGGGATTTGGCTGGACCCTCGCACACCCACGGTGGCACACAAATATACCTAATAGCTGCGCACATGGAAATTCAAGGGTGGAATCGTTTCAAATGTGTTGCATTCGGTTATTTACAACGCGCCTGAGCAGCTGCTCGAGTTTAACGTTACAATGAACTTCCAGGCAGCTAATGATGTGTGCGTCGTACTGTGCTCTTTTTTTTTTTGGGTTCATTACAAGTTTCGCAGCTCCCCGCTGAACTGCTGTTATCCCCTATATAAACTCATTAACTCATAACAGCAAAACTGTTCTTGGGGAACTTTGTTTTCGCAGGCATATTGTTGCTGGGAGTGGGAAGTAATTCAATCTGTCAGTTAGTGTAGTAGTGTGAAACAACAACAACAACACGAGGCTTAGCAGCACCTGATACCACTGATTCTTACTTGGGTTTTTTTTTGTATACTCGTGGCAAGTACACTCCGGTATATAAAAAAAAAAATGTAACAATATCTTTTGATAAAGTATATCTAGGCCAGCCCTCCAGACTTACTTCTCCACTGGTAGCAATGGTGCCTCAGTTGGTCGCACCGGAACATGAATTGGCCCCCCCCCCCCTTTTTTTCCTGGTACAGCACGGTATTTACCAATGAGTCTGGCTCAGTCAGTCCCCGCATGCCACATTCATCAACAGTGGCGTCTGAGTCGAAACCTTGTCCCTCCTTCCCCCACCAGCCTCTTGCTGTTTCTCTTCAGTTTTCTTATTAAAACACAACAGAAGCTAAATGGATTATTCCGCAAAAGTTCTACGCCGCGAGCTACACGTGCTACATGCATACGTGTGGCTTTTAATTAGTCTCAAAACCCCTTGCAACATATAGAAACCATTCGCGTCCACGGGATGCAAGCGCATAGAACTGTATCTGCAAGCGGGAAAACACACTTGCGAGGCACCATATGTGGTTTATAATCATTGTTTTTTCTGATGCATGTCCATCCGATGTCTCATCAGTCAAAATGCTTTAACTCCTTTGTTCTGGCTGGGCGTAGATAACGCCGTAGATAACTAGATAACTGTTGCGTTACCTGGACATTCGAAAAAGAAAAAAAACAGACACCAGATCAGATTGGGAGAGGAGCAGCGGCCAGCAGCCGGCTTCCCCACCTTGATTCACTCCTTTCAAAATGACTCCATTACGGTGACAAGGAGGTAATATTCTCGCAGCAGAGCTCAATGCTTCCATGGCCCACGCGCGGCGGCCCCAGTGACAGATTTAGTGCTGTTCTTGGATCCTACGGGGCTGAAATGACTTAATAAAGTGAAGCTGACGTTTTGAGTACAGAAGTGGAAGCCCGAAGAGGTTGGAGTGGGGGACGCCTGGACTGTTTCCTCATCCAAGTCGCATGAGTGCTCGGATCCTGCCGAAACCCCCACGACCTGATCTACAGCACTACATGCATCAACTGTCAGGACCCTCTTATACTGGAGGGTGGAACAACCTTGGCAACCACTCCCAAGTTCTCAAGTTGGCTTCCGGTGTGGGGAAGCCTGGAGTCTGGAGCAACCAGAGATGAAAGTCAAGATAGTCGTCCTCAGGAGCCACCTCCTCAACCAATTTGGGATCTTACATTTGCTCGTTTGCCTTGGTTGATGATCAAATTAATTCCTTCTTCTATGGGAAACCTAAATATTAAGCTCTCAAGCTTAAAGCCAAGTCCTAAAATAGAAGCTCGCAGGAGTGGGAACCAGCCGAAATGACTTCACTTCGCAGGAATCCAAAAAGGTCTAAAGCTCACACACACACACACACACACACACACACACACACACACACACACACACGGACATAAACCCCATGAAAAATATTTAAGTCCTTACAATTACAGACTCAAACAGAGAATAATACATCGGCAGTCCTGTGGGGGTTTTCCTTGGCTGGCCAACAAGCTCGAGCAGTTCTCTTGAGTGTGTCTGTGTTATTGCACCCCTCACCCCAGCCTTGCTCTCCTGTCCCACCACTCCTTTCCCTCCCAGACATGCACTGATGGAGAGATAAGTTGAAGGTCATCCTGAGAGAACAGAGGCTCCGCTCAGGAATGTGCGGAATAACACTCTCTTGTTCTATGGACAAAAAAAAAAAAAGGCATATCAGAGGCCGGTACGGTGTCGTCAATATGTGAGCCCGGGAACTGACGACTTGATTTGGGAGAGCTCGGAGGGTGAGAAACAACCCCAATTTTCTCGGACTATTCTCCTTTATTATGTGAACAACTCCATAAAAAAAAAAAAGAAATAAAGTGAGAGGAGACTAAGTTTGAGATTAAATTATACTACGTTGGCAAACACATCAATCCGAAAACAGAATAATTCCAAAACCGCGTATTGTGCGCAGCTGTTTATGCAACCAAAAGAACTCGCTTCGGTGCTGAAATGCTCCGAAAAGCAGCAAGAGGCAAACTGGTAAATAAGACCGGAGTGAATAATGGGACGCAGTTCTGAAAACAGATCTCTTTAAAAAGGATCTTGTAAAAGATTAAATTCCTTTTACTCTGTGCCAAAGTGAGTCGTTTCCAAGAAAATAGAATAAAAAATGAAATACCAGATCGTGATATCACATGAATTTAACGAGAACACTGACATCAAACTGATGAAAAATGGACACTTATCAGGTTGGAAAAGCGATGTTTGGATAGGCAGCAGAACAGGACTTTATTCCACCCACCCCTCCCCCCCGCCTCCCCCTCCAACAACATCCATTAGTCTCGGCTTCGTTACTCAAAAGCGATAAAGAGATCCAACTGACACATCAAAGATATGCACATTGTGGTAACTGAGCTCTCCATTGGCAGTGTTAGTCTTGCTCTGCACATAGACATTAATAATGTGTTTGCGACATGCAAGCCTCCCAGCTGCTCCCATCCAGAGCTGCGAAGGCTGGATGAGTCAGCATTGCGAGCTGGAAGAAAAATGAATATGGCTGCAGATCTGTCACGGAGCACGAGAGCAACCTCGCCAAGCTCGGGCTGCTGACATGTTAAGATCCAATAACCACCCCAATGCACAAGTATGGGCATTATCATGGAAATCAAGTGTCGAAGGCTTCGGGATCGGGTATCTACAATGTTTCAATCAGCAGGGATGAGACGCTTTTTGTCAGCAGACCACGGCTTGATTCAGGGGGATAAGACTGGGTTTATGTTGTAGTGCAGCTTAAAAAGGAAGCATCTTGTTTGCATCTGATGCTCAACGAGGACAACCATACATGCGAAAAACAAGAACGCATCCTTGTGTAGTGCATGCGTGCCTTAAAACGTGACTAAAAAGATGAACAGGAAACAATAAACGCTACACTTTAAGCTAATCATTCAAATATACGCATGCTAGCTTGCGATTACCAACCCCTAGCTTTAAGCATTAGCTAATGTTTTTATATAATATCTTATGAAATGACATCAGCCCTACAATGACCCGACCCGACAGACGTGAAACGTCGCAAATGGAATTGTCGGCACTGCAGTTGCTCGTTTTATCCCAAGCAAGTGAGTCACAGCGGAAGGCAGCTAATGCGGCGTCCTGGACGCCTCGCAATAGGGGCACCGAGCATTCTTCTGTGCACAACTGTAAACATTGCGAAGATGAAGAAAAAAAAATAATAATGGTGCTGCAGCAGCAGTAGAACATCGAAGTCAGTTCCTAGCACCTCTTTCCGAATCACCTATATGACACAGAAGTCATGAAAGCGATTAGTTGGATCCGACACGCGGTAAACCACGTCTCTGGTGAAGACGCGACATTAATTTATGTCTGTATGAACACCCGATCTGACGCGGTAGCCATCTTGACAGGCGGATATTATGGAGTCTGATCCCGGCATTGCCTCGGGTGGAAACATCTCATTAGCTACTAGCACGTTGAATCGCCCGTGTCATGGGAAAGGAGCATTTACCTGAAACATTGGACGTGTTTATCGACTGAAAAGAAGACGCGTCCCTCAGTTTCACACTGTGTGACGGATGTGACAGCCGGTGGCACTTACCCAATAAACGCAGCAACATGCAATTTGACATACTTTTGACACAAATACATATATTTCCGTTGGCGAGATCGCTTATCTAATTGCATCCGTCTTGGTTTTTTTTTTTTTCCTGGGCTACATGCAAATCAGGGTAGACCCACGGGAGGTGGTTTGAGCAACATGACTCCAACTCTAATGCTTTGTGGTTGCGTCCCGTCTGCCCAAGACACAGAACGTGTCTAAGTGTGAACTGAAGAAGCAGAAAGCTCCACAGGTACTTTAAGATATTCAGGGCCAGACTGATACTGAAACGGAAATCCACTTTTCAGAGCAGGCGGATAGATGGATGGATTGATTGGAGGGATGGAGGGATGGATAGATGGAGGGGTCACATTTGGATCCCGGTCTCCAGGCCTGACTGGACTCCCCCTGCTGATAGACCTTCCCTTCACTTTGGTGGTCCCCTATGCTGCAAGCCTTTTTTTTTTTTTTTCCCCTTACACTCACAATGGACCACACATCCAGCTCAAAAGGAGAAAACATTGGGGCAGAAAGTGAGCAGTGGGTCAAAAAAGAACTGGACAAGACTGGATGTGCTTAGATAAGCAGAACTGGGGTGGCGGGGCAGGGGGGGGGGGGGGGGGGGGGGGGGGGGGGATCTGCCCCTGAGAGCAATGCAGCAGACAGAGAGCCAGCAGACAGCCTCCAGGCACAGCAGCTTTTGAATTAACCAGCAGGAATAGTGAGATCCTGTTTTAATTCCACTCCCTGCTTTTTGGGTCCCTTATATTTTCTTTTGCCAATATGGCTCTTTTGACTCCCCCCCCCCCCTGTGGTCCTGATGGGAAGCTGTACAGAAATGTTTTCTCAAGCTTTCTCCACGCTGACCAGACATACACCATTCCCTCCTTTGTCCTTTTGTGTTTTACAGTACACAAAGCTCCTTTCAGTACCTCAACACAACCTTTGTACAGACTTAACAAGCTAATGATGTCACACTTGCTAATCAGCGTACGACTTGGCCATTTAGCACGGTCCTTTTCGCAGCGGAAACGTTGCACCTCAAAAAAAAGGACCTGTCGCTGTTTGAACCGCCAACGTCTCGAGCCGACATCGCAGCCCATTTTGTCAGATCTCACCTTTTTTTTTTTTTTGCCTTTGTTTCCTTTTCAAAAAAAAAAAAAAACACAACTGCCAGAAGAAATTATTGGCATTGCACACGTCTGTAAACCACGGGATACGTTGAATGTAGACACTTCCGAAACCCAAAATACATTTCATGAAAACGCCTCGTATCGGATCGCGCTCGAGAGAAACGCGCGATGCCACACGGTTCGAGTTTTGAAACGATCGTTATCCGTGGTCTGCAGAAATGTACAACGCAAACATTTGTTCCCTGGGCAGCAGAAAAAAACATCAGCGTCCTTTAAACGTTTTCCAAAGAAGAACATGTTAACGACTTTGCCTCTCTGGCGTTCCCAAAAAAAAAGAAGAAAAAAGCTCAGATCTTGTCAGTTTCAGTTCATGAGTCCAGTCTCCCATAGCGAGAATGTTGTTCTTGTTCTAAACTAACAAACCCTACAAACCTGAGCCACGCACACAGGCTTCCTCACAGCTTCACAAACCCAAGTATCTAAATGATGCATTCCTCGAGCATGCCTTCCCACAGCATTTCCATACTGCGCTACCTTGGGGTTAAGGCATGTACAAGTAAGTGAATAAGCTGGACGTGCCTCGATTTTGGCACCAAAGCGAAGACTTGATTACAGCTGATGTACGGCTAAATGGCGCAGGGTATAAATGGCGCGCGTGTGTGAAAGACAAAGCTTTGAGTTCTTATCATTCTTGAGCTCCGGGTCGGATCTCTTTCTCCTGACCTGTACCCTTTTTCCTCATTCTTTCGCCAGGGCCCTGGGCTTCTCCTCCAAGACATCCTTGTTCGCGACTTACAGATCGAGCTCTGGAATGAACGGCGCAAAAGGCAAGATATTTCCGAGGGAGGTATAAAAAGCTTTTGTCGGAGGAACAGGCTAATGGACTAAAGTGAATCATGTGTTTGTGGGCGAGCGTTCCTCTGGTTCCAGCTGGATGATTCGTGTTCTTGTGATGCTGAGGGGAGAGTTTAATTCTCCGTGTTGACTTTTTTCCCCTCTCCGCGTAGGAGCTGGATAAACCGCTCCAGTCAGCTGTGAAAGGTTTCCTCAGGAGACGCGGCAACAAGGGGAAGCGGCGAGGGCGACGCTGCCGCCAGGTGATGCAGGTTAAAGATTACCGTCCCTGTTAAAGCAATGTAAATGATATGCAGGCGTCCCGTCCCGTCCCGTCCCCCCCCCCCCAACAAGCCTTGTCTTTGCTACTTCAACCTCTCTCACGCGAGTTGGTTTTCCTTTACCACAACATGTAAAGCTTTATGGAGAGTTCTGAGGCGCTAGCCCCACAGACACACTTCGCTGCACTTCATTACCCAAGGTGTACGTCAAGTCGCAACTTCAAAATCTTGGTCTTTAACTGTGTAATTCTGGATGACTCATAGAAACTGCTTGAATGTTAAGAATACAATGATGCCATTGCAAGATGGACGCTCCAACAGGATGACACTATGTTTTTTTCCCCCCCAAGTGCAGACTTAATATTTAGCTCCAAGCATTCCACATTTGGACGTACGACGATGAGAAACGAAGCATCAAAACCACCAGAGTTGCATTTTTTCCTCTGAAGTCATACTTGATTAATCAGAGGGTGGGGGGGAAAGAGAGAACAAATGTGTGCTCAAGATGAGGAGAGAACCAACCGAGGAGACGGAGAAAGAGACACCGACGGCTGAGAGAGAAGGAGAAAGAGAGGCTTTCAAAGCTGTGCGGTGGCACAGAAGCCTCTCGGAAAAAAAAGGCAAACCAGGAGAGTTATTTCGCCGCCCCTCACCACTGAGTGAGTGGAGTCTCCAGTCTGGCCCCCTAGAGTTTCTGCATCATGTAATTTAATTCATGGGCCGCGAAACACAGCCAAGCGATGCTCGAACAGGACGACGGAGACAGAACCGCAGCACCCATTTATGAATGACTATGAATTTTTTTTTTTTCTTTAATGCCAGACAAATGAGCGCAAAAACATCTGAGAAAACATTTCCAGTGATTCTAAAAGCAAAGTCGATCCCTTTTCCTTGTCTGCAAACACGGAGTACAAGCTTATTGTGGGATCGTGCAGTTCGCTCATAACTGGTACAAGTGGCGGCTGTTTTACAGCCATTGACCTCATAGTGTTGGCCGTGCTCTTTTCAACACACACACACACACACACACACACACACACACACACACACACACACAAAAAAAGGTTAAAAGATTTGTTTTTCTAATCCTGCAGAGCCATGTTTTAGCTATTCTTAGACACCTTATGTTTACACCAATGGATGTTACCATTACAGGAGTACGGAAAAAGAACTGCGCCAAACTGCCGAGACATACTACTTACAGCCATTGTACGCGAGGCAGCTGAATAATTGATTCAGAAGCGTTTGAATCAGGGTAGTGTCGTGTGCTCTCAGTGCATTTGAACGCTTCGATCCGGCCCACGTCCTACCATCATTACCTCTTAGGGCGCTGCGCACCGAAAGGAATGCAACTTCTGTCACTGCAATGTGTCAGAGTGAAGTGAGAAGTCAGGGGCAGTCGGCTTAGGTAGCTCACAGGGGGGTAGGGGGCGTTGGGGGGGGGGGGGGGGGGGGGGGGGAGGGGACTTGCAAAAGCCCTCACTCACATGTATGAAGCTGCGCTCAAGTCCCTGGCGAGCACCCTGGCCTGACATCTGATTACCCCCAGCCTGGTTGGGGGAGCTTCTTTTTGAGTCGAGTGGGAGGAAGGTCGCGGGGATGAAAGAAACGTTTGATCAGCGCTGCGTCGGCCTGCCCCCAATGTACACCCTTACATAAATATTGACCGGATTCGCGGGGTCATGTAAAAATTGTTCAGCGGTAGAAAAGCCGGGTAGATAGCTGCGGCGCGCTTGAGGGAGTCCTTCGGGGCTTTGAACGTGTTTGGAAAGCGTTGACTTTCGCCACTTGATGGATCGCTCGCACTTCAAAAGAAAAACCCCCAGCGATAATGAACCGCGTTCGCTCCCTTGAATGGATGTGTAACATACAGTACGCGCTCGTGTGTCCCCCCCCCCCCCCCCCGTTGTAACGTAGCCGGCGGCGACGTGAAAAAAAAAACGAGTCCACAAACGGGAGAGTGATGGATGAGAAAGGCGTTTGTCTAGACACATTTTGAAGGAGCCTTCAAACGGGGTTGGACTCAAGTGAGGATTTGTGTATTTGTCTTAAAACCTGCCGGATGAGTCCCTGACAAATGAGGGCGCGCGAACGAGCTGAGCGGATAGAGTCGGGCCTGTGAGCGGGCCTCGTTCTCACAGTTGGAATGTTGTCCCCGAGAACAGCTTAGGGCGGACAGCGAAAGTGCGGGCGAAGGGAGGGAGGGAGGGGGCGGGGGTGAAAAAACATCCATTGTCGCTCACATTTAGCCACTCTGCACCGTGAGCCTTTCAACAAAGGACCCAAAGCGCAGCACATTTGGTTCAGATCAGTGAGGTCGCGACCCACGCAGGGGTTTATTTGGACCTTTGCACCAAAATAATCACAGGCCTCTGCCTCTGCTGTGACAGACGTTAACAGTCTGGAACCACTTCTCTGTCTAACCCCTACCTGAAACGTGAACTTAGGGGCTAGTCGGTGCCATGAACATTTCCTGATTATTGTTTGAATTATGTGATTTCTGGAAGTTGAAATGTTTCTTGCAGGAGGCAAAAAAAAGAAAAAAGAAAAAGCTTTTCTGGGTAGCGGGGAGAGTATGTCAGTGCTATGTGCTGCGGTTGTGGTTTTGTCTGCAGGAGAGAGTCCGGCTACTTGGAGGTAAGGGACTGGGAGGAGGTCCAGATGAGACAGAGACGCTTTTTTTCTTCCTCCTTCACATGTACCTTTATGCGCAGAAGACGGCACAGACATGTGGTTCGCATTTTCACGGCAAGGTTTGACACGCAGTTTGAAAATGTTATTGCAAACCATCAAATCTAGTGGCTTTTAAAAAAGTGAAAACAATTTGTGGAATATCAAACTGTTTATGAGGTCCCACTTATGTTGGGGAGTTTGACCTGGGTTAGCGGTCCCAGCTGTATTGATCCCGTGTTGCTGTTGGATGAGACCGTTTCAGCAGCCTTTTTGTAACCGTTTCCAATGCCAGTGAATCGTTTAACCCCCATTCTTTCACTCCCGACATTATCAGCAGGTTTTTTTGTTTTTTTGTCTCCTTTGTGGTGATTGCCGCTCGATACCCGAAGCTATACGACTTCACCGACCGTAGTAACCGTGATCTGACCGGAAACTTACTGCGGGAGATGGTACCGAGCGTACATTTCATGATTTGTGCCAAGCTAACGTTAGCGCTAATTCGTTGGTTACTTAGCAACAATAAAGAAGCGGCTAACTGCACAAAAAAAAAAGAAAAGAAGAAGAAGTGCGCCCCCGCGTCTTCCCGCCTGCAAAAAAAAAAAATGCGCTCTCCGTCTGATCGGGGCCTGAGGCATGTTGTCTGAACAGACAGAGCTGCAGCAGTGCTGTTCAAACAGCACCAACTCAAATTCTCCAAAAAAAAAAAAAAAAAAAAAAAAAAATCAGATAAAAAGGTCTCGTCTTGATGTGCCAACCAAGGGGACAGCTGGGAGAGGGCTTACATTTCTTTGGCTCCGAGTCAAGGAATTTGAGTGGCGGAGCACAACGCACACACACCCTTTACCTGCGATACCTTGTTTGAATCGTCGACAGCAGCGTAAGACAGCAGCTGTGCAGCACACACACTATATCTCATCCAGACACTCAAGGTTTCCTGTCAGACGGGAATAAATGTTTTTATTTCCCCATCTAATAAAATAACAGATAAAACTGGGGTTGTGTTTTTTTTTTGGGGGGGGGGGTGGGGGCTTTGTATCAAGTCATAAGCCCAAAAATAAAGGGCCTTGTGTAAGATCCGGTGTGTGTGTGTGTGTGGAGGCCAAGCCCCCGGTAGTCAGCATGCCTTTGCTGAGAGACAGCAGCTGCTGGGCCTGATATAGCATGGCTAGAGAGCAGAGAGGCCACAGTGTTAAAACCGGCCTTGTTAGTTCGCAGCCTCTCCGTCTCCAAGAAGGACGATAGAAATTCCAGGAAAAAAACCCTACATTTTTTAAGCAAAGTCAACGGGATTTCATAGCCTGTTTCCCCCCCTTACTGTGGGGTTCAAATTCAGCTTTATCTACATCAGTCCTGCTTCAGGTGGCTGGATTCCTGAGCTCTCATACTCTCCCATGTTGTGCTCTTATTCCGTTATCGCCGAGACTGCGTGTCCCGGCCTGGCAAGATTAAGACGAGATGAAGCCACACGATACGGAAACAAAAGAGAAATAGATATCTGGTGTAAATCTAGGTTGTATCCAGGAGGGTGGTGACCTCGTGTTTAGCAAAAGCTAGACTGAACACGAGTCAAGAATTTAAGGAGGGCGAGGTGGGTGAACTCCTTCCCTGACCCTGACCCAAACATCCCAAGACAAATGGCCCTCTGCAGAATAAATGATATCGTATATTCTGAGATATAATATATAAGAAAAAAATCAATTCCAGGCTCCTTTTGGACCATAACCAGAGCATAAACTCTCTACTTTTTTTTTGCCATCCAAGCATTTCAACCTGCGCAGACTCTCTCCCCTGATTTTCACCGGTGCAAATAAACCGAAGCACGTCAGGCACTCTGCAGAAGTTAAGGCTCCCTGCTTTACCCTGCTAGAATTTTCCATCTTTCCTCTTGGCAGCCTCCTTCCATTTATTTTCAGGGTAAAACTGTCGCAGAAGAGGGGAGTGTGGAAACTGTAAGTGACAAAAAAGGCTAAATTTCCTTGCATTTTAAAGTAAGCCCAAGGAAGCTGGGCTTATGGCATTAAGTAAAGAGCCTACAATGGACTGACAAAAGGCCTATTGTCTAGCCGGAATAAGGCATGATGTTAGAGACGTTAGACGTGAAATGACACTTCTATTTTCTTTCCCTGGCCTGCCCCGACTCTCTGCTTCGAGACTGCTGTTTTCATAAGATGTGCAAGGAGGGAAAACATTCCGTTTCATGTTAGCTGGGAGCTCTTACTCTGGGGGATACCCTTTACCACCTGCGCATATCAATCACCCATTTGGCCAAGCGCTCCGCTGGAATCGCGGAGAGGGAAGAAGGGAAGAAGGGGGGGGGGAACTCTCTTTGGATCTCACTCCAAGATGCCGACAAAATGGCCGCCGCGGCGCGTCCGCTGGCATACCTCGCTGATTAAATGCTGCGTACTGTTGCTGGGGTTCTAATCAAAAGCGGCCCCTCCGTTAAGCGGGGGAGCAAAAGGCCATCTTTATTGACACCGTGGCGTTGAACTTGGCACGGGGCTCTGTGCTCTCAGCCGGTGGTCCCTGGGCTTCTCCTGCAGCCGCACAGATATTTTCTCTGCCTGAGCACTATCGTATGTCACGATCTGCACACATTTGTGGACACAACCTATTCAACCCCGGATCCAAGGTGCGCTCGTGAGTGAATGGGGGGGGGGGGGATACACGTTATTAAACATATGCTTTTGATAAAACAGTTCTGCAAGCTCATGCTGAACCAACAGAAAATCAGATATTCACAAGGTGAGCTCCGAACGGTGCGATTCAAATTCACAGTAGCTCCTTTCAAAGTACGGTATGTCCCCTAATATTCAGTGATGCGGAAAAAAAAAAAAAAAAAAAAAAGCTGACACGGCGATACGAAACATGTCGCATACTGTAAAATCGCTGCAGGTGGAATTAGAAGACAGGGAAGTGTGCGCTTGGCATGGAGAGCACCTGTATACACTCAGAGGAAGGGGAGTACTGGGAGAGAGCACACTTCACTGTAGAATAAGTCATCCTCTGAGGGGGAGGGAGGGGGGGGGGATAAATAAATAAGACATGAGCACAAGGGATGTCCGAGTGCAGAATATATCTCACTCCTCTTCTCTCTACGGCTGATGACTGAAAAGCTTGCTCAATGAGCCGGCGACGGCCATTCCTCCTGGCTTTGTGTCAAAAAGGGGAAGAGGAAGTCTTGAATCTCGAGACGGAGAGAGAGGTGACACTTGAAAGGGAACATCTCTCCCGGGGGGAACAAGAGAAAGGCCAGAGCAAAAACGGTGTAACGGAGACGGAGAACGGCGCTGATGAACAATGCTTTTTTTTTATTTATATTTGCACACATTTGCATGAGAAAAAAAAAAGGACAGCGCAGCGGCCGCCAGTTCCGCTTGCCGCGCGGTGAATGGAGGGGAGCTCCAGACCTCCTCCGGAGAGGCCGTGGAGAACAGGAAGCACGTCTAAAGAGGGGCGTGTGGCTGGAATTAGCTGGTAGAGTGAAGAAAAGCGTGGGTACGCTTCTTAACCATCACTGCCAGTCAAACCACCCTTTTTTACAGTTTGTTAACAATGACGACGTACGCAAGTGTGCGCTCGCACGGCGGAGATTGTCAAGCTGTGCTAGGGCATTAACCAGCAAAGATCGGGATTTTCTCGATCCTTGTGCTATTAGAGAGTGGGTAGAATACATATTTAGCGAGACATAACGAGGACAGAATTCGCTCGACGCTTCCAAACAGGTCATCTGTGGTCATGTACAAAACGTCAAAGACCATGACATAGACGACGCAGCGACACTTTCATTAGCTTCCAGCCACAGACGTCGCCGGTGTTTCGGTTTTTAAACGAGCGACCCGTGTTAGCTGGTGACCCCGCGACCGGAGGCCCCCTTGGTTTGCACGTGGTGACGGCAGCTGTCGGGGAAAACACGGAGGTGTCCTCGTAAAAGCGTTCGATCGTTAATTTAACCGCGGACGCATTGGGCTGAAAGTCGGCGGTGACAACGGTCACTCGCTAAACCGAAACACCTGTTTGACCTGAAATCCTGTGCAACGTGAGTCCACTGTTGGAATATCCAAAAACAGGCAACAACCCCACATTTTCTCAAGTCATTCTTTAAAGCTTGCTTCCTTTTTGATAACCAAACCAAGGTTTGCGTATCAACATGTGCTGAAGTTCTCTCAAGAAAACGTGTTGATGTATTCCAATTAGCTCATATTATTAGTGAACATCTGTCGCGTACTGGAGGGACAATTATGTACGGTGATGTAACCCTGTGTGTTTTGCGCCCGTTAAGTCCTAACGGAGCCTCACAGAATGAAAACACCAACATCTGTCGGCAGCAGCGCCGGCCGCGGCACTGCGGTGAGCGCAGGCCGATTAGGCTCGCTTCAGAACTTGCTTCAGGCTCGTTCTGAAGGTCATGCCGGCAGTTTAAACACCAAGGAGCGATTCATTTCGAGAAAGCCATGTTGCTGAGACTACTTTAGCTCGAGATCAGGAGAAGCGCCGCACCTGTCAGACAAACAAAAAACGGTGTAACAGAACCCATAAAATGCACACTGAGAGTTAGCAAAAAGAACGTCGCAGTCTACACAACTCCACTTACAGAGCCATTTCAAATGGGTAATAAATAGGTAATGCAATGGCTGAATTTGATCTTAAATGCCTCCTCGTGAGCTCACCGCGCTGGTCGGACTCGTTTTGCATTAGGTAGAGATCGAGCGTACTCGACGCCACTGCATTCGTCATATGCGCTGTGAGGCCGTCATCGCCTGCTCTACAGTGAAAGCGCCAAACCCGAAGCACGTCCCTCTCCCGCCCTAAAAGAAACTTGAATGCTAGACCTAGTCTCTGCAGAGATCCTGCGCTCTGCCTGGATTTTTTTCTTACTATGCCGGCGTGAACCTTCATAAAAACGTGGCAACCTGGCACGGGATCGTAGGCGCCCCGTCCGAGAGGAAGCTACAAAAATGGTTGCGCAAAACATAGCAAGGCGAAAACGTCCAGCCGGGAAAGCTGGTTCCAAAACCCTCGAATGAGGACCTCAACCCTAACAGCCTTCGGGGGGGGGGGGGGGGGGGGGGGGGGGGTCGATTTCTGGTGGAGGAGTGGCCAACTTTGAATGTTGTGTTTACAAACTCCCAACAAATTCTTATCATTGTCCTTTAAAGTTTCGTTACTTGAGTTCGGATCAGACGAAAGTGCTTCAGGATGGAATACATTGTGACCTGAGGGAGAAACTTTGCAGATTGGTGCAAATGAATGATGTTTCGCTTCCCTACATTCTGCCGGCACCCAGCACTCTGAGCTCATTAGCTGGCGGAGGTCCGCCAGACGACGTTAAACTCGTAATTTTGCATGTCTTTTGCTGGGGGGAAGGGGGGGGGGGGGGGGGGGAGCAGGGAGAAAGAAAAAAAATCTCTTAAGTCTCTCTTCAAAGGGCAGATGGAGCCTGGGAAGCATAACTCTGACAGTAAAAAGAAGAAGAAGAAAAACCTACTGTACATGAATAACAGCGAGTTTAGATTAAAGTCATACAGAGCTGTGGTTGAAACAAATGAAGTCCACTTCATCATCTCACTGGAGCAACAACTGCAGTGATTCCATATGAGAAGACAAGCTTGATGATTGATGAGGGACTTCTACAGCCTATAATCTGCTGAGGGACGAACGTCGGATCATTCAATGCCCTCACAAAGCACGTCTCAATCACCGTCAGCCCACGGACATTTCCATAGAAACTAAATACGCGCCTCACAGCGGCTAACGACTAACTAGTGAGAACCTGTGCAATAAAATCAGGATAGTCCTTTTGTGTATCGTGAACATGCGGGGCACTGAACATAAAACAAGACTCACGAGAATCCGGTTGAGCCAAAAAGAGATACAAGCGGGGTTATTGTTCAACTGACTATAAAAAGCAAGTTTCCTATGAAACGCAACAACAAAACTTGTCAACGTCTTGTGATTTACTCTCAAGTCTACTGCTGAGGCTTGGCAGCTTGTTTCTCCACTTAATTGATTCCCCTTCACGGAGCATTCCCTCAGTCACCGGTGCCCACTTAAGTTTTTTATGTTTGCCATAATGCCGCTATCTATCAGCTCTAAGTGGAAAGCACGACCTCTATACGGGCCTAACGTTAAGCACTTTTAGTTCATTTGACAAAACCGCTGCGGCGAAGTATTTTGCCGCGGCGGAGTCGTTTCTGCTGACTGTCCCTAAAGCTCAGGCAGCGATGAGTAAGAGAGGCCGATTCGCGATTCCTGGCTGCTCTGCGGCGGCAACCCAGCAGAGAGATTTACAGCTTCTTACATGCAGGAGCGCAGAGTTTTAAACTGTGGTCGACACAATGGACGACACATCTGGGGGGGGGGTGGGAAACTGTCAACGCTTTCTTTATGCTGGCGGTTTTAGTGACCGTGCCACCGGTTTTTCTGCTTCACCGTTGCGTTCCCCTCGAGAGAGATTCCCGCTGCGATCATCTCAGACGTCGAGAAAGCGGCGTTGCTCGGCTCGTTTTGGTGCGGTTGAGCAGGAGGCCGCCATGGGGCTGGAGTTCAGCGCCAATACGCTTTTTGAAATGTGGCAGAGCGTCTCAGCCTCAGAGTCAATTTGGCTGAAAGATATTGGTGTGTATTTGAAATACACACAGTTTAGGGAAACTGGATTCCGGGTACATTGTGCGAATACGCAGAACACGAATGTTACGTGGCGAAAAGGCAGCGTCAAGCGATCACGTTGTGTGAAATGGACATATAGTTAAATCCACCTTCTGTTGTTACCTTTCACAATAAAAGCCCGATGCACAATGTCTAAGAGAGGGAACTCAAGATTCCCTCAGAGCCTTTTCGCCAAAAGCAAACTCAATAAAATAGCTTACACTAACTTAGCCTATACAACAGTTGACCTCAGACAGACTGCCAGACGCTGCTCTGGGTCAACAGGATCCCAGTGGTCGGCCCTCTGCCCATGCAAATCTATTCAAACCTTTTATTGAAAAAAAGGGTTGCAACTGTCACAAATTTACATCGCTGCTGGCATGAATAGTTTTAATGCAAAATATTGCTGGCGGTTGTGTAAAGGCCTCTAAAAGGGGAACACAAACTAAATTAAGAATACCAATATGTCTTTTTCATGGCCCTGGAATAAATAATAAAAAAAAAATCAATATTTGTTAACATGAACTGCTCGCTCTTAAAACCAGAAAGCAGAGTGTCAGCTGTATAGATAATATCACAATTTTTTTTTTTTCACATTCTTGTATTTTTGAAAAAAGCTGTCCATTGATTACTAATATTTTTGGACTGTCTTAGACCATACAGAATATGAATTTTGAAACTGGGCGTAGTTTCCCTCAAACTATTCCATTCCCACATTCACATGAGAACTCTCCAATAGGTCCATTTACTAACTGTTCTGGTGCTTACAAATGTTTTTGGCATTGAAGACAACGTGGACAAGAAGTACACATAGGAAAAGTGAAAATTTGAATTCAATTTGAATTTTTTTTAAATTGGCCAACTCCATCTTCTGATGAAGATCATGTAAATTATGATCAAAAAGCTCAAGAACAGCTACTAAATGGACCTTGAGGTGATATCTTCATGTACCATAGAAGCAACAATAACCTGTGGCTTTCCTGGGATACTGTATAATGTATGTTTCGGTATATTTTTATTTCTTCTGACTGCTTGTGCCAAAGCAAATTTTACCGTTTGCCCGACTAGTTCTTCAAATTCCGAGGCACTTATCATGATTTAGTTAGGAAATGTTATGTAAATCTTAAATTGATCGTACGAGAGGAAACGACTCACTTTACTCGGATCAGCCGTCTTTCAGTCTATTTATCTAAAGAAAAAACGCTTCAAACTTTCTGTCTCCGGTATTCAACCAGATGGAAACACACTTGTGTTGGAGTGTGCTAAGCCAATCTCTGTCCTGGCAGAGAAAGAGAGAGCGATAGGACCAAACACACACAGAGAGAGAGAGAGAGAGAGAGAGAGAGAGAGAGAGAGAGAGAGAGAGAGAGAGAGAGAGAGAGAGAGAGAGAGAGGTAGGACCAAACACACAGCGAGAGAGAGAGAGAGAGAGAGAGAGAGAGAGAGAGAGAGAGAGAAAGAGAGAGAGAGAGAGAGGTAAGACCAAACAGAGAGAGAGAGAGAGAGAGACAGAGAGAGAGAGAGAGAGAAAGAGAGAGAGAGAGAGAGGTAAGACCAAACAGAGAGAGAGAGAGAGAGAGAGAGAGAGAGGAGAGAGAGAGAGAGAGAGAGAGAGAGAGGGCGGGTGATTAACATGCTGCAGTCGGGATGCATTTCAGAGGGGCACTGGGAGGAAACGACGGGCCATTACAGCACAACTAAGGGTCTGTTAATCAGCTTATTAGGGTTTAATTGAGGGTAGTTAATTAGGAGTCGGTGGGCAGTCTGTGCTCGGGGGTCTGGCTGACATGAGAAGCAGCTGGCAGAGCAACCTGAGACGACTGTTACTGATCCATTTACACAAGACCAGCGATTGACTGGCAGGAAAATTAGCCTTAATTACACCTGTCTACTTCGGCCCTCCCCTTTTAAACCTTTTAGGAGCCGTAAATGAACCCGCCGGGTCTCCAACGAACACGGAGCTGCTCAGCGAGACTGTGTTGGAGCAAACACATTTACAGTAGGCCCAGACTGTGTGTCTCCACACAAAAAAAAAAAAATACAAAAAAAATATCATCAACCGCGTCGGTCCGCCTTTGAGGACGCAAGCTGTTCAAACCGAGTGGAAAATACAATATTCTCTGTGTGTGTTCATGGGCGGAGACAAAAGCGGCCTTCTGGCTGCAGCGAGGTATAAGCTCACCTCACAACATCTCCAGACTGAGACGACTCCACATCTTCATTTTTTTTTTTTCTTCACCCCCCCCCCCCCCTTTCCCTATATAGAGCAGCGGAAAACAAAGGTGTGCTTGTCCTCACTTCTTAAAACCCGGCTCTGCATAGGGCAGCGGCTACCGCCAGAAGCTGATTATGGACCCTTTAAAGTTAGATTTGATTTAATGTCCCGCTCCGGCCTCAGCTGGACCACGGGGCACAGGAATGTGGATCGCCGCTTGGATCGGCCCGCTTAGCCCCACGGGGCTGGATTCGTCCCGTCTAGGGGCTCGGACAGGAGAATACAGAGCGGTGCCACATTCAGCTCGCCCGTCTGGGGAATAAAACACACACACACACTGCCTGCACAGGGGGACCCGAATCCAATAAAGAGCCTGACAAAGGCCTGCTTCTTGCCTAAGAATGCCAAACAACATGTGATCCCCCCGTAGGGAAATAACTTCTGTGTCTGTTCCTCGTAGCCCTCCGGGGTCAGAAATAACGCCCGAGGGGAGGGGGGGGGGATTTTTTGGCACATGTCCTGCGGAGGACGCCATGTGCTGTGACAACTTATTAGTGACAGCGGGGGGGGGGGGGGGGGGGGCTAGCCAACCGCACACTTTGGTTGTAATCTGACATGCTGAATACATCGTGGCATGGAAACCGCTGTCAGATTCAATGACATCAAGCGCTGCAGAGCAATACTCCCATGATGCATCGGTGGACTCATCAACTCATACGGCTTCATTCAGAGCTCGTCAACACTTGAGATCAGCGTTGCGCAACACGCCAACGAAAAATAAATGGAGCACGTTCGTCACTGAACACTCACTGAATCAGACGTAAACATGCCGAGCTTCGTGTCGTCACAGCCTTCCTGGTGGGGGCGGGGCAACATATTATTAATATAATAATGATTACAGTGACGCAAGACTAGATGTGGTCTTAGATTTTGGATATCGTAATACGGCATAAGTGTTGTCTCTTAAAGGCTGCATTACATTAAAGTGATGCAACTTTCTGAAATCACCACAACAACTGTTCTATTACTTGCCTTTAGACATTAAATCCACATTACTGACCAGCTTTATTTCCAGGGATCAGAATAACATCTGGAATGTCTATAAAAAAAAAAAAACGGTCAAAAGTGATGTTGCTACATCTGCAGCAAAAAAGAAAAGGCAGCGTCTTGCTTCCAATTCCTTTCTCTGACACCGGAGGAGAAATAAAGGCTCATTGGCATGCACGCTTTCGGGGTCCCACCTCCGACACGGCCCACTTCACGTTTCTGTCAGGCACCGCTAAGTGCTATCTGGCTGGGCTTTTCAGCCGTCTGCTGGCTCTTGCGACTCGACACTTAAAAAAAGGTAACCGTGGGGAGGAGGAGGTTTGAGGCGTTTAGTGGCTCACCGTGGGTAACCTCGCAACTCGCACAGCCAGCGACGAGTAAGAAAAAAAAAAAACGCAGAAGAGCCGCCTCGAGGGGCTTCACTGTTCCACGTCGACGTGGAAATTACTCTCGATAAAATGCTAAACTCATTTTTTTTTTCCCTCAGGTTTTATGCAACTTTAGGAGTTAACTTTAGCCACAAGGCCAAAAGCCCATTGATTCTTTGATCATTAACATAAGCCGTAGCTATATCGGTCATGGGAACAGGTTGTGTCAAACACAATAAAGCCGATCCGAGTCTCAGGATGAAGGTTTGATTTTAAATCCTTCGCGAAGAACACAACGCTGCGTTTAGAGCAACTCTATTTTTGCATTTCAGACACGCTCGATAGTGACCCCTTGGTATTTCTCCACCATACGCCTCCGACTTGCATCATCGGTTACAATTTAAAACTGTTGCCCGCTATTTTTTCTTCTTCTTTGCTCCGTGTTTCGCGGATGACACAAAAAGGGTGCGTGTTGTTGAATTTTCGCCTTCAAATCTCCACGTTTTAATTCAAACGACATATATGTGTATGCAAACATTGTCTTAGCAGGGACACATTCCTGCCCCCTACCTTGTCCTACACATTCAAATTGCCCCCCCCCCCCTCCATCCCAATGTCAGTTTATTTTAAAAGTAGTTGTTGCTGTTCGCCCCCTTCGACCTTAGAATGTTTGCTGGGGAGATTTACAAGGCGACATTTACAACAGCAGCCCAGTCGTCTCCATTCTCTTCCTATCTTCACACTCGGGGAGAAAAAAAAAAAAAAGGCCCACACAGAAAACATCCCCTCCGCTCAGGAGAGCTCAGGCACGGTTACTCCGGGATTGTGACATTGGCTTAGTCGTGTTGCGCAAGCAAAGAGGGGCTTGAAGAAAACAGAAGGTCATTTTTGTGAGGAGAGAGAAAAAAAAGAAAAAAAAACAATGAGTGTTCCAGCGTTGCTCAATGTGAAGTGACATTGAAGAAAAGCAACTTTTATGTACGGCAAATATGTAAAGCATTCACTTAACATGGGCATGCAAGCAGAGATGGATGATTAGAGAACAAGCCAGACCGATCCCCCCCCCCCCCCCCCCCCCCCCCCCCCCTCGTAACACTGAATCAGAACTTATTCATGAAAGCCCAGGTGGCAAACACGGGCCGATCCTGACTAGAGTGCTAAGATTATTTTTTTCAGCTCGCTGAGGGGCCTCGTCCGAAAGCAAACACAGCAGCTCCAGGTTTTTATGAGAAAAAAAAAAAAATGTCCGGCCGAACAAGGAGGCATTCATGTGCTGATTCATACCAGCCTGTAGCTCGGTTAGAGGACAGCCATCTGCTATCACACTCCCCCGCTAAGAGCCTGTTATAAAACGGACGAGCCGTGGATCGCCATGTACATGCGACGTCCATATAGACTGACTGGAGCTGACGCCTCCGCCACAGGAAGAGAAAACGGCTCCGCGGCTGAGCGTGTCTGCCTCCTCAGGTGAACGTGCTTTTCGCCGCTCCGTGTCATACGATTGTTTCTCTTACAGTGCGGCGGTGAGGAGGCTGTGCCCGTGTGAATGGCTGTCAAAACTCGCCGTGCGTTAGGAGCAAAACATTTGCTTTCCGCTGCAATGGAAAAACGAATTGTGGTGGTGCTAGCGTTGAAATGTTAGCAGGTTTCTGAAATGTCTACATGCTGCACTAATCCTTATTTTTTTTTTTACGTTTTAAGTAGATCAAATGGCCGTGCGAGTGAACGAAGTCGCCAAGTCTGCTCTATTCAAGTGTGCTCCGTGAGGTCAAAGTGGCCAAATTCTTATCGGTTCAACCTCCAGTCCCAGGTGGACATTTGGGGGCCGAATTTGAAGAAATTTGAAGTTCCTGAGACGTCCAGATCACTAGAACGGTCCGGTCCGGACAGAACCGGAAAACATAATGCTGCTGACCACGGCTGTTGGTGGCGTCCGGAGGCACCGTGAGCTACTCGCTCTGCACCAACCGACAGACAAAGTCCACAACTAGTGAACAAATAGCGGCACATCTAGCGAGCTGTAACCAAAAGAGAGCTTAGAAGGAGAGCGAATCATAAACTTGTAGTGAAGGGAAAAAGAAATGTGAGTAGAGGCAGCTTTAAGATAAGGAAAACGTGGAGGCGGAAGAAATGTCGGAGCCAACACCTTTAAAAAAAAAGGTACAGTAAATCTGAAAAGTTCAAACTGACTCAACTGACAAGAGCTGATTTAAGCTAAAAACCTTCTCGACTGGGCTCGAAGCGTTCGGACTTTAGCTGTATGATTACGGGATCTTTTGGGCAGAGAATCCTAAGACATACAGACACTCTAAGATAACATCTTCGATGTAAGGCTCATCAAAAGTGTGCTAAAACTATTTCTGTAGATATATATATATATATATGTGAAAGCCACTCATGTCGAACAGTATTTGCCTGAAGAAAAAAAAAAATAAGGTGTGATGAGAAATCAGATTTGAAGGCTTTTCTACGACGCTGCGTCCCACACAGGAGGCTAAATAGGTCGGAGCTACGAGTGTGAATATGAAACCGCCTTTGGGCGCTCCGGGGTTTCGAATTCCTTTGATCCACCACTTTAAACCACAGTTCACAGACCCAATCACCGGCGGTTAAACCCACACACTAGCGAACACGTCGTGTTGACGTCGCGTTTCGTATTGTGGCCTGAAAAACCGTGACACGGAACTTTTTCTGCTTGAACCGGTGAACAAAGACGGGAGCCTTCGAAATCCGAACCGCCTTCGCTATCGGGTTTCCCCATCGGATGAAAAAAGAGACAACCCTGAACTGCCTCTGCTTTTCTCTTTCAATGGCATTGGGTGATTGATTTTGTTGCTTTTTGTCTACTAATCCCTCACCTCTTGAAAAGAAAAAGGTCACTTAATAGGGTGCTTTGCTGCCTCCTTAGGCTCTTTGCGTCCTCTCTGCTCGTGTGTTCTCCTCATCGGAGAGATTCTGTGACTTCACCCACAATGGTTCATTATAAAAACACACACAAGAGCAGCGTTATCCTAAAGCAAAATATCTGTACCGTATGTGCCGATAAAGCGTGAATGGCAAATCTCAACGTGAAATCCTACACAAGATATCTTCTCAAGTAACAGCATGTGGCCCGTCGACATGATTCCCAAACCAAAGACACACATTTTAGCTCCATTACGCGTTCATGTGACACCGTGAGCTAATCTGTCTTCCTCTCATCAGCTTGTGGCCCACTTTGGAGTCTCCCCTTGGCCTCGACTCACCAGGACACGAGTGAACCGCTTGGTTCAACCTGCCCTCTGGTCTGGGGTGATCTCCAGTTGCGGAGAGCTTTGAGAGACGTCAACCCCCGAGGGGCCAACGTGTCACATCTCAGTTACGGTGTCGCCGTGTTTTGCAGCCGGTTCAATATTCAGAACCGTAGCCAGTTGCCAGAGGACTCTTCGCGTCGGCTGCGCGAATGACGGGATAGAGCGATCAACGCGGTCCAGATTTCAGAGTCTCCTCCGCGGAGCAATTTCACTGAGGTCTGACAATAAAGCCTGCGACGAACCGCGGCACCACACACACACACACACACACACACACACACACACACACACACACACACTTGTAATCCACATAAACTCTCCGTTCAATGCAGCCATTGTGTGGGATTCTGCTTGACAACTGTTCTATTGAAGGGAACCTTTTGTGATGTCGAGTTTGTCAACGCATCCCTCAAGTTGACCCGAGGGGAGCTGGCCTCTCTCCACACAGGATTCGGTTTAAAAAAAAAAAAAAAAAAAAAAAAAAAAAAAAAAAAAAGGCGAGAGGAGGATGCTACACGGCAGCTCTGTCGTAAGGGATTTGTCAGCTCGGAAGCGAAACACTGGGCCCTTTCTCACCCGGGCAAGACAAGAGACGAGACGACCTCGCCTCCAGGTTTGAATCGGTCTATATGCAGCGGGGGGGGGGGGGGGGGGGCGCCCCACTTAACACAGCCTTCGCCTGAGCGCTGATCGGCAGAAGTACGCGTTGAAACGTTTACCGTCTGCGGGATTTACTTCCTTGAGCTGAAATAAATAAAAGCCCAAAGCGTAATTCGACGTGTCCCATTTTGCTGCTCTCAGTTTTCATTTTCAAAAAGTCTCGGGAACATAAATATTGAGCTGTGGGGCTCGTGCTTCCTCGCTGTCGTCATCTCAATAGGGCAGACAGCAGCTGTCACACATCCCCCCCCCCCCACTCCCCCCATCTACAGTGCAGTAGTGGAAGCCACATACCTCAATGATTCTGTCGTGGATTTGAAGACCCTCTTCCTTGTCCGCCGGACCTTCCTCGATGACCTTGGATACAAAGATCCCCTCACTCGAAGTGCTGTCGTTGTCGTCCTGTGGAATAAATTGCGGTTATTGTCTGGACGATAATAAAACCCGCCGAGCTCTGATTGTTGGGGAGAATAGTGGCGTCTGTCAAAATCTTTGAAATGTAGTGCTTCTCAACAAGAAGTAAATCTCACACTAAAATGGTTTACTACAGTTTTGCCGCCACCAAACAAATACGTTTTGAGCGTCTGCCAAGTTAAAAGGGTCAGTTCACCAAAAAGAGAAAACAACGTCTTAGATCATCCTAACTCAGCTTTGTAGCCACGCAGATAGTTCCAGTGTTTACGCGCCACGGTTTCGAGGTATCCCCCCAATAAAGACGAGGTTGAACTGAATCTAGTTCATGCTGCTCAAAACACTGAAAAAAAACGACGGGTGACCGCCGTCAAATAGCAGCATGTCTTTCCAAGAAGTCATTTCAAAGTGACTCAGATTAATCCACAGATTTCACCGTCAGCTGTTTTCACATTATGAAAACAGCAATTTCAGAGGCCGCAATCTCAGAAATCTGGGCACAGGAAAAAAACAAATATAACAATATTATCTGGACTGGTTAGATGCCCCGCCGAGTCTATTTGTAATTTGGGTAAAGCGACCCTTTGACTCTGCCCTTAAGTGTGGACTTAAGGGGTTAGCTTCACATTCGGATGCTTCCCAGGCCTGAAGGGGAGATCCTGGACATGTGGACATGCTGGATGGACATGAGGGAGAATACGTCCAACGCTGTGGCCGCGACCCCAGAGAGTCTCAGCTTGCACTCTTCTTCAAAACCACATGCGATGCGTTCTGCTCTCCTGCTGCAACACAACTGCAGTTTGATGGGATACTTAAAGAACCCTCTGAAGTCACAGCGCGCTAACTAATTAATTATTTCTGGTCCGCTTCCTCTTTTTTTAGGGGAATCATGCACAGTGTTAACGCGGCAATGCTTTGCTACTCGTTTCTTTTTCTTTTTTGTGACCAGCTCACTGCTTTGCCTGAGCTTGCCCCAATCTTCAGAGTTTAGTCCTCTCAGAGACCGCAAAAACCTGGCCGGCTGATTGCTTTTACCAAGCCATGCCAGAATAACAGCCACATGAAACACATGTGTCAAAGGCTACGGGGATATTAGCTATTTCCATTTTAATGAATAGCTTCTTACACAGACTGCTGATTTGAGGCTAGCGGGGAAAGTGAAAGCCAAGTATTATCTACGGTCTCTCATGGTCGGGTTTGATGCATGGTTCTGTCACGAGAGCGAGAAAGGTCGCAAATCTACAAGACCGTGGACTCCGGTAGAAACAACAAAAAAATATAAAACACGCTCTTTATGCGTGGATCTTTTTATAGCTTCCCGCTATAAAATGTTTTACTATGATAAACTAGAAAAGTGCGTCACCGCGGCAGTGGAAAAACAGCCCCGTAACAGTTGAGTACAGTCCCGATGAAACGGATACGGGGAACACCATTTGAACGGGCCCCGGGCTGCAGAAAGAAGCGCCGTAGACGGAAGATAGAGTCGTAACTCGGTGATATTTTCAACCCTTCACTCAGCGGGAGCGTGCGGCATCATTAATGCCTTTTTACTTCAGAGCCCCGAGGTCGAAAACATAGTGGCTGTGAAAGGTTCAGGCCGGGATGAAAGACCCTTTCCTCTGCTCTGTGTTTACCCCACAACCAATATCCCCTCAATTAGAGACAAAACAACTGCGGTGAAAGCCACAATTCCCAGATTTAACTCTCATGAAAGTAATTATAGTTTTTTTTAATCTGTAATGCCAAATCCACCAAACCAGACCAATATATAAACACAATAAAAACTTAATAGATGCGGTCCATCTATCCACAGACTGGAGAACACATGCATGACTGTCTAAGCCGTGTCAGTCAGTACAGAGAGGGCCTGTGGTGCTTCGAGTGTACATGCTAGTCATTCCTGGGTTGCCATATGACACTTGGTTGATCACCGGGGGGGGGGGGGGGGGGGGGGGGGGTGAAACCTCCGAGACGCTTGGCTTTCAACCTACCGCGCATGGCCTTCCTCCTACGATGTTAAAACCCAGAGATCCGCCCTCACGAAGAAGGACGACCGTCACGCTTTTAGTCTCGCCTTCCTACAGACAGACAGAGGAGAGACATGTGTAACAAAGTGAAGGCAGGAGGTTATAACATTATAATCTATTATTAACTCCGGTTGAGCGACAGGATGATTGGACTGGGTACTTAAGGAGGAAGAGCAGGGCAGAAATACGTGACCAACAAATGATCTAACTTATTAGAAGATAACAGAGGCGCTCAAACGCAACATATTAGAAACAGCGCAAGGTGTAAGGGTGAGAGAAAGTTAATAATAACCTCATGTACACATTAAGAGGTGATGTGACAGTGAAAACTTCATATCTTCACTATAGGGCGGAACAATTCTTTGATTTAATGTCAAAATCACAGTGTGACGCTTTCCAACTCTCAAATCGCGAAAAGCTAAATTATATCACATAGTTAACAGACTCTTTCAAGGTGTAGGAAATTAAAGTTTTACACACAGCTGGCATGCTCAACTTTGGTGTAGCTAATTGGTGGTAATTATGTGTTAGCCGTACAAAAGCAGAGACTGAGACTTATTCTCTAAGCTCGCTGCGTGCATGTGTCTGTACTGTTAACGTTCAGCCATGGTCCCGTCGAAAGATAAACATTACTCACCGCACAAAAAAAGAGTGGGGAGACTTTCTCGAAATAAACATTCTAGCTAATCGGCTAACTCTTAACCGACAGTTAGCTAATGGTTAGCTCTGCAGTTGTCGAGACGACAAGAGAGCGGGGTGGACAGAGTTTGTTGGACTCTCGTGGTTAAATATATTTTAAGCTGTGAATCTTGACCCCCTCCCCCCCAGGACTCAGGGTTATGAAGCAGCTCGCCCTGTACGCTAAGTCTGTCTAGCTAACGTTAGCTTAAGCAGCTACAGTGCTCAGCTGTCAACGGTATCATTAGGGGTCGTTAGTTGGATATCAAAACACTGTTATGGTGCAACCTACAATGAGCTTTTCATTACAACAGTAGTTTCTATTTATTATAAGAAATGTTACGTATACCAGTTTAGATGTTAACTTAAGCTAACATCTAAACAAATGGGCTAAACTTTACTTTTCTTCAACTGACTAGTTTGAAGAAAGAATTCTGGCAAGACCTCAACAATAAGTGTTACTTTCTCTGATTCAATTATTCTAGAAACGATAAGTTTCTGCTTATGCTTGGTACAATTTTTTTTAAAACACACAATTTCAGTCGCACTCCCAATATTTACAAAACAAAACACAATTGAATATTTCCCTCAAATCGTTCAGCCCTGATTCTCAGCTCTCTCCCGAGGCTTAGCCAGGCCCAAATACCAGAAGTGACCAGTCCAAAGAGCCAACAGCCCATCTCTCTCACAAACTGTTGTCCTATGTAAATCAATACACCAGAGGACCCCCTACTCAGTGGCAACGTGACATGAAAACCTGTGGGAAACTCGCAGAGTCAGCTCTTAATCTGTTTTTTTCCAAGCAGGACTTAAGAGGAAAGTTATGAGGTAACGTAATTTCAGCTGCCACTCCAGCACGCTGTGACACAGAGAGACTAAATATAAAGCCCCGGCATGTACAGTGTCCTGGTTGCCATGTATTCTAAAAAGACCATCATGTGCATGTCAGGCCATTCGGGGAATGCGTGGCCCCTGCAGCGTGTCCCGGCAGCATTAGCGACACATGCTTCCACATTAAACCGACTGCAACCGTTACTGTCAACAAGTAGACAGTTGGGCATCAAGTGAAAACTGAGTTGAGGATTAAAAGTAATTTCAGCCACTTGTAGACACACTGAATCGGCCAAGAAGCTTTAAAATGGATGGATTTTAAAAGGTGTGTTAACATTTGGTCCGCGAGAGCCATTAAAAATGAACTCAGAGTAATTACGGAGCGTTGTTTCCCCCCCCACACACACACACACACATCTGTGAACACTCTAGCAAAGCTCTAATCCCTAAGAAATGAAGGGAATCTCTTCAGGAGGTTGTGTATTTACTTAAACAAAAAGGTATGCCTAGGTGATAAAAAATAAGAATAAATAACATGTCCTCACCGCCAAAAAGGTAAAAACACTATCACGCTGACATCACTTTGAGGGGGGGTGAGAGGGGGGGGGGGGGGGGGGGGGGGGACGACGACACATGGAAGCTATGTCAAGTAAACAAACATCTACCATTAACTTTAATGGGGAAAGAAGGCCGGGGCAGTTTGTTACAGAGGAAAAGAGCAAGCTGGCAGTGAAACGGTGCTAACTGGTGACTTGGCATTCACCTCGGCACCGGTCACACTTTCCGAGTCTGTCCCGCATCAAACCGCTTCCCCTCCGTCTGCCTCTTGATTAATAATAAAGTAGGAAGTGTAATGCGGAGTGAAATGCATGGCAGATGACAAATCATTTTGTAACCCTTGAAGCTAAGGCATGAAGCGGCGTAATCACTTTCTTTCTTTGAAGGGTTCCTTTCAAATGAAAACAGCCTAAACTCAGGTTTTCACTGACTTCTGGGTAGCTTTTATTAATCTGATCTCCGTCACATTCAATTGGCACTCGTGCGTTCGAAGATAACTAATGGGCTACATTATTCTGTTAAACGATCGCATAGATCCATGCTTTAAAATTAGACCACCATTAGCCTCGTCACATCGAGCCCTTGATTACCCAAATCAAATTCAGCCGAGGCTTAATCCGTTTGATGTCTTGTGATTTTGATAGACGCTCTTTATCGCATCAAGTAGCGACATACGCTGTCGTCTGCGAGCAGCCGAAGAGGAGCTCGGTTCAAAAGCAGAGATCTGAGGCTGAATGGAAAGTGTGTGTGTGTGTGTGTGTGTGTGTGTGTGTGTGTGTGTGTGTGTGTGTGTGTGTGTGTGTGTGTGTGTGTGTGTGTTTTATTGCTCTGGCTGCGGTGTTTAAAAAAAAAAGTGTTGGGACTATTATTAGAAACTCCAGTCAGTTATTCCACGCAGCCAGGTCATCCGTGATCTCCCTCACAGTCGCTGCCTGGATATTAAAAGAAGACATTGAAATCCTCCATCTGGTTCAGGAGGCCTAAGCCGAGGAGCGATGGAGACGTAAAAAAAAAAAAACTGAAGTAGGACCTGTAGTCTCTCTTTGACAGGGATTCCAGGAGAAATATGTCACAACAAATCCGCATTAGACACCTCTCACCACGGGAATTTGGGGATTTGTGAAGTGCGGCTAGTTAGCGGATGCTATCCATTTAGTTGTTCCAGGTTCCTGGTGTTGTGGATGCTGGCTCGCTAGAATGAAACGGAGCCAAATGTCACGACCCGGGCTTTGACGAGTCAAAACATCCCCCTGTGGGGAAAAGTTTAATAGTCACCAAATCTGATACCGTATTGATCAGTGACACCGCAAAGACAGGAAGCTGGGCTCCGAGAGCGTTTTTCGGCGGCAGTCTGCAAGTCGCCCGTCTCCCGCCGCTAATCCCACTTGTGACGCTCCGTTTCATATTGCCGTGTTTGAGGCTCTCCCACCAAACAATCCTGCTCCCCGCTTGACTGAACCCAATGAATAAGCCTCTCTAGCAAGGAAAAAAAGAAGCTTTCCAACAAACCATCCACTAAATGTAGTTTCCTCTCCTCCTGACCTGCTCTGTCTCTTATACAGGAGCGATTTCCGGAACAATGCCCAGGTCTTTTATGCCTGTTCAAGGCGTTCCAGAACAAGGGACTTCTGTTAACATAAGCAGAGCCAATACACTGAACGTATATCTCTCTCAGCGGCGTAGGCCTGGAATGCCGCTGTCAAATGAACTATGATAACCAGCTGTGCTTACAGGCCCAGGGAGCTTCTGTACACCAGCACGAGCGATTTCACCATTTCCCCCCGCATCGGTGCTTTTGATGCGCAATTTAACCAGCCTACCGGAACGCATTTTGCTGGGAACTGAGCCCATGACGGAGAAATGAAACCACCAAGCGAGAAAAATAAAATAAAAATAGAGAGAAAGAGAGACGAGTAAAGTCTTTGAAAGTTGTCACTTAAACAAGAAGTGACAAAAAAAATAGGGAGCTAAGAGGTGTAAAATTAAAAAAGGAACAAAACCCATAAAAGGTTTCCCATTCAGCCACATTACTTTATGTAACACTGCCAGCGGTGTGCGCCCAATCAGAAGCTCCTCCTCCTGTTCTTGGACACATTTTTATAACTTTATAACCCGATTACACCGGGACCACTACCCTCCGCTGATCACAGCAGCAGTGCAACCAGCGTACACTAATTAAATTCCTTAAGTGACTTATGAACTCCTGCGTCCTTTATGGTGTTGATAATTGGTCATTACAGGGGACATTGGGTTTTTTAAATTTGAGCCATAAAACACCTTTACACCGGCGTTCCTGGGCTTTCTACTCAAGAGTGCTGCAGGAATGAGCGCTAACAAACAGGAAACGAGTTAGCATTTGTGCACTTCCTGTTCGCTCGTCTTCAAGTCAGTGGGTTTTTGGCAAGCGGCAACCTCCGGTTCTGCCGAGTGAAGCCAATACAGAAGTGTCTTAAAACGTGCATTATCTCTACTGACCAGCAGGGGGCGACTCCTCCGGATGCAAAAATAAGTTAGATTGTATAGAAGTCTATGAGAAAATGACTCCTTCTCTCACACACACATGAGTTTATGGTCTCAATCTCTAGCTTCAAGTCTTCTTCAATACAGCATGATGTTCATTTAGTAAATGATGGTCCATTTAGAGTCAAACAGACCATAAAGCGGGGAATGCTTGAGGGCGGGCTTACTGTGATTGACAAGTCACTGCCGCAACCAGAACCGTATCGGGCGTCACTACGTCACTCCTCCGCATTCCAAATATGGTAACTTTCGTTCATCGGTCGCGAAAAAAACAAGATGGCGACGGCCGTATTCCAAGATGGCGTCGGCCTCCAAGCTTCAAAACGGCAGTCACACAAACCAATAGGTTACGTCATGACGACTACGTTCACTTCCTGTATATAGTCTATGGTTTTTGGATGTTATTTTTTTTTTTAACAGATCCCTGAAAATAAGGTCTGTGGTTAACGTACAAGAGATTTTAAGGTTTTGTTCTACGACAAACCGATCGTGGATTGAATCATGAGACTGTAGTATAGTTTGTTTATAGCCTAACGTTTTTTTTACTTCCCCCAATTTGCATTCACGCTTCAAAAATCATAAAAGTAGTGTCCATTGTTGAGGATTATCTTGAAGAACAAAACGTGTAGGTAACAGTAATCCAAAAACAAAACAAAACAGTGTGACGCTACTTTCCGGGTGTTGGCCTACAAAGCACTGGACAGGGACCCGTGTTAGGCCCCATAAACAGTCTGTGGTTGGCCCACAGATGTAGATACATTATTAACCAGTGACCCAGCAGACAACATCTTTTGTATGTCTTGACATCACAGTTTGCAGTATCCACAAAAACAATGGGATTTTAAAGAACTCCCAGACCCTCAAGTGTTGATATTATCCACAGTCTTCCACATCACCCATCCAACTTTGGTGCCGGTAACATAGCTACATCCCTGATTTAATTTGTTATGAATGTCTTGAGGGGGTGGTGGTGGGGGGGGCATCCGATGACAGAGAGCCTCAAACAAGCGTGCTGCGAGGAAGGCAATATAACTGGGGCCTGGCTCTTGTTGTGTACAGAACTGCAGTAAATATTTGCCCCCCCCCCCCCCCCCCATTGACTGCCAGCTGGCCAGAGGCACAGCTGACATGCACGTCTCAAAAGGCAGAGACAGTGAGGAAACAATCTCCTTGAGCGCTGTGGGACTCCTGAAAGCTCCCCACAAGCAGGACAATCCAGATCTCAGATAAATCCTCTCATAAAAAATAAAAAAAAGTTCTATTTTCATCTGGGGTCTATAGGTTTGAAAAAAGTAAAAACTGTCCAAACAACATGGAGGTGCAGTAAACTGAGGAAGTGAGTCCCAGAGAGCGAGCAAAGATGTTTGAAAGTTCATAAAGTTGGGCCCTGAAACAGTTGTACAGCAGGATGCCAGGAGGTCAAAATACAGAAATCAGAATTAACTTTTCAGAATCATAAAAACATGTATTTTTTTTTTGCTGTTTTATTGTTATTTTACACTACTAGAATGCCTCGGTGAAAGGGAGAAAGTGGATGAGAGTGGTGCTGGAGGGGGTGGAGGGGTTTAGTTTGTGCTCCCTGGCAGAAGAAGCGGTGCTTACCTTGCAGGAAAAAGCCACGGTTTTAGTGAGGGAGTCGATCCTCTCGCTGTACTCGGTGAATTTCTTCTGGTATTTCAGAGCTGTCATCTGCAGCTCGCTGTGCACGGCGGAAAGTTGCGCCAGGAGCGACTTCTCCCGCTTGTTGGCTTTGATGGTCTGCTTCTTGAACTCTCTGTCCAGGCTGATGATCTTGCAGTGCAGCGCGCCGTTGTGCGCCTTCAGGGCTCTCACGCAGCAGTGGCCGTTGGACTTCTGCTCCCGGTGGGTGAGCGTCAAGCCGCAGCCGCTCTCGCAAATCCCCACCGCTCGGCAGTCGCACGTCTCCCGCATGTGGGCGTCCACGTCCCGCAGGTTGAGCACCTCGTCGCACCCTCGGTTCCTGCACTTCGCCGGCGTGTAGTCGCACATCTCGGCGTGCTCGGCCAGATGCTGCAGCTTCACCACGGCATCGCAGCCCCGCGCGTGGTTGTCACATTTGATCTCCAGCTTCAGGATGAGGTTCTTCAGGGGCAGGACGTGGTTCAGCTCTTTGGCGGAGACCCGCTGACATTTGACGGGGCAGCTGCTCTGCTGGACGACCCAGGGCAGCACGCAGCCGGAGCAGAAGACGTGGCCGCACGGAGTCGTCAGCGGGTCCTCCAGGACTTTATTGCACAAGTTGCATTTGAAATCCGGGTCCACGGTGCCCTTGAAGCGGTCCAGCTCGAATCCCATGGTTTTTCAAAAGTCCCGAATCCAAAACTTGTTGACTCCCCACCCCCGCAGATCTGAGTCGGAGCAGTGGGGCGTTTTTTTTTTAGCTGGTCATTGGTGGGGCGCTCACAGACCGACTGCAAGCTCTCCTCGCTGTCTAAACTCTACTAATTGACCGAGACTTTTGGTGCGTTCAGGTGCGCCTCGTACGCCTATTCTTTAAAGTTAGAAAAGTTTCGAAGCCTAAAAATAAAACTACTTTAGTCAACTTTTCAAGTAGAAACAACTTTTTTTCGGAACTGCAAAATAAAACAGATACAATGTGCATATATGTTAAGCTTTTAAAGACTTTGACACAAAGTTAAACCTTATAAATATAAATGTAAAGCTACCCTAGTAGTCTTTTCTGCAATATGCTAAAATTGCATTCTCTACTGACGACACTTCAGGCGTGGTCTTTGTCATGAAAATATATAATTCAATCTCTCTCATACGCTGTTCCCCTCACCTAAATATGCAAAATGCAATGAGTCTAACAGTCAGTGAAGGCAGCATTTCTAGGAGCAAAAGTGTGGAGGAATTCTCTACCGTAACTGCTCTATTAACTGCGCATATGAGGTTTAAGACATTGGCATTAAATACATTTTTGCTGTCCAAGTGTAAATGTATTATAGAGAATATAGGTAGTTTGCCTTACCCAGCTACTTGTACCCACTGAACGCAACATGTTTTCATAAATTGGTTTAAAATGCAGGCAGATTAAAAGTGTTTTTTGATTAATGTGAGACATTACTTGACTTACTGTAGGAGGCCCTTATTATTTTACATACATAGTCTGTATTTTTATGCAAGCAACATGCTGTATCGGATAACAATATCATTTGACAGTGCAGATACAGTCTAACATGGGGGCCTCGATGGCTTTATCCCCTGACCTGAATATTTCTAAGTGATAAACGTGCCAAATTCCACTACATAAATGTTAGACAAGAGGACATGACAGATAGAACAGACAGAACACGGTGGGTGAGCGTTCGGGCATGCACAACACTTGTGAAAACAAGTAATGTTGGAAGGACACAACCACAAGCGAGACTCTCAAGTTGCAACACACTTTGAGCGAGGAGGAGATCAGGTAAAAGTTGGGAAAATCACAATGTGCGGTATGAAAAACGAATATTTGAGACACCACCGTGGGATTCTTGTTGGAACACACCTCTCACCGCTCTCCTTGTGTAACAAAATCATGGGACAACAAGGTTGTTATCACTTTGACAGTTGAGGCCCTAAAGTAGGCCTTCCGAATGCATTTAAATTGTGAATTGAAGTGGATGTGCTGTTGGTTCCGACCCGGCCTTTGATTAGAGGTCCATTCCTACCAGTTGCCTCCTCTTTCGGAAATCCAGTTTTATGCAATGCCATGCTCAATAAAACCTTTCCATATGTGAATTATCCAGAACTAAAAACAAGGGCTTATCAAAGACTTCATGGACAGAGTGTGACAGAGAGACTCTGAGCTTCCAGGTAATCCTACACTGATGTTATGGGTTGTCTTAGACGGAGTGGAGGGGAAAACGCCCTTTTGCAGTCACGTCAAAGGTCCTCTCACTGTGTATACACAGGCTGTGTTTTTATACGCACTGTGCAATGACATACTTTTCTTATTAGAGAGATAAGAAATGTCTTAAACGTGTGGAAAAAGGAACGGGTGAAACATGAAAGAAAGGGCTGGTGTTTTACTTTAACACCTGTTTCTTCGGCCAGTTTTCCCACAAAGTAATTGGAGTTATTTCATGCCGATGCACATCGGCCCGTACGCGGCCATATATTATTACACAGTTCACAGCATAAGGCTGATATCGAATCTAGCACTTTTGTTCGGGGTACCTTGGAAGCAGTATCCTTGGAATATTGTGTTCGGCGCTACAGAATCAAACCAGCAGCCCACCAGCTACAACCAGTCTCTCGGCCTCTGGGCCAACCTGCCGCCTGTGATTTATTATTGCAGCGCTGGAACAAACAACCTGCTTGTCTGCGTACGCCTGTTTACTGCGAGGGTGCCTCAGTCGGAGAAATGTTTGCTCTCGAAATGGAGTGAGAATAAATAAGCAGTTGTTTTTATAGAGCGTGTCGGAGTCAGAGCGAGCATGAAGCTATATATGAGAGACTGGAGCTTTTTTTTGGGGGGGATTTTCACGGTACAGTGTGTTTAGGGAACTGATACGCTATCTGCCGGACCGGTCTGTTTGGGAATGTTTTCCGTTGGGCTGGGTGAAGTGGCAACAGCGGGGGCTTAGACGAGTCCATGTTGGGTCCAGGCCAAAAGACAGACAGCGTCCCAGTGGAGATAAGAGTTAATCCCAGTCCTCCAACGTAAACTGTGAGTGAGGGATCGGGACAGACCGGACTGAAATGCTCCCACCAGACATGCCGGTCGAAATAGTATTTGAAGATAATTTACATGCTTCCAGTTCTTTTGGCTGCAGCTGATTCTGATTTAAAGGACATTTTTTTGGAAACATGTTTATTGCTTTTTTTTTTTTTTTCATAAAAAGTGATGTGCTGGTCTATTTCTTGGTTGGTTGGATGTTTTTTTTGTAACCCCAATGGTTTTCCCAAGCCTAACTAAGTTTTGTTGCGGAAGTATATCTGAAAATGTAAGTAAAACTACGTTGGAAGTCTATTTTGAAAAGAGACTGCATGCATGTAACAAGCATTAACTGTACTTTTCCTGTGAGACAGGAAGTTTACTTTGAAAAGACGATGCATATAATGAGCGAAAAAACCGACAAGCCCTCCAAAAAGCGTCGCCAAACGACGGTATTTGATGAGTTGGGAGTGAGAACTCGTTGCAGCGTCCAGTATTTATGCTAAGCTAAGCTGTTAGCCTGCAACTGTCACTTAATACTTAGTGGTATCAATCAGTCATCCAACACCCGACAAGAAAGCAGGTATGCCTATTTCTCAAAACTACTCCTTATAGAGAACATCAGCGAACACCTTGTTTTCATTTCAAACTAATTAACCATCCCATAATAGATGCACACAAAAAGAGTGCAGCTTTGAGTGACATGAACAGAGCGGCCCTGGGTTTCAGTGTTGATCCCTCTCACTCGAAGCCTTTTGTTGCAAGGCAACAGAGAGATGGAGTTGTGATGGGGGCGTTTTTGCGCGCACGGCTTTGGAGTCGGGCCATTTAGTAATCATCGCCGCTCTTCTTTAGATACGTCAAAGGACATGAGGGCCATGTGGGAAACTGCAAAAGATGAGTGATTGCACCTCGGGATGCCTTTTCATGTCCCGCTGAAACACGATGTACTCACAAAAGGAATACAGTATCCGTCCCGCTGTGGTTTCCCAATGCGCCCTGTAACTCCCTCGGGAGTCAGCAATATTGTCAAAGCCGAGTCCAGCCCCCCCCCCCCCCACTCGAATGATTTATACGTCGATAGTATGGTTTGTTTTTCTTGCAAACATCAGTGACTTATTGGGCCTTTCACGAGGGGGAATTGGAGTTTTGTGGCTCCAGCGCCTCGAGTGAATGAGTAACTTTAAAGGCTGTTAAGGTCTCAGGGTGACCTTACGGACAGGTTGGGCTTGCGTCTGGGAACCGCCGAGGCTTCGCCGGTCTTCGCTAGCACGCCGCCGACACTCCGCCCCCCCCCCCCCCCCCCCCCCCCCGTCGGTCTGTTGTGACAGAGAACAGCAGCTCAACCGTCACAACATCTTCACAGGCATGAACATGTGAACGCGACCATTGGTAACGATCGCACGCAACCCAGGTGTCAGCAGAGGCGTTGGTGAAACGCACTCTTCATAGTCAACAAGTATGACACCCCTGATTGATTATTAACACTGTCTCACTTTGTGCATTTGTTAATCAGATGCAGCACAAAAAAAAAAGAAGAAGATCCACAGCAGAGATAGCGATGTGCAAAATATTTGCCGTTGATGAAAAAGAAAGCAAAACAACACAAAAGAAGATCTTTATCGCAAACTGCTGTGTGCACATGAAGAAAAGCTAATAAATATTTAGCGTTGTTTCTCACAGCAGACTGTTATGAGTTCTCTCAGGGAGGTTAGAAACAGGATGTGGGTCAGTGGAACCCGGATTTAGCAAACAGCAAAACTGCACAAGTAGAGAAAATCCCCATTTCATACGAACTAAGTCAACGTCTCAGAACCAAATCTGACCTAAATCGGCAGTCACACACAGTAGCTAATTAAATCTTGGCGGCAGAGACGTGCAGACGGTGTACAGTGTACTCAGACGCGTTGCCTTTGCCCTCTTTGGCTGAACTGCCCTTCTGGACCGAAGATAAATGGTAATTATCATTATTGCAATTTTTATTGGTGTTGCCACAACTGCTGCTGCTGCTGCTGCTGCTATTATTAAAATAATTATTGTGAGAGAGCCTAACCCTGTACACCTCACCTTCTTGATCTGTGCACGAATGAACACGCAAGTCCTTTATTACGATGTCATGCCGTTTAGTTATGGTTTGGTCGGGGTTGCTTTGCATGAGACTAATTCATGACTGTTCAACACTGGTAATTAGCATTAGTAAAGTGATGTAACGGCGTATCAAAAGGCCTTTCCTGTGGGAAAAAAAGAAGAACCAACTAAAAAGAAAGTGGTAAGTCCCCAGGAGATATACTGCAACACTTTAATTGCAATTATGATTGATGTCGTTATTATTTCTGTAATGACTATAATGAATTGGAGGAAATTTCCAATGTATAGAAACCGTCTTCCTGCATTACCCTTAGTTATCGTGTTGCTCAGAGTTGCTTAAAGAGTAACTTCTGCATTTTTCACCATTGTGTCTAAGGAGACAACTAATTATGAAATCGGTCCAGCATTGAAGGAGAAGGCTGCAGCCGGCAGTTGCTTAATGGGCTGCAATGTAATTGCTCAGGGGCAACTCGTCACAGTCGATGTACATGTCCACTTGAAAAGCTTGTTTTTGTCACTGACAGGCTTAGGAAGCTACAGAGAAATAAAAGCTGTTTCCTTACCTTTCTGTTCTTATTGGTACTGGTTGTTGTTTCGTCGTGTCACTTGTTGCTGGAAGACAACGGCGGAACCGTGAGTGAGAGCTGTTGTTGTCAACAGTTTGTTGAGTTGGAGTACAGAGAGCTGTTATCTTAAAGGGTTTCAACGTCATGGCTGGACATTTAGCTGATTTCGACGATATATGCGACGCAATATTTCAGAACGAGACTTCTCAGAGTGTCGGGATCAAGTGAAATGTAAGGAAAAACAATTATTTCTCCCTAGAGTCCTTTCCAAAATGATGTCTTATAATTTCAGCCCTTCAGTGGCAAAAACAAGCACTTTCAGTGGCCGTAGATTGACGGTGAGGAGTTTCCCCCGAGCAGTTATTACAGCCTGATTAGCTGGCTGCCGTCTGCAGCGCTCTCCTTCAATACTGGACCAGTTTCAGGAAAGGTCCAGGTTGAAAAACACTGAAGTTACTCTTCAACACTGTTCTAAAAAGCTACTGTGGTTATCATAAATGAAACTACATTGACAGACAGAAGCTGAAATATCCAGCTTTACCAAACCTTCTAACACATTTGATCTCCATAATTATGTTTTTCTCTGCATCTCTTATTAAAGTCGGACATAAAAACTAACGTTCAGTTAGTTACGGCGTTATACGTTAGATACGTTGTAGCCTAAATTAGGTGCATATTTTACAACACTTTAAATAGGCAGGGACATTTAACGGACTGTGGTGATAATATTTATACATTCATTGACTTACAGAATGAGTATGTGCATTGGGACAAACACGAGTGTGTGTGTGTGTGTGTGTATGGGTAATTATGAGTTCTGTGACCTAAATGGATGTGCTATTTATCAGCATAGCCTATAAATAGCAGAGATCTGGCCTGCAACTAAAATATTTCCCCCCCCTAGTTTTTCATTTTGTAGTTTATATCCAAAAAAGTTCACACGACTTCTCATAAGTAGATAACAATGTGTATACAGGGATCATGTCAATCCAATAAATATGACCTTGTAACATCTAATACTGACCCCACATGAGGAGATCTCTCGTCTCATACATTTGACAAATAATGAGTTAATTTGACAAATAATGAGTTGCTGTTCACTCAAACTTGCTAATTGATACAATGATACAATTTCCAAACAAACAGTTTTTATTCTTTAGAGAATTAAAAGAAACAAACAACAACAATTATAAGAGGGAAGCTCCACCGTGTCTGTAAAATGTTTGCCCAACGGTAAAACAATGCTGGAAAAAAAATTGGCCCGTGGTTGAACACAACTGCTAACCTTGATATAGAGCGTCACACTTTATATTCTGAAGCGATGCTAGTGTGTAATCTGGGTCGAATATCTACCTGAAACTATCAGCGGAGTGTGATCTGCTGTAGATCTCGGATAAAGCCCTCAGCTTTTTTTTTTTTTTTTCAGCTGGACTAGCGAAATGCATTAGTTACAGAGCTTTCCAAAAGCACAAGTGAGTAATATGAGGAACAGATGAGTCCTCTCTGCAGGGGGGAGGAAGGGAGGAATCTACTAGGAAAAAAAAAAGTTGAAGCCTGTGAAGCGCTGCTGGTTTTTCTGGAAGCTCTGTTCCCTCCGGGTCCATAAATAACATTCAAAGTATACTTGGCATATCTTATCTTGGCTTATTACAGAAAAAAAACCGTCTTAAAGAAAGAAGCTAAAAGTTAAACCACATAGAATGTAATGGATAGGATTTCCTATTCATCTGAAGAACATTTAATGTTTAATATATTTTTCCATTGAAAGAGTAAAACATTGATTGTGGTCACCCCCCCCCCCCCCCCCCCCCCCCGGATCAGCCCAAAACATTACTCTTAGATTACAAGAAATGTTAAATTCTAATATCTGATTCTGCTGAATACATTCATGCTCCCAAAAATATGACACCTTTCCACAATAGACACGCAAATGAGCAAATGGGAGGATTGATTTATTCTTTCTGCATCTGCTGAGCTGCGATGGTCCCCAAGGGTGCAGTGTGGCCGCTCGGCCTTTCTGACAACTCTCCCCCAGTGGCCACCTGTGGTACTGCGGCCCTCAAAGCATTTCCATTGCCATTATCGAAAAAAGCCGTTGACAGGACACCTAGAACTGAAAACAAGGACAGTTATTACTCTTTGAATTCTAAAGTTTTGTACAATGAAGGTTGCAAGACCTCCTGAACAGAACCCCCCCCCCCCCCCAAAAAAAGTATGCATTCATCATGCAGACTGTGTACTCATTTTGGAGAATATTGGCGACCTAATGTCGCCCCTCAAGACAAAGATTACAATTTTTGCCCCATTTAGTTTGGATTTACTTCATGTAGTCATGACTGACCTCATTTTAACAACAGATGGTCTGTTATGAAAATTGCACTAGCATGGATTCACCCCTTTAGTCTGGCATTAAAACCAAAGCTCTTCAAACAAAACAAATATGTACAATGAAGCATGATGTTCATTAAAGCGTCTACAATTTTTACAAGACAATTATCACCTGCCTCCACTGCAAAGGTGCCCAAATAATCAGTTATTGCAGGTTCAAATAAACGACGACGTGCATGTATGTTCTGACGCTGTTTTGTTCTCACTGTTCAGTGAACAATCGAAGGTTTTGGAGAAGCTGTTCTAACACCTGAAGCAGGGTGACAGCACGACTGGAGCTGCAGATTAAAGCTGCTATGCTGACAGCTTGTTGATAATGAGAACAGCGGCCATGAGCCGGAAAGCCTTGACAACAGTGTTGACAAGTCATCCAACCGGCATAGCTCACACTTTCCCATGCATGGCTGATGAGCGCGATACGAGCGCGATTCCCTTTAGTTTTGAGAACTGAACAACTGTTGATTGATTTCACACTTGAACGCCAAGCCCAAATTCTGACAGGTTAACCGTGGAGAAGTTTTGATTTTTACCGACTACGGAGGCTTCAGTGTTGTGTTATCTGTCACGACGCGTTTTTTTTTTCCAAAAATCCCAAAAGCCGGCTAAAAGGGTCGAAACCCAGAGTGGAATCCTGACTCGGTGGCTTCGGCTGACCCCAGAGAGGGTTTCATGAGTCCCAGCAGAAAGTGAAGCCAGATTTCAAGTCAACCGAAACAAGAGGATCCGACGGCGCAAGAGGAAGTCACATTTCCGTGCCACTCGCTCACCGCAAAAGCCTCTAGGCTAGCAGCTCGGTGGCCACTCTGCCTCCATTTGTGTCACATCGTATGTCGGCCGACAGCCGATGAACACGACGCTATATCCTCCTCTGTGTAGCAGTTAGAGTTGACGGGACAAACGCAGATGCTTTTCTGCTTCAGCTCTGGCATGCAATTTTAATGCTTCTTCAGCAAACATAGACTATTCTGAATATAGTTACCGAGCACTGTCAACATTGCTCCGCTTTTATTCTGCAAGTCTGCAAGCAGCTCATTAGATTACTTTTATTTGAATATGGTAATGGTGATATATACAAATGTAATAAGACCAAAGCTGAATATAAACTCTGACTGCTGCAAGCTTCTGTTATTATATCTTAAATATGAAAAATCTCTCAGCCGCAAATATCACATATATACGTCTCACTGTTTTGGCTTGAGTTCACTTCACATTTGTCCCATCTCCCAGGTGTGCTATGCAATAACGTTCGAAATAGGTCAGCTCAAGATTGATATTTATACTCATGAATCTCCTGTGGAGTGGGTTTTTCACGGAGCTAAAAAGGAAAATAGTGAGATACAAGTAGTGTTCAGTCTGCTGGTGTCTTTTGTCTGTGAATCTCATGGGGATATAGTTCTCTATAGGGGTTTTTTTCGCACAAGAGTAACAAAGTGTGGACATTTTCTGTCCACCTTGTGTGTAGCAACTATGGGTTTCTATTGACAGAAATGGAATATTACATGATTGATATATTTTTATATATTTAGTTTAATCACCCGAGATTAAGATATTTTTATTAACCTAGAATGAGCCGTTTATAATTAATAAGACCATAGACTGTATATAAGAAGTGGACATCGCCCGTTGGTTTGTGGACTGCTGTTTTGAATCCTTGATTTTGGCATTTTGGCCGTCGCCATCTTGTTTTTTTTGCAGCCAGAAGATAGATAGATAGATATAAACTTAATTCATCCCCAGGGGGAAATTAGTATGTAGCAGCAGCAATTTACAAGAGTAAAATAAAAAAGAAGTGGTGCAAGAGGGCTCTGAAAACACACTGTGAAAGGGTTAAAGTTCTAGAGTTAAAGACTGAAACACGAACAACTCCCAGACCAAACAACGCCGTGGCAGCGACCTGTCAATCACAAGGTAGCCTCGCCCTAAAGCTTACCCTGCTTTATCATCTATTTGACTCTAAATTGGTCCATAATTTACTGAATGAACATCATGCTGTGTTGAAGACTTGAAACTAGCGATTGAGACCATGAACTCATGTTTACAATGTTTACTGAGGTAAGAGAAGTAGGGCCATTTTCTCATAGACTTCAATACAATCTGACTTCATTTTGCAACCAGAGGAGTCGCCCCCTGCTGAGCATCCGGAATAATGCAAGTTTAAGGCGCTACCACATTGGCTTCACTTGTGGCAGTGGATGCCGCCTTGTTTTTGCAGCTGTAGTTATCCTGCACGCTTTGCACACGGGAGAAGTTTCAGTTGGTTGCAATCTGCAACCAACTGAAATCCTACACACTGCACCTTTAAATGAATGATGGAGGGGTTCTGATGGAGACTGCTAGGATCGAGGGAGAAGTCAAGTTAAGTGTAAAACAAAGTGAGGTCAGTTAGTTTGGTCGCTAAATAAAGTTCAGCACTGCGTAGCACTGATGCTATTGGTCAACAGCACAAACAAACATAGTAAAACTAGACGTGAACAAGTCGCACAGATTGACTTCACTCCTGTAGGTGAATCCAAATGATACGTGTGGATTTCCCCACAAAATCAGAGACAAACTCCAAAACAGAACTGGGGTTCTGTTCAGAGAACAGTGAGCATGAGGAGCTGCAGCTAACAACACTTGAGTGCTCACATGTATATGCAAACAATGCAAGGTGAAGATTGGCTTTACATACAGTACGTTTTAGGAAGAAGGCTGGCATATATGATTGGGTAGACGAGGCGTATCACTCAGTAGAAATTGCTTCCAACTAAAAGTCAGCATTGGTGCCTTTGAACCACGGCGACTGTTTGCTAAGCAGATTTAAACTCAGTCAAACCTGATATGAAGTCGGCAGATCAGAAGACAAAACGCTCAATTAGGTTGTTTTGAAAGACGACGTTAGGTAGAGTGGCTTACTGCTGGACAAGTTCTCATATATTAATATGACTATATCATTCCTTTAATTCATAATTAAGTGTACAGAAGAAAGGCGAGGGATTACATTGTCCATGGACAAGCAAGCGTGAGCGCAGTCACTTCTTCACAGAGTAATTAAAGCCATTCATCCGAGTATCAGTTCTCCCTCCTGGGAGTTTCTCAGGACCATTTCAGCGGAGTGATTACTTAAATCAGAAACAGGAATTAGGTGACGGTTTACAAAGCAAGAATAATGGACTGACATCGCGGCATTATTGTGTATAGTGATCAAGGACAAAAACAAACAGCCTGATTGGAGCAGTCAGACCAGTTATTCCAGCAGCACACCATGGCGAGAGGGGTTCACAGAGGGATAACTCGATATACACGGAAATAAGGCAATGGCCTGTGTAAGAAACATTAGGAGCTAATCGGAAACAAGCCCCCTCTAATTAGCCATTACCAAAATAACAGACTGAGGTCATAGTTATTGCTTTCCCTTATGGGGAACGCTGGTCTGGGTTAGACTCAATTTGAACGGTTGCAGAAATGAAGGTATGTTTGGACTCTGGGTTTCACATGCAGCCTTGATTTGAACAGACGTCCTCATAATCAAGTGATTGTTGTCTCTGATGAGTGAATGGATGTTAATGATTGGATTTGGATTCATTGCTCTTTTCTCTCCAGCCTTGGCTCATAGCTGTGGGGGGGGGGGCTGGATTTGAGATATCACTTGTCAGGCACTGAATATGTTAAGGAATTGGAAAAAAAAAAAGAAAAAAAGTTTGGCTCAGTGGGGAAAAGATGATGCTTTTGTACACCAATCAGGGCGTGGCAATGTTTGAATCCAAATGTGATGACAGTCGTTGGGCTGTTTGCTTATGTTGCCCTGCGCTGTCAATCGAATCTGACGGGAGGAATTCACAAAGAATAGATTCCAGCAGCTGATAGCGCCATGAATTTTGCAACACTTAGAACCCAAAATCTGCTCCGTCTTTAGGTCCGATTCACAAATGACGTTGCGCTAATGATATTAAAGTGCAAACAAACACGGCCATGAAGTTTTGCATGTGGCAAATATAAATGTGGCCTTTGCGCTCAGAACGTGTGCAACAGGTCCTGACCGACGAAGCGTCAAAACTTCAGACAAGGAGAGAAAGCGTATTTGGGAGTGTCAGTAGTGTTGGATGCTTTCAAAACGCACACCTTCAGACTATAAAATCAGTATCAGTTAGCACCAACTCTCTGTGGACGCTAACAATCTCAGTGTAATTCTGTGTGGCCAATTTTGCACCGAATGTGTGCATATAACCTCATTTAAATAGTGATTTGAAGAATTACACTTTTTCTTTTTGTCTTATTTGCGGCCGTAAAATGAATCCGATCTACCAGTCGGCTGTAGCATAATGTGAAAGAGTATATACATGTGATGCATTCCAATGAATCACTACCTTAAACCGTTTTATTGGTTCATTTTAGAAAAGGACTCAGAGTCACAAGATTGCACGGCTGATTATACTCCTCTCACCGTCCTACTTCAGATGCCTGAGAGGCAAATACCTCGACTCCATTCGATCCAAAGGAGTCTTTGCCTGCCAGCGCTGCTGCTGCTGCTGCTGCTGCTGCTGCTGCTGCTGCTGCTGCCGCTCTACCTGGACAGATCAGATGGGTATGGAGATAGCGTCTCTGCGTATATATCCTTTGGAGCGATGTGAAAAAACAAACACACCTCCGCTCTGAAGCTGAAGACAACCTTCTTCTAAAAGCTGTCCAAAAAAAAATAAAAAAAATCTCACTCTCTTTTATTTGTCTATTTTAGATGCTGGCTGTTCTGCTGTGGATCACAGTGCGAGATAAACCTCACAAAGGGAACAGTGTGTGGGCTGGGCCCCGAAATAACATGCAGGAGCTTTGGTTTAAAAACATTGTGTGCAAAAATATGTTAATTCTGCTTTGTACAAAATAACAAGTATCCTATTTAGAATTCCAGATTCTGACCTACTTGTTACAAATGAGCAAGGCTGGAATAACTTGTGTATTGTGTAGGAGAATGTGAAATTATTAACCTTGAGGCTGTCCTGGTTTGTGTCTCTGAACTCATTGTGCGTCTCCTTTTCGGCTGCTGTAATGACATGATGTAGAGTAAATGGGTGGTGTGGAGTGAATGTTGTTAAGCAAAAGTGCTTTACAAACACTGACATGTCGAATAAAAGCCAGAAAAATAAAATCTTCTACACATGAATGGAAAAGCAGAGTTGGGCAAATATAAACTGAGACACATAAAATGTAAGAAAAGGAGGATAAAATGGGTCCAATTGATAACACAGTAAAGATATGGCCTTGGTGTTCTCACGATACGCTCACCTCTTTTACCCCTAAACATGGCCATCAATAGACAAACTCATGGTCACTTCAGTTTTCAGATGAAGTCTAGACCTAATCTTGGTAAAATTTTTACTAGTGGAGAGTATACAGTCCAGAAATTCAATGGACCCATCGTAAAAATTCACACAAACACATTCTCACTCCCAACTCAATACCGACCCTCTTCAGTGGCCCCTTCAAACGTCCAGTTCCTTTCAAAATAAAACCTCTGTGTTCACATGTCTGTCGATTTTCAAAATAAACTTGCAATGTAAGTTTTACTCATTTTCTTTTAAGGTTTACTTATGCAACAAAACTACTTGGTTGGAGTTTAGTAAAAGATTGTGGTTTGGGTTAAAATAAGGACATTTGTCATGTAACCAGTGTTACGTAAGTTATGTAACAAGGCTAAGGTAAGCAATGAGTTGGTTTCACACAGAACACAAACAGTGTTCATTTGACACATCCAACCTCCCCTGCCTTCTGCAATAGATGGACTTTATCGCTCTGACATGTCAGTTGCCTTGACCGTCTAATACTGAAGTAGATGGAAAGCCTGGTTGCTCTCATTAAGATGCTAAAAGGTGCCTCGGTATGAAACTACGACTGGCGCTGACCAAGCGTCGGTAATTCACGAGTTGAGTGTAAAAACTGGGTTAATACATAACACAGTTTATCATACTGCGAACCGTGCAACTGTGTTAGAAATGTAATAGTATTCTTTCTACTGCTCATCCAATTTCCTTTTCCAATCATTTCCGCATGACATAAAAATCGATGGTAATGCAACGTAAAAGCAAGTTGATTTGAAAAGTTCTCATTGCATTTGACCAAAATGGATGCAGACTTGATGTTCACTGGCACGGATTATTCCCATCCTAAATCTAAATGTGCATAGCACACATCCAGAATATATGGTACGGCCCTGGGAGGGTTAACCGAGTACAACGTCCATCGAATAGATAAAAGCGTCTGCATGGCCAGACGCCAATAAGACGTGAGTGGGGAAATGTTTCTTTCTTTCTTATTTGGGTGAACTGACCCTTTAATAAGAGCAAACAAATAACCGTAGCACCATTATTACTGAAATAAGTTTGTGTTTTGTGGGGGAAATGAATAAATTGCGGGCGGTCCACCCAATCTATCAAAATCAGTTTGAATGCTGAACTCACGCTGAACCAACACCGCTGACAGAATCACAAGCCCATCGGGACATCGTTATGGCAGCTCGTAGTACTGGGACGCTTTTTAAACGACGTGTGCGGCACTGAATCAATAACACACCATTCATCACACTTTATTATATGACACCTTTTAGTCACGCGTCAGCGGTTTTGTTTTCCAAATGAAAATGATGAGTATCTAATGAGCAAGATAATGATCGTTCAGGAAGCGTATACTGTAAAGGAGTCTCAATGCATTTTTTTTTTTTGGGCATTTTGTGCGCTTCAAATTAAAGTTCCAAATGACTTCCTTTCGTTTTAATCTAAGTTGCGTTATCGACACATTCATATTCATGATGGTGGTGGTTTATACCTGGGAGGTCTTTTTATCCACGCTACGAGAGGATATGCAAAATCTTTGATGCTCAGTATCTAAGAGACACTGATTGCGGGTTTCATACAAAGCCGCTCCCTGCCCTGGTGCCCTCCAGGTAAAACATTGACTCTGCAGTAGGTCCAACCCAGTGATCTTCAAGGGAAACTAAATAAACTGTAGTGCCGTAATCCTTTTAATGCCACATACAATAAAGCTCTGAGGCTTGCGTACGCGGTCCTCGCGCCAGATGGGGCTTAAACGCTTCGCATATCCTGCCACTTTTATCTGGACGTTCTCCAGCGCAGCTCGAGCCCATGATGTCATGCCTCTCGGTTGTCGTGGCCAGACAAGCGCTTTTGTTGTAGAGAACTGTGTCAATATCTTTCGCTCGTGAGAACGCAGGGAAACCGCGAGAAAGTTATGACTTTGACATGAAACAAGTTTTTACAAAGTAGAACAGGGCCCCCAATTCCTACTTACAAATCTGCTTCAATTCATTGACTTTGTTCTTTGAATTTCGCAGCAGAGAGCCACTTGCTGTGCGCCAACATCGTAACATCTGTGGTGAATTTGTGGCCTATATAACACGCAGCAAATTCCCATGATTCAGTCATCGTGATTGAGAAGCGTAATGGCGGAGGGCGACATGTATATTGGGGCAACAGGGGCCTACGCAAATACATGTAATGCAAAATCATACAGCTAACATAAGATTAAAGCTCGCGATTAAAGGCACTTTCTACTGATTTGACACATCATAATCAGTCTGATTACCACGAGAAGCACTACTCTCCTGTTGTAGAACGGAGGTCTGAGTCTATAAAGAAAACCCTGATGATGTCATAGCGATGTCATTACGATCATCTCAGTTTGGAAACTACAAATATATTGCAGACAGGAGGAGCCAAACGAAAGACGCCATTCCAACTACATTATGGGAATTATTATCAAATTTGCCCGTTTCTTTTTTCTTCTTTTTTTTTTTTTCAGCCGTCTGTCAGTCAGTCCACCACTTTGGTCCAGACAGAAACGTCCAACAAGTCCTCACTCCCAACTCCTCAAATTAGGCGGCGTGGTCAGTGGGCCAATACGCTTCAAACCCTCTTGGTAGCCCGCGAGCCTCACTGTCGGACGCGTCAGTTTTCCACGTGTCAATTTCCCGCTCGTTACATGCTTAACTGAAGCGCTTTTTATAGTCTGAAGGTGTGCTTTCTCTCTGTCGCAATCGTCCGTTTGCACAGGAAACAGCTTGGTTAAGTCCAGGCAACAAAACGTCTTAGTTCGGTTTAGGAAAAGACAGTTTGTGTGGTTAAGTAGGCTGTGGTACATAAGTAATGTCCTGGCCCCACAGTGGTGGAATGAACTCCCCACTGACGTCAGGACAGCGGAGTCGCTGCCCATCTTTCATCAGGCTGAAGACCCACCTCTTCAGGAAGTGCTACCCTGAGCCTTCCACTCAGCACTTATTGTTTTCATACTAGCTTGTTGCACTTATTGTATTCGTATTACTTATAGCACTAACTGTTTTTCTTGTTTCTGTACTTTGGCTCTGAGTTATGCTTTGCTTCATGCTCTTAGATGCTTGTTTGGAAAAGGAAATGTACTTATGACTTCTGGTGACTAGTAGTTCTTTTGATTACCAATGTTGATGCACTTATTGTAAGTCGCTTTGGATAAAAGCGTCTGCTAAATGACGGTAATGTAATGTAATATAATGTGTTAACGAATAGGCTACGATACGAAAGGGACGTGGTAACGTCACATAACTTAAAATGAGGGGTTTTTGGGTTTCACGACAGGAACACTTGTGTTTGTTTGACCCGTCGGTCGCCCCACCAGCCACCCCGAGAACAATCTTCTCTTCATACTCGTAGCTTGACATCCTCCTTTATCTCCCTTCCAGAACTGCGTTGGGATTTAGAATAGGCTTAAAATATCTCAACAACTCTGAGCTGATAAATCAACCTGGACTTTGGTGATCCCCTGACTTTTCCTCTAGTGCCACCATGTCACATTTGTGGTTTTGAGTGAAATGTCTCGGCAGCCATTTTGGATGGATTTCCAGTAAATACGGTTCAGAAATGGTTCACTCAAGATAAATTGTGATGCCTTTGTTGATCCCATAACGCTTCATCCGGCTCCATCCAACCAATACAGTTAATGACCAAATATAACAGTCTTTACATTCCCATCAGCGACTAGTTTAGTTGCTAATTTGAAAATGGTAGCAATGCAACACACTAAACTCTAAGAGAAGCTAATTATGATACTTGCTAATCATAGTGTTGTTGTTGTTGTTGTTGTTGCATGCTGACGTTGGCCCACATAAAATCACAAAGCTTCAACAGTTTAAACGATGCGTACCACGCTGTGAAAATAAGGCGAGCATCGAAAACCAACACTCGGAAAACAAACTGTACTCTGCACTGCCAGAAAAGGGTGTTGTAGAACGGAGGCTATGTCATTACACTGTCATGGCGGAGCAGAGTGTGCGAAGTAACAGCTTCATGTCTGCTACTTTGAACCTGTTAGTCATGGTTAAAACTGTCTCTCACAAAAAAAACCAACTGTTTGGAAATACTAAATCTCTGAAAAAAACCCTTTAAGCACCTAATATTGCTGTCACTAGTCCTAAAGAAACCAGCTGATCAAAAAAAACCACATAATAAATAACTAAAATGCACAAATAAGAGCCTAACGGGTTTGTTAAAGTTTCATATTTGTGGAATATTTGGCAGCGCTGGTTGTTGAAAATGTCTACCACCTTGTGAGGTTAAAACGTTAAAAACCTCACATTAGAAAGAAACCAAGCACTCGCTCTCAAAACGAGAGTCTCTCCAGAGCAAATCTACCCAAATATTAACCATCCTATACTGCGGGGGTATGATTATTCCACCACAACGTCTCCACTTGTTGACGTTATTCAGATAAACAGTCTTGCCACTTTGATACTTAAAAAATCATCATGAAATGGTTTAAGTAAACCATTTTTGCTCGATTGTGTCAATAGTAATAGATACGCTGACCACAAATATAGAAAAGACACATCTGTGTATGATAGAGTCACATCTTGCAGGCAAACAAACAAAGATATCGTATGATGTCGGAGTTATCGATGCCAGAACCAAAAGACGATGATCATTTTTCCAGCGATTTCAGAGCTTTTTTTTCCCGCCGATTCGCCGCCGGGAGAGCGCGGCTCGGCTCACACGAAGACGCCGTTCGCGAGCTCATTATATGATACTACTTGACGTAAAACCTGACTTGAAGTCATCCATCTCCCCCGCAGGCACGTCTAATATACCTGCTGGATGCAAATAAGTGTTTTCTCACGCACACAGGGGATTGGCTTTGTGGAATCTTAATTAGGCCGTTAAGAATATTCACAGGTATCCAGGGACGCATGGGATATTATTAGTAGTAAATTAGGGTGTGTTAAACATGCCTGGAGAAAATAGATGCAAATTAGAAGAAAAAAAAAGAAGGTGGTATTGTATTGGTAAGGTACTGTAAGGAAACTGTCTGTCTCCCTCAAATCAATAATCCAAATCACTTTAAATATCAACACGGATTCCACAAATGTCAATTAAACAAGACCAGATTGAAGAGACGACGAAGAGCGTACTGTTCTTCATCGCTCTGTAGATGCTGCCCTGCAATTAGTGTTTGAGATTTGGCAGCTGTATGGTTCAGTGTCCTCCCCTCCCCCCTCCCCCCTTCCCCCCCTTCTCCTTCCTCTCATTTCCTTCTTCAATCCGCCTGAGCACGCTGAAACCACTTCAGCGTCAAACCGCAGAGGACGTGCAGGAGGAGAGGCGCGGAGTCCGACGCGGTCGCAGCCTCGCCGTTAACCTTCTGGAACGCCACCAGCAGCAGCAGAGCCCCCGCCGCAACTGTCCTCCGTTGCTCAGCAATGGACAATACTCTCCGCGGAAAAACAGACTCGCAAATCAATAGTAGTTGGTACCGGCTCTGCGTTTTTTCCCCCCAAGAGAAAACCGAGACATTCTTTTTTTTTTTTGTGTTTTAGCTGGTTAAAGAGCTAATGGAGGAATAAAAGCGTGACATTGAGTGCAAGAGGTGAAAAGGGCAAACTTGTGTAAGCATTTTAGAACTGCCGCTGCAGATGGAGACGCTGTTGGGACATTCCAAAGAGTGATTTGTCAATTATCTTCAGCAATGACTTGTTTGTGTACGCTCAGCTTCAGCAGCAGTGTCTCTCAGATGTACAGAGGGGTTAACCAGACTGGTGAAAGCACCAAAACCTCCGGCCCAAGAGTTTGTAAACTAACCCGACCACATGTGTGGAGCCCGAGCATCTGCTGCTGAAATGTTAGGCCCTGTCGCGTGCTAAGCCCCCCGGGGGGGGGGGGGGGGGGGGGGGGGGGGGGGGGGGGTGATGGCATAATTAAAAGAGCCCCGATGAACGCATGAAGCTGGTTAAAAAAAAAATTACAGGCGGCAAATCCGCTCGAAAAAACACACCAAAACGGATGAAGAGCAGCGTTTTCTCTGGCGTACGTGTGAGCTGCTTGCTGAAGGAGCGAGGGCGGTGAGCGGAGCAGGGATTCGGGGGCTCCCAGGGACCTCTGCTGCATGACATATGTCTTCCATTACAGTTCATTTTCAAACATTTCTTCAGGACTTGTGGCTTCACAGTCTGCTTGAGAAGGAGGATTAGGCCCTCCTGAAATTGATTTATTTCTGCGCCCTAACTGTTTATTAAATATAATTGACCATCAAAGTTGTCACAGAGAAGGAGGAGGAGGAGGAGGAGGAGGAGGAGGAGGAGGAGGAGGAGGGAGTTGCTGCTGTACAAGTACTGCAAAAAAAAAAAAAGAAGCTTTCTTTGAAAAGCTATTTATCTAAAGAATGTCTTAGTTAGAGGCTGGACTGGGAGGCAGAAAATAGGTCATATTTCAACCACTAATACTACCACACTTGGTGGCTGCAGGATTAATTAGAGCCAAAGTCATAATAAATGTGATAAGTTGTCCCGAGTGAAGTAGTAGGCTTATGCAGCACTCGAAAAAAAAAAAATGGGCTCACTAAAATAACTCTCCCTAAAATATTCGATAGGAAAATGATGTTAAAAGCCAATTCATTACGACAGAATTACGCTCTCACGAACATCTCGTTTGTTATGAGGTCACAAAACCTGTCACACTTTCTCCGACGTCTATAATGCATGATAAACATTCTCGTAATGTGTTAAAATCTGCTTATTGCGCCGTATGATGATAGTTACAAGCACTCCTAAATATCCATAATGCTTTACGACGATAATCATAACACATTGTAAAGCATTTTATGCTTATGTAAAGCACCTTAATACTCACTGACATTCTTTTGTTGTTGCGAGGATCATAGTTTATTATTAGTCTCATAGTAGTACATTATAATATTGGTATAACGCATCATAATCCCAGTTACAAGCAGTACCTCAACAAAAAACTGACTTTAATGAAGTATTATGATACTTGACCTTATAAGTCATTATAAAAGGCTTTATAATGTGTTGTGATTATTATAAATACATAGTTATGAGTGGTTATAACTATGATTATACAGTGCTATAAGCAGATTATAGACAGTCTGTCTGTGAATGTGAGAGAGGGCCTGTTTAACGGACAGATCCTGACTGACTGACATCACGTCCTCCGTGCAGCCATGGTGGTCTGATCGCCATCATCTGTGTCTTAAACAGACATGCGTCTGGTGTCTTTTAAATGCCACTCAGATGCCAGACACACTACAAAAGGCCAACTTGCCTTTTTTTTTTTTTTCCTCCTTCTTCTTCCTGAAAACTGAAACTGACAGCTTAAAGAAAATCCCTCATTCACGTCTCAAAGGCAAAACAATAAAAGCCATAAAACAATTAATGCTTAATATGTTCCTATTATATCAAAGATTGTTATTTATCCCCCCCCCCCCTTCCCCAGTGTGTGACAAAACACTTAATCACTGTTATTAACTAAATACAGCTTTTGGAAGAGTGTCAATGGAGGACGAGTGCAAAAAAAGCGGTCAAAAACATGTAATTTAACAGTAATGCCAATGTCAAAATTCGTGTCTGTTCTCTGCATTAAAGAAAAACAAGCATTGTCTTGTGCTGTCACACATTGTTTTGCTGTTTGCGAGCCACGAATGAACGCCGATTAACATCCACTTCCAGCTGCTTTACATTGACGCAAATATATAAATATATATATATATATATATAAATATATATATATTTTGCTCTGCCAGTTTGAAGAGTTCTGTTTGTATTTGAAGTGCAGAGAACTGGAGGGATTTTCCAAAAATATCTGCATAATGCAGACCAGATAAAAAAAAAGGCAACAACATTAGCCTGTTAGCCGTGCTTTTCACATCAGCGCTAACACTCCATGTCCCTACAAAACAGAGATATACCGTTAATAACAACACATGTATTCTGTTAAACCCGCAGAGGATAAAAAAGTAAACTTCTATTTCATTACTTGCCCCTGCCTTCTCCTCAGTGTCTCCCTATCTATTAAGTGAAGCGTGCACTGCAGCTGAGAAATGGAGGTACAAAGCGAGACTATCTATAAACGGCTGTGGTCCATTAGCAATGCCTCCCCAACTCACAGGGTAAGGTCGCTTAGATGTTGATGCGTTTCTCTTTCTTTTTTTTCCTCCTTTTCTTCCCTCCTTGTGTCTGATTGATGAAAGCTAATGTGCCTTTGGGTCACATTAAGAGAAATAAGAGAAGGGCCACAGAAAAGCAGCACTGTTTAACTAACACAGGTACCGTAAGATAGAAATAGCTACAGTGAACGTGATGAATTGGCCGTTGGGTTTTTGATGTCGTTTCGGTGCCCACTTAGCCGTGGCTCCTTTTTTTTTTTTAAAGTATTGATTCCTGTAAGTAGAGGAGTCTCTAGCAGAGGTATTGTGTACGAGAGTGTCTTTGTGCCATTGTGGCGGGTCGGACTGCGACTTAAACGAGCTGAAGAATCGGCCTGTGGTGCGTTTGATCGGTAATGTGGCTCGGATTGCCACTGACCTCCGTGATGAGCCGTAATCCTGCAGCCTCTTTTTTTTTTTTTTTGCCTTGTGAAAAGTCATAAATTGAGTTAAGGTAAAGCCAGGCAGCTCTTTTGAAAGGACTTTCCCGTCATTCTTTTCAGTCTTCCTTAACTTTCCACCAAGTCTCACACTTGAGTTGAACCATGTTGAGCTTTTGCCTGGCCTCTCCGGTAACAGGAGAATAGATCTATGTTATCTACGTCTCTTTGGTCTCCATTATCCGCCTTAAGGACACATGACCAAGGGGACAACGTGTCCCTCAGATCATCTCTCTGCTGTGCTGATGTGGTCAAAATGAGCTGTTACCCCCCCACCCCCTTTAAAGGATTACCCAAGAAAGTCACATTCGCCTTCTCAGAATGATGAATACCATCAGGGCTCCGAAATTTGCTGACAACAGGGAGGAATCAGCGTGATAGATCCTTATCCATCATCATTATCTACTTTGCCGTTTTCTTTTTTCTTTGCCTTTTTAGTCGACAGCCTCCACTCCTGCCGTCGACACAGTAGCAAACAGAATCTGTAATGATCTGTGTCATTGACGAAAGCTCCCCGCATAACGGAGCTGCGAGCGATTTCTCAGAACACTGACTCTCAATCATTTCCAACATCTGGAACAACTATGGAATACATAAACAAAGGGCTGGGGGCGGGGTGGGGTGGAGGGGGGGTTGGGGGTTGGGGGTTGAGGTCGAGTGCCATCATCACAAGGAATTCAAAGGAGAGCGGGGTAGTTTGAGACAAGAGTTAGTCGAGAGTTTAAAAGATGGAATGTAAACAGTGCTGACGGATGGGTCTGTAAAGCTCTCTGTTGTCCTGAGGAAGTCTGGTCAAGAGCTGCAGGACCCCCGCTAACAGGCCCGAGTACGAGGAAATGGGATCTCTGCTCTGGGGAGAGCATTTTTCTGCTCGTGCTGCGCCCGTACAGTGTATCAAAGTCACATCTGAGGCGTCCCATGTATGTCTTCAGCCCCGGCGTTCTGACCTATTGCCTTGCACGCTGCTGGGTTTGTAGACAATGTTCAAACAGAGAATTCTTCTTCACAAAAGCCCGTTTCAAAGCTCGCCTCACTTAGCCATGCTGAGGTTAACTGCCAGGGGACTGAAGTCAAATAACGGAGTGGAGAGACATTTGAGTCCGTTGCCAAGTTGGAAATGATAGATGGGAGCGTGTAATGACAAACGGGTGATTAAAAAACGTTACTGCGGTGCCATAAACTAGCTGTGCGGCTTCAAAGAGAATATGTAAAAGCGTGCAAGGAAATCAAATACATTTACAGGTGTCGATCGCTCTGGGATATTTTAGAGGAAGTGGTAAGCGGAACAAAGGAGACCTGCACGTAAATCCATGTTCGCAACGATAAGTGCATCAAACGTTGCATAAAGGTTTGTTATTCACACTTACACACACTAAAGTCACACTTCTGTCTGGACTGCTAGTGAAGCATCATGGCCCAAGGCACGGCAACGTCCTGAAATATATCAACAACTGCTTGATAGATTGCCTTACAATTTGGTACAAGCATTCACGGCCCCCAGAGGATGAAACAGGCGGACTCCGGTGATCCCTTGACTTCTCATCTTGCCCCACCAAACCCCAAACTTTACACCTATCCAGTGAAATATCGCTGGATGAATTGACGCAATGTTTTTGTCCAAACATTCATGGTTCCCAGATGATGTACTCTAATGACTTTGGTGATCTTTTCACTTTTTCCTCAAACACCACTTTAAGGTTTTCGTTTGAGATTTTGAGTGAAATGTCTCAAAAACTTTGGCTAGATTGCGTGATAAATTGCATGATTGGCATCCATGTTCCCCTCAAGGGGAAAATTAAAAAACTAGAGACAGTCCCCTTTGCCTCAATTGCCCTTTTTGGAGACTGTCCGCCCAAGAAAAAGAAAAAAAGTGACCCGAAACTACATCTGATTATGTTCAAGTTTTGCGCCCTTTAGTGGCCGAAGTAATTCTAACAGGGACAAAGGATGAAGTCAGGAGACATTACAGAGACATCTACTGTACATAGGCAGATGGTTGGGTCAACGACATATATAGACTTTACCAGAGGAGACCACCGTTCGTTTCCAATAACCAACCAACACACACTCCTTCCCTAAACCCAACCAAATCGGCGGTTTGCCTAGCTTAATGGTGATTTGTGACAGTTTTTGTCCATGTGGACAAATGCGGTAATGTTTCAGAGCACCAGATTCCCTTTAGAACACTTTTCATTTTACTGCAGCAGGGTTTGACAGTCTGCACTGTGCAATCCTGGTTCTGGTTTCCCCATGCCTCCCTTCTTCCCTCCAGCGATCTCAGCAATACGTCCCGGGCCTCCAGCAGCGTGATGTCTGTGTTGGCCCCCGGCATGGATCGGCGGAGCAGCGAGGAGCAGCGAGGAGCAGCGAGGAGCAGCAAGGAGCAGCCAGAGCTCCGACTGCAGGTCTAAGGCAACAGCAAAGTCGGATCTGGGTCTGGGCTGATCGCTGTTGGACGCCCTACTGGAGTCTGACCTGAAGGAGTTTCTGAACCTGCATGATACTGTCTGACTTTGTGCAGAATCCGACCCAATGGCACCGATGACAAGCGTTACTAAGTAGAAATAGCCAATCTTCTCGCTGATGGTCATGTTGTTTACTATTGCAGGTCATATAAAGACATCAGTATAAAATGGAAACTGTTTCATAGCCAGTTAAAATGTCCTCCCAGCAACTTTGTTTTGGAGGACTTTGATTTTGTGTTTTGTTTTTTTTACAGCGGTAACAAACTAACACGGTGAGCGTGGTCAGCGTTGTGCCTGCTAAACGTTAGCATGTTAGCATTGTCATTGTGAGCACAATAGCTGGCTGATATTAGCGTAGCTCAAAGCATCTTTGTGCCGAAGTACGAGCCTCACAGAGTCGCTAGCATGGCCGTACGCTCTCATTCTTGTCGTATTCATTCACTTCAAATATCCCTCATATTGAAAAACTTTCTTTTCATCCCACAATTGTGCATTTCTCTGTTGCCAAGTGGCCTCCCACTATAGAACCTGAATGGAAGGAGATACATATTTATATCCTTGAACTGCTGGGTGCTATTTACATACCCAGGAGAAGAGCTTTCATGTCAAAAGCTAATTTCCCCTCCGGATGTAAATCAGTTCACAGGGTTGCGTAAAATCCAACCCTCAGGATGGCACATTAAACATCAAGCTCTGGAGAAAATGGCATGCTGGAGAGGAATATATTGCATTTTTTTTTTTTTTTTTTTTTTCAAAATGTGGCTGCTTCTTATTATCGTGGGTCCTTATCACAGCAGGCTTTTTGAGAAACATCAACACCCGCTTGTTCCCAGGCCAAAAAATCAAATGGCTTATCTGTGTGCTGACGACTGTACGTTATCCACACACACACACACACACACACACACACACACACACACACACACACACACACACACACACACACACACACACACACACACAGACACACACACGTCCAGGGATGCATGCGGGACAACTGGGGCACGTATGCTCCTGCAGCCTGAAAGCTGCTTGTCAAGTAAGAGAGATCTGCGGAACAAGAAGCCATCAGTCAGGTCCTGACCTGTCTAATGAGACATTTCTGCTCCGGGAGAAGTGTCACGAGTATGAATGATGAACAATGTTCAGTGTCACTGCCCTATTTGGTTGGCCTTGTCATAGAATGTAAAATGTGAGCTAGAGGTTCAGATTTACATTTGAAGGGCTTTGCTGTCAACTTCACTGTGTGCAACACAAGATTGTCTTTTGAATGTAACGGACATTTATGATAAGGCCATAGATGTAAATCACTGCAGAAATGTGTTTCCCGCTGATTACATGCCCTTTATAATGTAATAGCATTTTACTATGTGCATGTAAATTCCTGGCATTTGTCACTCTGCCCACTGCGAAAAATACATTCGGAAGCACAACTCAAATTTGCAGTTGGCTTTCCAACGCTTCCTGATTGCTCTCTTTTTTTTCTCTTTTTTTTTTTTCCCGTCAATATTTAAAAAAAAGAAAAAAAGAACAACTCTCTCCAAAAATGTGAAACCAGAAAGCCAAGGCTGTTATCTGTGAGACAAAACCTGGAGCTGCTCCACTCACAAAAATACGTGGGGGACTGACAGAGAGTGTTTGTTTGAATTTTGACTTCAAACCCGGCTTTACTTTCTTGCAGTGATAACAGTTATGGAACAGGATGTCTTTGCCTCCTTGTAAAATTACAGTGGCCACTACCTCTCTTTCCACAAAGCTCTTACCTACTTAATCGAGCTTTCATCATCAAGAAAAAATAGACTGCAGTGTCCAAGGTCATAAATAAAAGGAACATACACACATTTTCACTTCAAATCCTTTTATTTTTGCAATGCACAGAGTAATCATCACATAATGTAAGCACTTTCACCGAAAACTTGGCAGGACTAAGGGTCTACAGTGTTTTGCCATTAAGTATTAAGTAGTAACAAGTAAGACAAATTAAAAGGTTGTTCTCATACCCTGTTTGTATAGCTATCCCTACAAAAAGCAATGCACTTATATTCATATATAAAAACATTTGTATTTAATCCACTAAATTTAAGTGAGGACAGGTGACGCAGCAGAACGACAAAACACCGGACTTTAACCAAGGAGACCATCGTTTGTGTACCGTATAAAAGCAGAAGTCAACGTTGACCTTAGGGGAATGACGAATAAATGACGGTATAATGCGAAATACCCTGCAAATATAACATGTCTAGGGCTTTTATTGTGAAAGGTAAGAACAGAAGGAGTGGATCTGGTCTGCGCTGCCTTTGCCGCTCAATTTCATTTCGCACAATTTGATTGGTCGATGAAAAACTACCCTGGTGCGTAAAAGCCTTCATTTGTCACTTAACTTCCGTACTTAACGCCACTTCGGTAGTTATTTTAGCTTAAACCACGATCGTTTCCTAAACTTAGCGAAGTTGTTTTGTTGCCTAAACACCTGATTGCGTGAGTTGCTGGACATTTGAAGGAATACGCACAAAAAATAATAAAAAAACGTAACCGTAGTATGAGGATACATTGCGTAAATATGAGCGTAAAAAATATAATCCAGAGGGAATCAAGAATACCTGCAACAAATTTCATGGCAATCCATGTTGATACATGTTACTCAAAACCACAGATGTGACATTCATGGTGGCACTAAAGGAAAAATCTGAGAAATCATAAAAGTCATCAGGACTCATCATCTGGGAACCATGAATGTCTATAATAACTTTGCACTAATTCTTTCAGTAGAGGTTGAGCAATTTCACAGGATAAGTGCGAACTCTGACCTGCTGGGGACACTGAATGAAAGGGCTGAGGGTCACCAAAGAGAGTAGGTTTCACCCTCTGGGGAGCATGAATCTTTTCCCAAAATATAATGAAAATCCATGAAATAGTTGTTGAGATATTTCAGACTGGACCACAACATGCACGACAACTTCTCTGATGTTCAATTTTAGTGTATTTTCTTATATTGCAGACCTTCCACACCTAGTTCCCTCCAAACTCTATAACACACACAGTATGTAGCTTACATCATAAATGCCAACAATCTCCTGTGTCAGAAGAGAGGAAGCGGTTAAGATGGAAAACAGATGTAGCTTGAGAGAGAGAGAGAAAGAGAGAGAGAGAGAGAGAGAGAGAGAGAGGTTGACAACAGCACTGTAGCTGCAAGCCTCATAGACTGTTGTACAGTTATAGAAGTCAATATCTTCCAATATCAGTATGTGTTATCATATACAGTTGTGGTCAAAAGTTTACATACACTTGTAAAGAACATAATGTCATGGCTCTCTTGAGTTTCCAGTTATTTCTACAACTCTGATTTTTCTCTGATAGAGTGATTGGAACAGATACTTCTTTGTCACAAAAAACATTCATGAAGTTTGGTTCTTTCATGACTTTATTATGGGTTAACAGAAAAAGTGACAAAATCTGCTGGGTCAAAAATATACATACAGCAACATGAATTAGCAATTTTGGTGACTTAGAAAGTTGTGTCAATGAAATGAGCTTCATAGCATGGCCTCTTAACTTCTTGTGAGTGATTATGAGTGACTACAGCTGGTGACTTCTCTGAGGCCATTTAAATAGGGCTCATTGGATACAAACGCCCACAAACGCTACAATGGGAAAGTCAAAGGAGCTCAGCATGGATCTGAAAAAGCAAATCATTGACTTGAACAAGTCAGGAAAGTCACTTGGAGCCATTTCAAAGCAGCTGCAGGTCCCAAGAGCAACAGTGCAAACAATTGTTTGTAAGTATAAAGTGCATGGCACTGTGTTGTCACTGCCACGATCAGGAAGAAAACGCAAGCTATCACCTGCTGCTGAGAGAAAATTGGTCAGGAGGGTGAAGAGTCAACCGAGAACCACCAAAAAGCAGATCTGCCAAGAATTAGAAGCTGCTGGAACACAGGTGTCAGTGTCCACAGTCAAGCGTGTTTTGCATCTCCATGGACTGAGAGGCTGCCGTGCAAGAAGGAAGCCCTTGCTCCAAAAGCGGCACCTTAAGGCTCGACTGAAGTTTGCTGCTGATCACATGGACAAAGATAAGACCTTCTGGAGGAAAGTTCTGTGGTCAGACGAAACAAAAATCGAGCTGTTTGGCCACAATGCCCAGCAATATGTTTGGAGGAGAAAAGGTGAGGCCTTTAACCCCAAGAACACCATGCCTACCGTCAAGCACGGTGGTGGTAGTATTATGCTGTGGGGCTGTTTTGCTGCCAATGGAACTGGTGCTTTACAGAGAGTAAATGGGATAATGAAGAAGGAGGATTACCTTCAAATTCTTCAAGATAACCTAAAATCATCAGCCCGAAGGTTGGGTCTTGGGCGCAGTTGGGTGTTCCAACAGGACAATGACCCCAAACACACATCAAAAGTGGTAATGGAATGGCTAAATCAGGCTAGAATTAGGGTTTTAGAATGGCCTTCCCAAAGTCCTGACTTAAATCCCATTGAGAACATGTGGACAATGCTGAAGAAACAAGTCCATGTCAGAAAGCCATCAAATTTAACTGAACTGCACCAATTCTGTCAAGAGGAGTGGTCAAAGATTCAACGAGAAGCTTGCCAGAAGCTTGTGGATGGCTACCAAAAGCGCCTAATTGAAGTGAAAATGGCCAAGGGACATGTAACCAAATATTAGCACTGCTGTATGTATATTTTTGACCCAGCAGATTTGATCACTTTTTCTGTTAACCCATAATAAAGTCATGAAAGAACCAAACTTCATGAATGTTTTTTGTGACAAAGAAGTATCTGTTCCAATCACTCTATCAGAGAAAAATCAGAGTTGTAGAAATAACGGGGAAACTCAAGAGAGCCATGACATTATGTTCTTTACAAGTGTATGTAAACTTTTGACCACAACTGTAGCTGTTGAATGAGTGTGAAGCTTCGAGGCTAATGTATAGGGCGACTAATGTGTACTACATATACTGTCAACTAAAAAAGTTGGAGTGTTATCTTTAATTGAGACATCAAATGTACCAACAATGTCCACAGTGGCCCGTTTATGTTAAATATAGACCCGTGGCTACTGCGAGTGCTTTTGATCATCGCCTTGATTTGAGGATCGCCGCTCACGATCAACACCCTGAAGGAGTAATCTGTAGCAGATGTTCTTGAAGGCCTTGTACAACAGTGTTTGATTCAGCGCTTTGATGGAGCTAAAATAGAACATCTATTGCTGCCACTGCAAAGGAGGGATTTGAAGTTGTCATTTCTTTATGAGTAAAAAGGTTTTTGGAAGGGCTTCCCTTTGATCTGACACCAATTCTTCCCTTCATTCTGGGGAGTGAAGTATTTTCACTCAACATCAAATTGCATGTACTCTATCAAAGTCGGAGCCAGAGAGGCGTGGCGAGTGGAATTAAATCTTTATAATGACATAATTAAGTCAGTGATATCAGATTTTTTTTGTTTGTTGTTGATTTATGTAAAATCACAGTTAGATCTGCTTTCTTTGCCCTGCAGCCTCTAATCTTAGGCGGTTTAAGTAATCATGGATGCAAACAATGCATTTAAAATATTAGAAATCAGCTTTGCAAATGTTTTACCAAAACGAAAGGCATGATTTTATCCGTTCATTCTGCTACAGCTAAATAGCGAAGAGGCTAAATTATGTTAGCAGTGGGTGGTGGAGACACAACAACAACAACAAAAAAACGACCACTGACAAGCTTTTTGCTAGCTTGAGAAGACCATGGTGTGATTGAAAGCCCTGGAAGAAACGGTACACTTTAGGTTGAGAATTATTTTGGTACATTTTTTTTGTTTTCGAAGAATTAGCTTTCACACTCAGCGTCAAGACGTCTACGTGCTTTGTATAGATAAGAGGTAGACATTAGCAAGATAGCTAATGTTAGCTGCGGTTTAAAGACTGAGGCTTATAATTAAACGATTAGACTGGCTATATAAAAAAAATATGTTCCTTCTGTGTAGACAAAGAGCCAACAGAAGTTGCAGTAAAAGTATATGAAATAAGATTATATTAATTTTTTATTAACGGTATACAATTTACAGCAGGGTGTTTTTATTCACTGTTCATACTTATACCTACAAAAAGTAATGCACTGTAACTCATACATAATCGTCTTGCGCGTAGGTCAGGTGACGTAGGTCAGGTGACGTAGGTTAGGTGACGTAGTATAAAGAGCAACAAAGTTGTTGCGTTGGAGGTTGGTGGTGGATGAACCGGTCAAACAAACACAGGACTCTCACCCAGGAGACCGCTTCCTGTGTTCCGAGTGAAACCAAGTCAACATTAAGTTCTTTAACTTCAGTTTTGTTACATAACTTATATAATTAACTAACGGCAACAACATAAATTTTTTTACGTAACAAACCGACACGTTTTAACCCACAGTATGATCATTTCTTAAACACAGTAGTGTTGTTGCCTAAACTGGTTCTGCCCTGCAGGGAGCTGCTCATTCGTAGGAGAACGCACAAAAAATTTGAAATTACGTAAGATATAATAATATATTGTATATTATTGTTTACAGAGCAGATCTGTGTGCTGCATTAGAATACGTGATATTTCACGTATTTCAGCTGGACTTCAAATGTGACTTGAATGGGTCTTGCATATTTGCTGATTTGCGGTTTTTTTTTTTTTAAAGGAAAATCCTTGAGTTGCTTTGATCTGTAGCGGCGGGGGCACCATTCCAAAAAACGAACCAACCGTCATTTCAAACATGAAACGCAGGAGGCCAGATGCTGAGGGTTTTGACGCTGCCCAGGCAGGTTTTACTGATGCAAGGTGATGTGATCCCCTTGAGCTCGACACCAGTACGAGTCTGCTTCCTGCGTCAGCTCCTCGGACCTCGTAGAGCGGCATCTGTTCCTGTTTAGCATCAACGCTTTGCGCCGAGACTCACCATCTTCATCAAAGTCAAGAAGTGAGCATGAAGGTGCCCCCTGAGTTCAGAAACAAGAGTTATTTTTAAATTTTTTTTTTGCTGTTTTGAATGCTGTCGTCCTTAAAATGCATTACAGACTGTACTTGTGCGTTGTTTGAAGAGCTCTTGGACTGGACTACAGCGTCCCTTCTGTTGTAGCACAATGCTGACGTTGCCAAGGCAAACATTGGTTTGTGCTGTCAGCCGTCAAACTGGCAAAACACTAACGCAAGCTGCTATTCTGTTATTTTGTGGCTGCGTGTGGAAATGTCATTCTCTTGTATTCTGTTGCACAGTCGGTCGGTTACCCACCGGGAGCGAAACAACGAGCGAACTGACCCGGGAGTGACTGCGAGAGAGAGGTACCGACCGTGGCCCAGAAATGTCTCTTCGGGTTACTCTGACCTGACACGTTTCACTTCAGGTCTGCTGATGAGCAGGGGCAGAAAAAGAGCCACAGAGATGGGTTCCAAAACTACTCCGTCCTGGACTTCGCCTACTCTGTCGGCGCTGATTCAGTCTGTCATTGCTAACTCGTCTCATGACGAAAGAAAAAACCTCCAAAAAGGACAACCGCGGCTGCTGTTCTTTCTCAGACCTGGTCCCGTTGTCCTCGCTGACTTTCTTGTCTCAAACTGCCATTGGGAAGTAGCCGGACAGAGCTGCGTTTTAGAACTACAATGTTTTGTAACATGAAAAGCTATATTTAAGATGCTGGACATGTATTTCCTGTGTGAACGCAAACGTCTGAGTTGTCAAACAAGAGCCGAACGGTCGAATTTAGCGGAAAACCCTTTTTGTAGGGATTCTTGAAACCAAAGAGGGGGCTTAATCACAGGAGATTCGCTGCCGTTACTTCACCGAGAACATGGGCGCCCGGGTCAACGGCGCGCTCCGGCTGCCTCCCCCGAGCCGCTCGCATGTGAGTGGGGGGGGGGAGAGATTGGACGGAGCAGAGACAGCTAAATTAGACCCTGCAGATAGCGGGGGAGGGACTTTCCTCTCAGAATCAGCAGGGAAATGAGGAGTCAGAGAATCAGATGGAGGAGATTAGCGGTCCAGAAGCCAGTGCGGCTGGGGGAAAAAATGTGCCTCTGATGATAATGAGTCTAACAGGGCATCCACTACACCCTGGCCGCCGCTCTGCTTCCTCGTGATGTTGCAGCAAAGGTATTGACTTGAGAAGGGCTTTAACCAAAGCTGCATGCCACGGGAGTCGTGTCGTGGCTGCTACTGCGTTTTATTTCAGTCCAGGGTCGTACCTTACGAGCTCAAAGAGGAGAGCTCAAAGACGTCCTCCGTCTCAAACGACACGACGCCATCCAGGCGTAGTTTACACATCTGAGAGTCTCCTATCAGATGGAGAGGAGGGTGAAGAAAGGAGAAGAGACGCGATACAAAGTGGAGCTTATCAGCAGACGGGCTGTGATTGTGACAGAGCTCGTTCTCTCCCCTCCTGGAAGGCTCTCAAAATAAACAACTACTGACCTAAAAGCATTCTCCCTTCCATCTCAGACACCACACGGCGCAAGTCAGCAGAGGTCCACAGACCACTAAATTACACACATAATATTCCCTCTGCCGGACGGCTGAAAGCGAATGTGTTGCGAGTGAAAAAAAAAAAAAAATCAGCGAAATGTCCAGAGCCTGAGACAAGCAGGCACCAAATAATTAGACGTCACGACTCAATTAAACGTCTAAGTCGTGTCTGTGTAGGTTAGCAGCTCAAGCTTCAAGAACATCTGGATGAACCACGTTTTCTTGTTAACAAGGTTTCCCCCGCACAGGTCTTTTCACTTCATGTTGCTGTATTTACAAGTCGGCGTCAAAGAGCACCAGCGAGAATTACACAAGCCAGCCGTGAGAGCGCGAGAGCCTCATGATTGCCAAACCGCTGGCAGAGGAAATGTAATCATATACAAAACACAAATTATGGCCCAATAAAGATTAGGTAACAGCATGAACAAATTAAAGCGCTGTGAAAACGGAAGGATTAGCGCAATTACGCTCATTACACAACAATCCATCTCTCTGACCGGAGTCTGAGGCCGAAAAAAAGCAAGCACCGTGGAACAGGAAGGCGGCCTCCGTGAAAAAAAAGGTGGAGGAGGAGAAAAGGGAGGATTGCGAGGAATGCTGGAATCTCTTAATGCACACATCCAGGTCGGAGGCAGAAAATAGCAACATGTCCGGACAGCAGAGGGGAGGAATCCAGAGCCGAGCGACGGACACAGTCGTCGTAGAACACCCTCCACCTCACCCCCCACCTCACCACCTCTCCTGCTGCAGGGCGACATAAGCGACACCGCCGAACACAATGGAGAAATGTTAAGTGAGGAGATAACGTTTTTTTCTTTTTTTTTTAAAAGGGAGTCAAATTGGAGTCACCAAACACACTCTCGTCATCTTATCTGAGCCCGGCTACTTGAAGAGCAACCTTTCACACGATGAGGAAGCTGAAAAAAAAAAGAAACTAGTGAAGAGCCTCCCTGGCGTTGAGCCAGCTATTTGTTGTTGTCTTCAAATTGAAATCAGTTCTGCGCAGTTAAACAACAGGGAAACCTTCCCAATCAGCGACGGTAACGACGCGGCATTATCCTCCGTTTCATTTTGAATGCCAATTGCGACGCGCTGGCTACGTGACCGTCCGTCTAAATGGCCAAGATTTCGAGCAAACCCCCGGTTGGGCGAACGCCGATGGGGCGACGGAGTTGTGATGTAAATTGGAGAGGCGGCGGCGGCGGAGGTGGCGGCGGCGGCGATTACAAGTGCTGATTGGGATAATGAGGGTGATAATGATGATAAAAATTATTACAACAATCAGCCGAAAGGGGGGAAAGAGGAAGAGACAGGCATGTTTGCGTGTGACATCGTCTTGTTAAACGCCTCATTAGGGGATATACAGGTTATGCTCACTTGTGTCAAGGCAATTATTTCGAAAAGGTTGTACGCACATAATGAACTAAAGCGCACGTGAACACCGATGCAGATCAGCTTGTGCGACAGAACACGAGAGGAGCATGAAGTCGGCTAACGGTTTATTTGGTTTTACATGTTTTTTTGGCGCACGCCGAGGCATCCGTGGCAGATTTGTACCAGCAGAAGTCAGCCGTCGTGCCAAAACAAAAGAACTGGCTTCCACAAGTTGATTTAAAATGTGTGACGAGCGAACGATTCGTCTCCAAAGTGGATCGCATGCTGCTGCCTTTAAACAGCACAACTCCTCACACTCCATTCCTATCCGTCTCTCTCTCTCTCTCTCTCTCTCTCTCTCTCTCTCTCTTTCTCTCTCTCTCTCTTTCTTTCTGGTGACAAACTTGTCCGAGGCCAAAGTTTTAAACGGTTAAATGAAAGGCGAAACAGCAATGAACACGCTTGGAATTGCTGGAACAGGTGAACGCCGTGCCCTGGCTTTCACGTTTCCACCCTCTCTCTCTCTCTCTCTCTCTCTCTCTCTCTCTCTCTCTCTCTCTCTCTCTCTCTCTCTCTCTCTCTCTTCGGCCGAGGCATTTTGGGCTCACGCGCATCTCCTTCAGAAGTTCAAGGGGAGAGAAAAGTGAAAGGAAATCTGAACACATGACCCTCTTAAAAGATACGCCTCAACTGGCCTTTTGTGTTGGCTTCGCATGACAGACACCAGGTGCAGAGGGAGAAATGGGAGAAATTCTTGGGGGGGAGGGGGGGGGGGGGGGGGCTCTGAGACGGGGTCTCGCGTTAAAGACGGCATCGGTCATGTCGGACGCTTTGGAGAAATGGATGCAAATCAAATATCAACATTTGATGACTGGTTCTTGAAGTCGATCTGATATAATAAAAGCCGGTTTGACTCATGTATTCATTCGGTAAGGAATGAAATAACAATTCATTTTACAATTAACACTTGAAGTGTTGAAGGAACTTGCAAATGACACGGTAGCACAACATGTAAACCATTCTTTGGTGTATCATTTTTACCTACTTACTGAAGATTTCGTTGAACTTAACTTCTTTTTATTTTACACACGGACAATGAGGAAGGTAGATAACAATGACGAATGTGAATGTGAATGTGAATGATGAATGTGAAGCATAATATGAATCGCACCCTCTAAACAGAAACAAATATTCAGTAGGAATTGACATCAAACACGATTATTATGCTGCTTTACAAGATATTTTGTCAATGCTGAGGAGAGAAAGGAAACCAATAATAATAAGTGCATCCAATAATAAATGTTAGCTTTATTTTCCGCAGTGATAGCGCTCCAAGGTTATTGCTTTCCAGGGGGGGCATGGATTTTTGGCTCCAAATAAAAATGTAGGTTACTGTGGTAATTTGTGTGGTACAATATCTGTGTTTACCAGTTTACCGGCTTGGGTGACGACTTCGTTCGCCGTTGTTTAGCCATCTGTGGTTTGATACATGCATTGTCGTGGTCCGGATCGCCGGGCGACACTTGTCTCTGCGAGTATTGTCAGCCGAATGCCAAACCGGAAGGCCTGAAGCTGAGACACAGGTTTGTCCAAAACCAGTGTGATCCTATTTCGAAAGAAATCGCACACAATGAAGCTTCATTATCATTAGAGCCGAGCGTTTGGCTCTAAGTGAAGAAGAGTTTTCGCTCGTAATGTTAGTATGCAACATCCAGCGGTAAAAGTAGCCTGAAGTCAATGAGCCACGGCCTGTTAAGGCACACAAACACACACACACACACACACACACACACACACACACACACACACACACACACACACACACACACACTCCAAAGCGAAAAAAGAAAGACAGGCTCTAATAGGAGATAATGGATTCTGGGTCAACACCTGGTAATCCTTACATCAGTGAAGGGGAGGGCCTTGACATTTTCCAGAAAGTGCCATACAACATGCCTATAATAAGAAGGTCAACTATATTTCAAACAGGGGCAGGCTGGAACAAAAGCAAGCACACAAACAGAACACGTGAAGCCTTCGGATTAAGAGCTGAAATCAAAGAACTTATTACGTATTACTCAAAATGTGAAATCAAAATCTGTGGAGGCCTCCGGTGGAAACGTTGAATGGATGTTTTAATCACCGGGTTGGTGATTTAAGCTTCTAACCGGATAATATTGTTTTGGCGATGACGGCGAAACGTTCCGCCTCAGCCGCATTCGGAGGTTGGCTTGGGTCGCGTGTAACCGCGATGGCTAAATGAAATAGCATACAGTCGATGCTTCAGATGATTTCTCTATTTATAGACGTGTGGAGGATATGGTCGGGTTCACCCAGAAGAACTCCCCTCCCCCCCTCCCCCCAAGGGTGGTCTGTTCTGTGTCGAGAGACGGCAGATTTGGTGCGATTCCTTTGTGGGCAAATTGGAAATCATCAGTGTAACTCAGATGCCAAACTTACAGGGAGGGGAGAGTGCCAGAGGCCAGGGATGATAGAGGACTCCTGTGAGTCAGGCAACACAATAACGCCCCCTGCTGTCTGACCGATCTCACCCCCCACCCCACACACACTCACACACACAAACACACCCTGCTGCTCCAACCCCTCTGGCCTGGGGCGTTGTGCGTGACCTCCCGACTCAGCCGCTCTTCAAGTAGACCCATCACAATAATGAACTTCTCGACCCCTCGACCTCCTTCTCCTCACCACACAGACTCTCGTGAAGAACCCCCCCCCCCCCCAAAAAAAAATAAAAACCTTCGCCAGAGCTGTGCATTCCTCCCGGTTTGGCTTGCAGAGAAAAACCCTCCGAACCACATCTGGTTTTGCTTTGCTGAGATCTCTCCCCGCATTCAATTGGGTCTTAAAAAACACGGTTTTCCAAGTAATAAATGGAAGGGTTGCGCTGCTTATTTGTACACTGTATGATGAAATTACAAGGGGCTGTAATTGGTTACTTCCATAATTGCATCGAAAGTAATTTATGTGCTGCCGTTGGGGAGGCCAAATGAGATGAACTGAAATGATAATGGCAGTGGAATAAGTAAACATTTATTGGATCTTCTCTGTGGATCCTGTCATTTCAGCTCCAGGAGCATTTGTGCAAGCGAGCGCGGATGGAATTGGTTAGGGCGGTGGCATGCTGCTGTGTGTGTGTGTGCCTGTGCGTGCATGTGTGTGTGTGTGTGTTATGAACCTGACTCGTACTATTATAAGAGAGCCACTGGAGGGCAGTGAAAGTACTGTGTGTGGCAGGAGGGATCATCACTGTTCAAGTATGTGCATGTAAGCCCAGTAAACAATCAGCGGGGTGTGAAAGAGAGGTCACGCATCATTGGCTTATAAACACAAACATGGAGCCCCCGTCTCCCTTCTAACCTGCATTCCCATGACCGTGCAAATACAGGAGACCGGCGGAAATATTCAAACGGTGATAGATACATGTCGTTTGCGCTGTGATATATACGGCGTATGATTTTGCAAAAAGGTCCGGTTGCTGCGGAGCTTCTGAACAGAGAGTTATTAACGCCATGGCAGCGCCTGAGCAATAATAATAACAGCTTGTTTCTCCGGGGACCGGGTTTCTTTTGTATGTAAATGAACCGACACAACTGCAGAAGTTAATAATCTCGCTGCAGTAATAACGACATAATGGAGCCATGGAAGTTAAACAGACGTGCGGTCTACAAAGCGACAGCTCTGTTGGAAATATCTTTCATCTGGGCCTGTACTGCCTGTCCAGACTTTCCAGTGATCATCAGGCGCACAGAACAGTTTTTTCGGGTGACGGCGGTAATTCCATTGTAAGAGCCCACCAACGGGCATGCAAGAACTATCCGTCATGAGGTGGAGGGATATCACACAACGTGTGCCAAATGACCATTTACGGCGCCGTCCCCCTTTTTTTTGATACGGAACTCTCAATTTGGGGGCTGAAATAAAAGTAAATCGTGTGAAATCATTGGAGAAAAAGAAAAAGCTTTTTGGGTGCCGGATCTCATTCCACACAGTTGACTACACCTCTTCCGGAGAGGACAAAAGGTAAACCCATTGTATGAAAAATTAAAAGGCCGGTGGGGGGGGGGGGGGGGGGGGGGGGGGATTGCATTTAGAGTTAGGGTGCACGAATGGGCTGCTGGCTAACTAAAAAAAAAAAAAGGAAGAGTGACTTATACATAGCGCACTGCTCAACAGCTCAGGTCTCTCTCCCGGGTCACGCTAGGAATGACCTCGACTTTCACGAAGAATCTCGCTCCGACCGCGGCCGACGGCTGAGCAAGTTGACGCCATTCGTCTTTTCTTCCCCGCTGTCGTTCGCCTGTTTATTCACATTACGTCAGTGTGGCAACAATCCCGGTGGGACTGCATCATGGAGTTGACAGGTAGCGTCGCCGCTCTCCTCTCCTCCAAAGCCCCGGCTAACCTTGAACATCCCCGACCCCCGGAAACGGTGTTTGCATTGATTGCTTTTCATGGTATCCCGCAAAACCTCAAATGCCCTTGAAAAGTTTGGTTTTTTATTGCTCGCTATTGCGATGCAGATCACCCCGTCCGAGCAATGACCCATTAAGATGTGAGAGGATCCATCTGGCAAGTGGGGTATTGGAAAAAAAAAAATCTTCCAATCTGGTTATATAAGGCGCACGCAGTAATGCTTTTCGGGTCATCGCAGCAAATTTGGCTGCGGAGCAATTTAATGTGGATCCTAATGACGCCCTGATGCCCTTGAGGGAAATGACAGACGTGCCGCAATTGAGAGGATTATTACTACTCATAATAATAACATCCAACATAAGGGAAAGCATGTAATTTATTTTTGAGACATTTAGAAACACATGCAACAGGGGTCGCTCAACTATGAGCTAATGGTGGTGACGCCATCTGTCTGGAATGATTGTGATATGCGTATGTGTACCACAAAGAGGACGCGGCGTTATCGACAACAAGCGGATTGACAACGGTGCCGAGAGGATATCTGAGGGCCAATTTGCCGAGGAAAGATCCGGCGTCTGAGCAGCTGATCCCTTCAGGTAAGAGCACAAAGCTCATTTTCAGCTCTGTACAAAAAAAAAAAAAGCCCTGGCTTTGTGTTGTGCGCATTACCTTTCTCAAGGTTATTGGGGAGGGGGACCATTCAGTTTACAACTAACAGGTTTAATAAGGCGATCTAAAATCCATACTTCGTTACGGAGGGAGACAAGACCGATGAAATCCAGTGTGTGCAGAGAGGTGTTTCAACCTCCACGGCTATCTGCAGAAAAACAACAAAAAGTTGTTCTGCAGATATTTTTGTAAATCACATATACTGTAGTTGCTCATTATGTCTCTTTTTTTTTTGCAATGAAACGTCAATGCATTCAGGCCAAAGCACTGCCGGTTGGATATTTTTAATGCAAGCTCAATTTCTCACCGTTAAAATAAGGTAGAAGCATAAATAAAAGTCAAGATTGAAACTATGTTTTTTTTTACCATTTACATATTCTCTAAAGCAGCTCCGTCCTGTGATTTGACACGACACGGACAGTCACAACTTTTAATAGCATCTGCTGAGCTACAGCAACTTAAGCCAAAACATTTGAAATGCTTTCATTTGCAAATCCGACTGAAATGAGCGGCGCTGTGGACTGATGTGTCATGTGGAGGATTGACTCATATATTTTGTCAGAAATGGGTGAATAATGTTTAGTTTTCTGTTTCAGCTAAGTGATGACCGTTGGAACATACTGAGTGCACTGCTGAAAAGACAAGTGGGTTGTGCAGCAGCAGAAGTTTTTGTGGACATTTTTAAACTTATGTCTGCTGTGAAAACTTTCAGTCGAAATGCACTTCTTCTGACCCACTTAAAGCATAATTTTGCTAAGCAACGATCTCATATTGTTGCTTCGTAATTATGTCTGCTTTGAGTGGCCTGTGATGAACACCGCCTTCCAAGAGCCTAAAGTCAAAAAAATTACTTTGGAGCGACGCACTCATGTGTCGCTATGATAAAAAAAGAATTGTTTTCGACTGGGGAAAATTCACTTCACTCAAGTTGGAACGACCGTTAGTTAATGTCCACCTAGAGTGAACTGATTAGAAAAGTTATTTATGAGCATGAACCCTGATTACAAGTCAGGCAAAGAGAGCATTGGTGGATATCTTAGATATGGACAAAACCCAATTTTGACGACAGAACCGTAGACAGCATATAAGAAGTGGACGTAGTCATCGTGACGTCACCCGTTGGTTTTTAAGGACCCTCGAGTTCGGTGATTTCGCCGTCGCCATCTTGGAATACGGCCGTCGCCATGATGTCTTTTTTGCATCCGATGAACGGAAGTTACCATATTTGGAATGCGGAGGAGTAGCGTAGTGACGCCGGATATGACTGTAGAAGCGGCAGTGACCTGTCAATCACAAGGTAGCCACGCCCTAAAGCATATTATCATCTGTTTGACTCTAAATGGACCATAATTTACTAAATGAACAACAAGATGTATTGAAGAAGACTTGAAGATAGAGATTGAGACCATAAACTCATGTTCATGATGTTCACTGAGGTTTAAATCAAGTCATTTTCTCATAGACTTCCATACAATCAGAGTTATTTTTGCAGCCAGATGAGTCGCCCCCTGCTGGTCAGTAGAGAGAATGCAACCTTTAAGACACCTCAGCATTGGCTTCGCTCGGCAGAACCAGAGGTTGCCGCCTGGTAAGTTTTTATGGGACTATGGAAAGAAATTGTAATGGAAAGATTGGCATTGAGCTACGGAAGCCAGTGGAGCAGAAGCTATCCCGAACGAGATGCCGCGACTCTCAAGTCAAGATGGCTGCTCTCTCCATGAAGAGACTGCTAACCGCTAACCCTTTTACAGCCACAAGTCTTTCCAGCCTATAGATGCCGAGTGTTTCAGACTCAAAAGATCAAATAAAAAGGTAAAATCTCCCTCCCATGCTTTTTGTCCTCAAACGTGAATCCATGAATTTGCTTACAGTGGCAGTGAGAGACCTACAGCGGATGATGTGTAGCTTCCACCTTTGAAGTGCCATGCTTCTTCCCCCGGTGCCCCGCCCCCTCTCTCCGGGAATACCGCGTTGAAACTAATGAAAAGCGAGAAAACAAACTGCGTTGTGATAAACGTTTGCACGATGAGAGTCTCCAATGCATATACATGAGAACGCACGGCGATGTGTCGACCACACGGAAACCCAAGAGGTGAGGCCAGATGATAGCGGTTTACCAATGCCCTTTGATCTCACACACACACACACACACACACACACACACACACACACACACACACACACACACACACACACACACACACACACACGCACGCACGCACACACGCACACACGCAGGATGTGGCTGAGCTTCCCATTTTACCTTTTATCTCAGATTGCTTTCAACAGAGCCTCTCCTGGGCTGTGCCATGCATCTGTCATACTATAAATCTCCCTATTTCATAACCAGTGGCAGCGTCGGGGGGCTGTCTGCGAGATGAGCGCAGCGGCTCAGTGGAATAAAGGCATGAATTTGTATGTGGCTGCTTGAGTGGGTGTGTTTGGCTACGATCAACTCAGCTCTGAATCGCTGCTTATATCTGATGTTCTTGGATCGCCGCGCCGGTCTATTCTAGGATGCATCTGATACCAATAGGAACTGACAGCGATGTGGAGATTTGCGCCTGTGCATGTCTTGCTCGTTGGAACACATTTTGGTTACCTTCAACCTTTGACTCGTCTGAGAACCCCCCCAGATACTAATAAAGGCTTGTACTTGACTTTGCTACATCTGCGTCTATTACAATTTGCTCAGGCTAATAATGTTTAATTAAAGTTTACTTATCATCACCTGATTTATCCACCAGACATTTTTTTTTTTATTGTTTTTGGTGCCAGCCTCAAGTGGCCATTTGTAAAATCAAATCATGTGATCAAAATACACTTTTTACAAATAAAAGAGTACTCTTAGTGTGAAGAATGATACAAACCAAAGAACCTTCAATATATTACAACCGCAGCAGGTTGGCTGTATTCACACCCCGTAGAACATCAATAGATCAGTGTCATGTCAGATCACATAATCGAGACTAAATAAGAAAATGTTCTTCCCTCCGCAGTGTGAATGCAGTCATTACTGGAATGCCAGCACCTGCAGGTATGCATGCATTGTGCACCTATTTCAATAGCAGAATACGACTGCCCTTGCCTTTTGCGCCCGACGAAGTGAAGAGCCCGTGAATGGAGGGCATGGCTCTTAACCCTTTTTGACAAGCTGAGGTAGCGCACATCAAAAACCGGCTGTGCTTTGGCACAGTTATTGAGCAAATGTGAGGAGGGAGCTCCTCCCCTATCTCTTTGAAGTGTTCAAATTATGATAGAAGAAGAAAAAAAAAAGAAAAAAAAGGCCTCACAGGCCTGGTCTGATAAAGCGAGATTGAAACCTTATTGATTTTTTAAACTATGTGAAAGCGGATATAAAGCATCCAGAGCGGAGGGGAGGGGAGGGGAGACTTGGGGAACGCTGAGCTCGCTTGATGGAGACGCTGGATTCCTTCCTACTATTGTCACAGCATCCTTCTGCGCCCCCGGGCCTCCTATCGCCACGCGCCGCGGTGCGCCCGGCAGTTAGTGCGACAGCTGGTCTCCCGCGCTTGCCTCCGCTCTCTGCTCCAGAACAGCCCAGCCGCCACGGTCTCTCATCGGGGTCCTGTGAGCCGATCCAGGCTTTTCATTTCCTGACGGCTGACAGCTGAAATGCCTCTACAGATGCTCGTTTAAATCATTCATACGGCACTCCGCCGTGCTCGTGGGAAGCACCGAGATGTCTTTTTTTTTTTGGTGTTTTTTTTTCCTGTTTGAATTTGTGGATTGGACCTTACCTAGTTCATTAGTCAGACAGTGGGGGTGTTTTCAGAGCGGTGCTGCTTCCATCAGCTGTAATGCAGATATGACGCAGCGCTCGTAAGCCTGATGAAGCCATGGCTCATAGCAGTAGGCTGAGAGGCTCAGGGAGATTGCCTACTGCAGAGTCACGGGGCTTTGGTAGTTTCCACTTGATTAAGCCCGACTCAATGCACTCGGCTCTCGCTTTAATTTAAAAACTGCGAGGGAAAAAAAAAAATGTAATGAGAAAGTCAAATTCATAGATATGATGTAATTGACTTTGCTGAACATCTAGGAATCCGAAGGAGTTTGATTAGTGCAACCTAATCACGGTTTAATTAGTGGACTTAGACTAGATACAGCTTCTGTGGAGGAGCGTATGGGACGGCGGATCAGAAATGGCGGCAACAGACAGTGATTGAGATGTCATTTATGTTAACGTTCTCATCCCCGCTGCAAGCCCTCCATCTCCTCTTCGGCTGATTTGATGTACTTTCCATTCGCAGATTTGTATTCACCATCGCACACTCCTCCTTGATTGCGAGCTGCTCCGCTAATAGAGTACATTGTATCTCAAGCCTGCCGCTGACAGCCAAAGAAAGCCCTCCGCCTTACACTTATCTTGTCAGGGTTTTTTTTTTCCGTGCTCCATCGTTACCTTGTGTTTGTTGTACACCAGCACGCCTCTGAAGGCATCCTGTGCGAGGCCCTCTGCAGCATCGTCCGCGGCTGTCTAGCGATTCTTATTTTTGTCTGTTTTCATCTTTTCTATCTGCTGATGTTTTCCCCTAGAAGATAAAACGGTGAATCATTTCTCACAGGAACTATTTTTTTTGCTTTTTGTGCATTTTCCTTCGACTAGGGCATTACTCGCTTGCAATTTTTTTTAGCCTACATAAAAAAATGACGGTTTATTACAAATTTGGTATTAATTCATATAGTTTTGCTCATCGTTGACTCAGTTACATGCAACATTAACAGCATGTAGCTCATACTATAGAATAGACCTTATTCTGAATGTAGCATTTTCCTGTTAAAACATGTGGGATGTGCCGATATTATTGGGGTTTTAGGAGCATTCTTAGCCAAGCCATGACACGAGGTCGGAGAGCAATAGGTTACCTTTTATTACACAAACACGTTTTAATCATACACGGTTCAGTTCACAAGCACCTCAAGACATTGACTGGATTAGGGACGATCAAATAACATGCAGGGACTCTACACTGTCAAATGACACACACAGCTAACACTAACTACACTGCAGTCAGTTGCGAGGAAATCCTAAAACACCAGATCAGGTTGAAAAACCCTCAATCCTCAAGTGCTTTGGCTCAAGTTTACAAAAAAAGGCAGCAAATATAGGAAATATGTGCCATAGGACGGGACTCCCAGTTAGTTCGTCTGCGAGTAACTTGTCTCGTCAGCTGATCAAGTCAATCAAGATCAACACTTGACAACCGAAGGCTACATCTGCTGGCCTCCCCTGTCGAATACATCGATACACAACCCGCTAGCCAAGGCTGGAACTATAGTCTTAAGCTATTGGATATGACACATGGTGGGATGGTGTCCGCTCAGATGCTCTTTGGGTGCGCTCGACCTGATAAAACTTTTTTGGGTAAAGCATTTGTTTATGGTCTTTTATTACAGACAATAGGAAGTTATACGAGGGGCAACAGTGAGCCCGTTCTAGCCAAAGTTTGTGGACAAAGCCACCGAAAGGTAAGAAATCTGACTCCGTCCCAAATGGGGCTGTGTTAACGGTGGGGTAACGGTATGTTTAATTAAACCTGTCTGACCACTCCTGTTCCTTGTCCTTCTTTTTAGCGACGTCAATTGTACAATTCTGCAAAAGCCCACTTTCATGTTATTTCTTGCATCCAGTGCCAACATTTCTACAACAACTGTGCATGGAAAGTACGGTATGGTTATGGTTAGGTTTGACCTCCAGTACATTACAGTCATTTAGCAGACGCTTTTATCCAAAGCGACTAGTAGAGCAGGGGATCGAACCGCTGACCCTCTGATTGAAAGGCAGCCCTGCTCTCCACTTATCCACGGTCACCCAGTAATCTTGTTATTCACTTTTCTAATGCATAGGACAATATTTCAATGTATTTTTTTCACCTTTATTAGGTGACTATCAAGACAAAAGGACAACATGGGGACAGAGACCGGAAAATGACCTGTGATGAAGCTCCCTGGCTGGATTCCTGCCCAGTATTTCACAGTTACATGGTTATAAAGACTCGGTGCCTGAGACCACTGGGCCACCAGAACTCCTCCTTTGTTTGACATTTCAACTTGTGTTAATGTCATTATCCACAGGCAGGGATTGCAAAAGGTCCGCAACAACAAACTCAGGTGCTTCAAGGCATCTTTTTTTTTTTTTTTCCTCCAGTGTTATCTTCTAATTTACATTTGCTCCATGTGCCGGCCTCGCTTTCATGCACAACACGACACTGTTCATCTATGTCACGGCGGGCCTGAGTAGATTTCCCCTTTTCTTTTTTTTTCTCCTTTTGCAATCATACACATGCCACCGACAGCTAATTCTGAGCCCAGCGAGGTGCAACAGTGCGCTGCCGGTCCTCAGCGAACAAGGTTATTGATCTGGAAACCCACCCTCTAAGTATGGGCGCTCCTCAAAAAGCTAACACGCTAATTGCTATTTATCCCGTACTTTGAATGTTGCATAGTGGCTGATAATCCTCACAAGATGCAGCAGACTGCTTTAAACTTGGCACATCAAAGTGAGGAGAATATGTTAAGAGGGATACTTTGATGGGGAAAGAAATTACACTTCAAACAGGCACAGCTCACTCCTACTCCCTCCTCAAACAACAGACCACCTGTGTCTGCTTGAGGGAGAAGGGAAATACGGCGCCGCAGCGCGAAAAATGAATCTCCCAGCGATAGGGGAGCACCCGGGTGTTTTCTAGTTCTCTCTGCTGAATTTGCGCCAGCTCAACAAGTCCATCCCACGTACGCAGAGCGGCAATCACTTATCCCCGCGCTCCTAACAAGACATCATGAATCTCGACGCTCTAAGCCTCTTCACGAGACAACACCCCCGATAGAGTGGCGTCCTCGCTGGCAGCTCCCTCCGTCCCCTCGCATTAATCTGTCCGTGTGCAAACCCGGGTCATCCATTAACCGTCTCCCCCATTTACTGGAGAACCATGCTGGGTAGGCCCCTCTCAGGCAGTCGACATCGAGCTCTCAAGAAGCACGGCCGTGCGGTTCGGGGCTTCATCAGAGTCGGGGGCACCGAAGACGCGGAGTGCAGGGTGTATAATCGAGGAAGGGGGAATGAACCTTCAGGTGATTAATCCATAGCCCCCCCCCCCCCCCCCGCTTCTTCCCAGATGGCATTTCACCAGGGGGACGTGCATTAAAGTCTATATGGGCCTCGCCTTCACTGCCACCGGTCCATCGGCGCTTCCTCTGTCACAGCGATCGCCCACCGAGATCTATTTGCCCTTTGCCCCCCCCTCCGTGATGTCACTCCCGCCTACTCCATCCATACAGATTTATGCTTGTGCACATACGAAGGAGGTATTGACATTTAAATCAAGCAGAAGGATTAGCGGGAGCAGACAGCTGCTACTTAAGATAGACACTTATATCCATAAAAGCTAGACATGTATTATAGACCTCCAATATTCACTGTTTGGACTGAAATCTACACCTCCGAGAAATGCCGGCTCTAGCATCCCTGCTGTGTGTCATGTTTCACATATTGCACATTTTCCTCGATACCTGTGACACACATATATATGAAGGGATCACAGTCCCTGGAGGACGGTTTAATAATGCAATCTTGCATTCATATTTGGTACATGACCCAATATTCAAGCCGTGTGGCTTCCAGTAAACAGATTGGCAATTGTCATGGGAGTGTCCATGTTGAACCCGATCACCGGCACTTTGCATGTTTCCAAAGAAATTGCTTTCCATCCAGCTGAAATTACAGACAGCTTATCGGTGGCATACGTGATATAGCGTTGGCAGAAGTGGTTGGATAACCCTGTAAATCAGCATGAACACACATTTAAGCGGCAAAAGCTCCCCATGATTTGCCTCGGTGAGAAAGTGCGATTTTTGTTGGGAGGCGAAACATCTGGACTAGCAGTGAACATGTCCACATAGCAACCTCGTCTCCTAGACATTACACTCATGAACTACTCTTGTGTTCTTTCACAACTACGGATTTGAGAGAAACAGTGCTGCCTGAAATACATTTTAATCAACATAAGGATTTCTTTTTTCATAATGAACGTATCCGCAAAATCGTCAAATGTTAATGTACAACGTATCAAAAATACACTGACTGCTTCCTCTACAATATCCACTCACAGCAACTACAGCATGATTTCTGTCTTTATGGTGATGCTGAAAAACTATAAACAATTATCATCCTCAAAGATTCTCATCATATAAATCCTATTTTTTTTTATACCTTTGATGGCACATAGTATATATTCTACAACCATTTTAATGTATTTACATCCATCAGTTACCTCTCTACATAGTAGTTTTATACAGTTTTACACATTGAACGTAATCTCTGCACACGTATTCCTCCGAATTTCATATGTCCCTAATGATGGAATCTGGAAAGTATTTGTAAAACTACAGCAGTTAATAAAAGACGCATTACATTTTCATCATGGACGACAAACAAGGAAAATACTTTTTTTTTGACGGTGTTTCCTCCCCCAGTGACTGATCAACGTATTCACTTGCGCAACAAAACTACTTGGTTAGGTTTAGGAAAAGTGATGATTTGGGTTGAAGTAGGTAAGCTCGATACGTAACTGGTGTTAGTAAAGAACAGAAGCTACGTAAAAGAACTAAGGAAACAAGAAGTCAAATGAGACTTAACTTCACACTGGACAGGACTGGACCAGACTGCAGACTTTCTCTCTCTCTTTGAACTCTACATCAGTTGCTCTGAGGTTTTGGTTTGGAGTTAGTGAAAAGGTTGGTGCATCTTCATGCAGACAATAAAGCGTGCCTCGTGTACGTCTAGAGGAACGGACCAAGCGTTGGTGTGTGCCGAGTTGGTCGTGACAACGAGTTGCTCAAAACTAATTGGTAGAATAGGTATTGTTAAAGAAGCCCAGTCTTGTACTGTAAGCTACTGAGGTGTCTTTCCTGGTTGACCTGGTTGTACGTCTAATTACCTTAGTTACAATGGATGTGCTTTGCATTAGGTACATCATCCACAAGTTCGTTCAATGACAGTTTGTGTATTTCCTTCAGCGTGGAACAACGTAAAACCAGTCCAGTTCTTTCCACCGACATTAAACGCTCCGTTTGCATAAACACATGAAACTGTTACCGTAAAGCGGTCAAAACCCTTCCGGGGTCAAACACCTGACAACAACCTATATACCTGAGCCCAGGACAGTAATACAGAAGCCACCCAACGTATACACAGAGAACAACATTTGTATTTACGCCACCATATTTGGCTCTAACAGGTATGTCATCTCTAGGAGACAACATAGGGTTTCTCATACCAGGATGAGGCTGAGTCCAAAGGTACTAGCTGGTACGTTAGCATGCAAACATCACACAGGTATGATGTATCTTTTTCTTCAGGTTACCATTATTCTGACATTGCCCAGAAGGAAGCCAGTCCTTCTAATTAAGTCAAAATGTACTTTTTTGGGCCTGTCCACAATCCGTTGTCGAGTCAGAGGGCGAATCCAACAGTGTCATTTGTTGCTGTTATTGTGGTGGCTTGGGAGAAAACACAGGTGTGACAAAGCGGCTGATTCCGACATCGGGGGGGGGGGGAGAGAAAAAAACAAAACAAAACCCCAACACATCTGTTGTGGGTCACGGTGCTGTCAAGCAGACGGACCATATGGTGCTGCTTCCGCTCAGCGCCAGCCGCAATCTCAGCACCACTAATCTGACAGGAGTGACACCTCCGGAGAGGCTGTGAGCTATGTTTTAATGAACATTGTACGTTATTAAACTCATTATGTCTAGACTCTCCTTGCCGCTAAGTCTATCTACAGCCTGCGCCTCCATTGTTTGCCCCGCTCGCCTCGCATGCATATGAGCGAGCATGCGGGGAACGCGCGTCTTTAACCCTGAGACAACAGCCTGCGTTACATCGGCTTCTTTGCAGATTGCACAGTGCTGGGGCGTAGCCTGGCCTTGTTTTTTCTCGCACCTTTAGGCTCCGAATGCAAACGGTGGTATTTCCTAAACGAGGCGAAGGATAGAAGCGACGCTATAGGCGCATTAGTATTCGTAAGCAGCTGCACGCAAATGCTTCTTTTATACCCTGTACACAAGTCATGTCAACCCTGACTGCTTTATTGCTGCATAAAACATTTGATCAGTGTCATTAGCACCTTGGGATGTGTCTATACATTAGAGGATTTAAGGGAGAAATAATTACCCCAGTGGATTGGTCGATTTTGGCTCTGTTTGCCTGCATGTATGGATTTTCAAGTGGAACCTTCCTTGTTGTAATTATCTTTGCAAATTAAAAGACATTAGCAGGCGTCTTGGTAGTTGTGCAGGGGCATATAACTTAATTAGCCCAAAAGAGGGAATCAGCACTACCGAATGTGTAATTTGCGTTGATGGATGCGTCGGGAGTCGATTTCGGTCGGACCCAGGTCTCGTCAAGAACGTGTGCTGCCTCGCAAACGTGGAAAAACAGACAGCGCTCCGTCTGTGAAGAGAAGAGAGAGAGAGAGAGAGAGAGAGAGAGAGAGAGAGATATGACGTGACACAACACAGGAAAACAAAACAGTGAAAATGAGGAATAAAGAAGGAATTCACGGTACGGCTGGATGGGTTCTCTGTTGGTCAATTATGTTGATTTACTCGCACCGTAAATTGTGGGCATTCCGGCCCTAAAATGAAGCTCTTCCCCTGATTGTTTGCATAAATCTGGATTCACACTGGGTGAAAATTAAACCCAGCAGCTAGCTCGAGTTCAAACCGCACGGCTCGCCTTGAAAGAGAAAATCACTCAGGTTGCCATCAGTTTCTATTTTTGAAGGGACGTATTAATGGATGCGCGGATTTGAAAGATAACACCGGTTTCGTCATATTTCACACATCAAACGGGGCTGTGTTTTGGGTAGCTGAAATAAACCTCCCGCAGGATTGTCTTCCTACCATCTAGACTTTTTTTTTTTGAACTCTCTCAAAGAAATAAATAGACTAAACCAGGGTTGTGTCAGTGATTTACCGAGTCAAAGGTCTGAATGAGCTTTAACATAATTTAATCTTGCGTCGTTCTCGCCTTTTCCCGCCTGCTATCGCCTCGTTGTCGGCACACCTGAGTGAGGCTGTTAGCTCTTGGCAGTTTCAAGCAGTTCCTCGGTGCTGTTGGGACTTTGAGCTCTGATCGCTTCCTCTCAGACCTGCATTTGGTTCATCAAAAAAAACAAAAACTGATCACATAAAAAAGCTCCTGGTAAGGCACGAAAAATACAGATCTCTGATTTCACAGTCCTTTTGTTGCCTTAATCTCCTGTTCAGAGTTTCGGAGCAAAATTACACTTGTGTACCAGAACAAAATACCTCATATCCTACTTTATTAAAAAATAGACGGAGCAATGCGCCGGGGCCATTTCTTTGCATTTACATTACCGCCTAGAGACTAGTCCAGAGGAAAAAGCCCATTTGGAAGCATATTGCATCCTTACTATTCGAGTATGTTTCGTATTGTGTGATTTATTCATTATCTGGTTTATGTCTTCTATCTAGAAGTGGAGAGGATTAAGCCGGCCGCTGCCCTCGGCTCCATAACCAGCAAAGTGCTTGGAAGTTAGAGGCAGACATATGTAAGGTAGACCGGCTGAAAAGCCTTCTATTTTAAGCTTTGAGTTGTTCAGGCTTCAAGTGGCGCATTTGTTAGTTAGCCTGTGCGAGCTTTGCCGACTGCCCGTTTGATATAGCTGATACAAGTCAGAAACAATTGCAGTGCGGCATGTCGCTGGGCGCTGGGCATAAAGATATTGATCAACAGCCAAGACCGAGGTGCTTTAAAGCTGGACATTCACTCCGATACTGGATGTTTGGCAGAGGCTTTAAGTGTGATTTATAAGCGGCACAAAACGCTTTCTAATGACCTTCAAGACCCGAGTCCCGGGTCATTTGGATCCACCTGCCTATATACGGTCACGGCTTCCACCGCTGCACTGCATTTGAGTACGATTTCACAATTACGTGTAAATTAAAAGTATTTGCGTAACACATCAAGGCCGACCAATTGAAACAGGTTTCGAGAGAATGCAAATGCGTGCATTTTTAGTGTTCTGCTTATAGGATTGCCAATAAGTCAGTTGTTCCCAACCCTCTTGGCTTGTGATCCCTCAAATTCAACCTGAAATAAGATGTTTATGTCTCTGCTATGACGGCGCCTCCTACGTTAGTGTAACTTGATTTGACCTGTGTGGGTGGGCAAATAGTTTAGGCAGTTATTAGCCTCGTTGCTCGGTCCGAATCGTGCTTTATTGCAGCATTCTTTACTGTACTCCTGACATGACTCAATACGTTATTCATAGTTGTCATTCAATTGGGAGGTGCGGAAGTTGCAGCCCCACGATAGAGAGAGACAGCTAACGCTATAGTCCTTTACAGCGGCACTAACGTCTGAAGGAAGAATCAGGCTAACGGGATGTAAATTGTCCCTATAAGCCTTGTGTGCCCACCATGTAATATACTATCCTCATAATACAATATAATAATAGTAGTGTATTTATATTCCTTCATTTATCTGAATAATTTCTTTTGGGGGGGCAAACAGATCCAGTTATTCAAAAGTCAAAAGCAAAAGTGTGAAGTTTGAAAACGTAAACAGTTTTGTAAGGCAGAGTTATGCTCTTTGTGTGACTCTCCTGACCTCCGCGTTGAGAAACCACAGCTCTAAGTTATGAGGCAGCCTGCAATCCTGCATTTATTTTTCGCCTTTCCCCAGCATGCACTGAACAACGGTAATAATCAGAATCACATTTGGTTGATGGCGCAGTAATAATCACATATGGTCGACGGTACCAGCTCCTCTCTTATTCCAGCACATTCTAGTTTATTGACATCATGAAAAGACACGGCTGATGCAAATATTGGTCCTGGAAAAGAAAAAGAAAAAAGAAAAAAGGAAAAGCAATAAAAAGGCAGAGAGGTGCAGAGGGTGAAGGGGCTGTTTCTTTAGATGGACAAAGAAAGAAAGAGGAAGTCTGCGGCAGTAAGAGAGCAAAATGCTTCATAGCCTGGGGGAGGGGGGGGGGGGGGGGGGGGTGCGGCTGAAAGAGACAGCCTAATGGAGGGTCCCTGAGAGGAGTGTTGACAGCCTATTTGCTTCAACCCAGTCAGCAGCCCTCCATACAACCACTGAAAGCAGGTGCACTGTAAAAGCCAGAACAAGGGGGGGTGCTGTACCTGCAAACAAATACCTCCTAATCAAAGGCAAACATACACATTTAATGAGCCTGAAGTGGTCTCATCTTCACCTCCTGAAATGGGCGCCCGATGTCCGCGCTACACTAATTATCGGCGGCAACACAGCGGGAGAGAGACAGGGAGACAATGAGGCGGGGAGTGAGTCCCTCCAGCGTGAGAAGGCAAGAGCATTTGGGTCCTTGCTTTTTGAAATAACACGTAGCGGTGGCGAGGCTTCACAAACAGCCATAGTTTGTTTGTTCGCCAGTGCAAAAGCTCTGAGTGTGTGTCCGAGCTTTTCGCCATTATTATTGTTTGAAGTATTTAGAATGCGGGTCGCATACTGGGGCAGTGACCACGGAATTTTGGGGAAGAAATATAAAGGCCCTCTTTGATGCCAAAATTCTCAACATCACCACTGCATCAACGCAGGATTCATCTCTTGGACATCCATAATGCATGAAAATGGAAAAAAAAAAAAAAAAGAAAAGAAGTGGACATTTAAAAATAGATTTCCTGTTAGATGTTATTTGAAAGTGGCAAAACCACTGTCCCTCTCCGTATGAAATAAACATCACAGAAGTACGCCGGGTGAAAATCTTCACGAGCCTGTGGAAGTTTAGCGGCCGCCTGACAGGTACACGAGCTCGGCTAACCGATGAGGAATAATGCAACATTTTTGGCGGTTGCCGACATCATTTTTTGTCCTCCCAAAGGCAGAGCTGCCTCGGGAGCGAGTGTGTGCACAACGAGATAGCGACTGCAGTTCCTTTAAGGACCCCGTAGCTATATTTCCAAGAGGAGCTTTCTATTTTAGGCGAAGCGTCGCTAAGCTAGGCTGCTTGCTAGTCAGAGCTGGATGTCAGTAAAACACCCGGCTCCGGCTGCACTATGAGCCCTGCCGCTTCGCTTTCATTGCATTTTCCTTCCCCACTTTGCTGTGAAAAGAAAATCGTTTCGAGAAAGCAACGGAGATCATGAGAGAAAGTAGACCCTCCAGATGTTGGCCGATGAAACAAATATGAGGAATAATACATCTGCGGTTCAAGGAGAGCCAGGCAGTAATCTCTCTCCCGTGAGCTCGTGAGATCTTTCTGAAGGATTATTGTTGGTGCACTTAATTTAAAAAATATATTTCCACCTTTTTATAGAACCTGATCTGTAACCACAGCCTCGGAAAAGCGCCGCTCCTGAATGGCTGGCGGTTGTGCGCGACAGGTCAAAAAAGTTCCGCCGTCACGGAGGTAACCGTGACGACGGCGTGTCAGCATTGTGCCACGTTAGCGGATGGCTCTCGCCGATCCAACAATGGGTTGAATTTCTACAGCTAATTGTTGCTGGTTTTTTTTAATTCGAAGACAAGGTTGCGTAGAGAGAAGGGATCCGAATGTTGCTTTTTAGTTCTGGTGTTTTTACAGTGGGTTAATTCAAAGCAACCAAGAAGCAATATGGACTGACCACTTTAATGATTCTTATGTGTTCATTGTGTGTAAGCAAGCGATTGACAAACCGGTAGAAACAAGAGGAACAAGAGGCATACATGTGCATGTCATTTTACAGGGGGGAATAGCAGCAAGTCTTTCAAAATAAAAGACAAAATGCTATGTTCGTCCATGCCCTCTAGAACCCACACAGAGAAGCTAGAAGTTTACTGATCTTAAGCCACTAATCATCATTTGTGTGTATCTTCTAAAACCTAAAAGTGTCTGTAGAAAAAAAAAAATCAATCCATTTTTAATTGCAGGCTTTTACAGCAGCTCTAAACAAAGCGCACAGGCTAAAGCTGCAGAGTTCATTTGAACGGCACCAAACACTGTAAAGCTTCCTATAGCTTGTAATATAATACATATTATAATAATTAACTGGGGTACATAACTGTGAAAAACACTTAACTGACTCTCATCGTAGGTTGTTTATCGTCAGTATCTTTAATTGGAGTGAGACAAGAGATCAGTATGGAATACAAGAAGTAAATAACAATAAGTCATTGCCAATCTGGTGATCTCTCAAGGGGGGTCATAAGATACATCTCTCAGAGATGATCGATAAGACAGGAAATTAAAAAAAAACAACACACACTGCACAAATGTTTTTTTTCTTCTCTTTCACACGTCTCTCTAATTATTTGTTGTAATGAGCTTCTAGATAGCTTTACCTTGAAAAGCTGTTCAAATGAGACAATCAGAAACGGGAACGGCACTTTTTATCTGGTGAACTTCTCCCGAATCAGAAGAGGGGAACGCGTGCGAAAAAGCGAAGACCAAATCCTTCTAATTCAACCGAGATCGGATCCCGGATTCGTGACTTGCGGAGACGCATCCAAATGAGCACTTCTTTTTATTTAGCATGCAGTTTGGTGTGATACTCCTCGCATTAAAGGAACAAGAGAGAACAGCGTGTGACGGAGGTAAGCCAGCCTTTAGTTTTCACAGCCGGCTTGGGCAAACACAGCCAACCAGCCCTGTGCCAGCCTTTTGTGCTCTTTTTTTTTTTTTTTTAAACTATCACCATTGATGGCACCAACCGGGATGGCAATGTTTTGGCCGCCCTTTCAAAATACATCCCATTAAGTGTTATTGAATGCCTTTTTTAAACTCTAATCAGGTAACTAATCCGACGCATTTAGCTCCAGTTTGGGGTTTTTAAGGTTCCTCATTTCAGACCATTAACTTCTCAACCCATGTTCCTCCGTATTTTATATTATTATTGATGGCTCCGGTCACACTCCACACTGCTGAGATCCATCCTATCCACATATGATAAGATTATCCAAATTAGGAAACCATCTGGTGCTCAGTTCTGTGCCGTTGATAGTTATTTGAAAACCATTCAAGAATACAAATAGGAGATGGAGGGGGGAAAAAAGGAGAGAAAATGCAATTTGCATCCTACTTGGGTAAAAAATATCGTTAGCTGAAATAATATGAAAGGATTGAATGTTTTCTAACCTAAAAGTCTGCCCGATGCATTATGTGTTTGACATTAAAGTGGTGCTCGGGGAGCCCGAACCCAATCAATCTCAGCAAGGCAGTTAGAGAGAAGCCAATTGCTTAAGTGTTCAGATTTTCTGATTGGAGTCCCAGGTGACCCGCGCTGTCAGTAATGAGATATAATATGTGCAGCCCTGGGAGACTTCTATTCACAAAATGCCTGGGGAGACGAGAGTTGCGGTGGCATTTGAAATCTAATTGGAAAGACTTTCAAAGTGAATAAAGGGGGGGGGGGGGACACACTAGGCACCCTTGCCATGCGTGTGGCACAATGAAGCGTAACAGAACTATTTAAAACCGTCCCGGCATTCCTCGTTTGTTTTTCTCAGATCGAAGTCGCCGTCGATGCAAACGAAAGGCCCGCTGTTTATGCAGGAGTTGGTATCCCTGAGAAGAGGGTTTTTACTTACTACAGTTTAGTGCACCGTGGCTGATTTTGTTAATCCGGCCGTTAATTAGGGATAACGAGCACATTTGCTTCCGTTTCTCGTGTCATTGAAAGACGAAGTTACGAGAACGCAAACCAATCGGCGGTGACCTCTGACAGCCGTTCACGTGTCGACGGCGGAGCTCGTGATTTACATTAAGTTCAACCCGCTCTTTTTTATCTGTATGCTGTTAATTCCGTGTTTTTACGACGCCCCCCCCCCCCCCCCTTTTTCTTTGTTGCTACAGCCTCTGCCCCGCTAATGACTGTATTTTACTACTAAATTAAACACGTTTAAAGAACGGTTTGATTTCCAGTTAACATCCTGGCAAACTTTTTTTAGACATCGTCAAAGCGACGGCTCTTTGAATCACCAGAAGCTATCCGATAATTCAAACACAAGTCGGGGCCAATAGAGAGTCGTGCCTTTCATATCTCTCAATCCAAAACCGTGTTACTGTCTTTTCTCCAAGGCCCACGGCACTTCACTCTGCCCCCCCCACCCCCCGTCCATAAACACTGTGGCATGTCGCACTGTGGGAGTGCACTTCCAATCAATTTATATTCATCTGCTTCTGTTGAGCCAACGAGCAGACATTGCTCAGATGTTACGGCTCCAGCATCATTTCCAATGCCGGGGCCCCCCCTCTCCACGTTACATTTCATCTCGGTCTACGGCCCCCCCTGTTTTTCATCCGCTCCTCAGCAGACCCGCTCGCCGCGTTTATATTCATAGCAGGCGCAACTGTCACATACCTGATTTAAATGCATCTCGGTGGGAATAAGAGCTCGGAAACGACCGCAGGTCTCCGTCTGGCTGTTTCGAGAGACAGAGACAGAGAGAGAGAGAGAGAGAGAGAGAGAGAGAGAGAGACACAGAGAGAGAGACACAGACACAGAGAGAGAGAGACAGAGAGAGAGAGAGAGAGAGAGAGAGAGAGAGAGACACAGACACACAGAGAGAGAGAGAGAGAGAGACACAGACACACACAGAGAGAGAGAGAGAGAGACACAGACACAGAGAGAGACAGACACAGAGAGAGAGACAGAGAGAGAGAGAGAGACACAGAGAGAGTGAGAGAGAGAGAGAGAGAGAGAGAGACACAGACACAGAGAGAGAGAGAGAGAGAGAGAGAGAGAGAGAGACACAGAGAGAGAGAGAGAGAGAGAGAGAGAGAGAGAGAGACACAGACACACACAGAGAGAGAGAGAGAGAGACACAGACACACACAGAGAGAGAGAGAGAGAGACACAGACACAGAGAGAGACAGACACAGAGAGAGAGACAGAGAGAGAGAGAGAGACACAGAGAGAGTGAGAGAGAGAGAGAGAGAGAGAGAGACACAGACACAGAGAGAGAGAGAGAGAGAGAGAGAGAGACACAGAGAGAGAGAGAGAGAGAGAGAGAGAGAGAGAGAGAGAGACACAGACACACACAGAGAGAGAGAGAGAGAGAGAGAGAGAGAGAGAGAAAGAGACACAGACACACACAGAGAGAGAGAGAGAGAGAGAGAGAGAGAGAGAGAGAGAGAGAGAGACACAGACACACAGAGAGAGAGAGAGAGAGAGAGAGAGAGAGAGGAGAGAGAGAGAGAGAGCGACGGCTAGGGTTAAAATGTGCAGCTTGCTCTGCGGGATGGATGGAGTGAGTGTTTTCGGGGCACATGGGGCTGGTGATGGGGGGCAGAGTGGCTTCTTCGCGTGGCCAGACTGGAGGTGGTGTAACAGACGAGAGGGGGGGGGGCCTCGCCGGGGGGGGCACGTTAACAAGAAGTCGAGCTACCAGATGAAGCATGAGCTCTGTTGTCCAAAGGCCCTGACATCCAATTAAGTCGCAGGCGGAGGAATCGGAGCTGAAGTTCTGGACGCCACAACCAAAGCGTTTCTTTGCAAGGTTTCCAGGTCATCCCGCCTAAACGGCAACCTTGTCATTTTTACAGCATTTCATGCTCCGGTCTTTAACTGAAATTTTGCATTTTAATAAACCTGAAAAATATTCCGTTACATGCACGGCACACGACATATCAGCCTTATAAAGTATTGAGTTGAACTTTTTTCTCTCTCTAAGTGGACTGAGGTCACAGCAGTGTTTTGCAACCTTGAAAGATCAGCCTTGATGGAGCTTTTTTTTCTTTTTTTCCCCAGATGAGAGGAAGATTTGATACAAAAAGAGATGGACGGCGAACGCAAATGTTTGCTTTAAGAGGATACTTCTGGCAGTGTTTCATTTCTCAAAAGGCCTCTCGGGATGGAAGTATCGTACAGGAACGCATAACATTGACGCGCACGCCGCGATGAGCGCACGGTGAAAGAAGGTCTTCACAACAAACCCGCACTTTTCGTAGTGCCTTAATACAGATAGCACTGTCCTTGGCTTTCACGTCGTATGTTTTTTTTTTTTCCTCTGTACATCCCAAATGGTTAAATGCCAGATCAAATCATTTTGACAGCCTACTCAAGCATTTACAAACCTATTCATACTAGCTGCTAGCAGCATACAGCACTCTCTGCTAACCTTGTGTTTACGACGCTGCTCTGACCCGCAGCCCCCGTAGTCACATTCAACCCTATTCAACGTTGCTGTTTCCATGGCTTACAGAAGATGCCTTCGGACAGTCAGCTGCCTCCACGTCAATGGCTGGAAATGACAATGAGGCCACTGTTCACTCGACAAGAGGAGCTGCTGCTCTGGAAAGCATTCTTGCTGTATTTTTTTTTTTATATGTGATAGGACTTGACATCTCTGGTCAAACGCTACACAGAAATAAAATGTGTATTCGGCTCATACAATCCGTACCCTTTAACCTGAAGTACAGGAGTCTACAGCAAAAGTGAAGCCAATGCGGAAGTGTTTTAAACCTGCATTCTTTTCTACTGGACAGCAGGTTGCTTACATAAATTATATTTATGTAAGCTATTATGTTGAGTGTGTTAAGAAGCAGTGTTCCGGTGTATGTGTTTTGTGCTTTTATTGTGGAGGAGGAGACGGAAGGAGTGAGAGAGGAAAGAGGTTCTGGAAAAGGGTGTGAGAAGGATTAAAGTGGCTTGGTCATCTTGGCGCCGAATACGGAGCCCCGTGTTTGTTATCTTATTATTATTCTAAAGTATAGGCGCAACATAAACCCTCGGCTACTTTGAATATTACATGTTTTAGCCATGCTAGCAACCATATCAATATCTTCCTGTGTCATAAAGTAGATCACAGTTGTACACAGTGAGCTGTCTTGTGCAGGGACACACTGCTACTGTAGCCTGGAAAGGAAATACCAACCAGGACCGGTATGTTTCCCAGAATACGATAAATAAGCCAACAAAAAAATAAAGGAAAAGTCAAATGGACATCTGAGTGACTCGCATTAAAATGTCAGCCAACGTGTGTCTAAAAAAATAGCATGCAATAACGTAGAATATGTATATTTAACGCGTAAGAGAAAGTTCAAACAGTGCTAAAGGTCATTGCAGCGAGTCTGGAGGCCAACTAGATGACATCTGACAGTATGCTAATTATACTGCTGCTGCAGCTGAGCCTGCAACACCACTGCAGTGGAGTTCGCAACGGAGCCACCGCATGTCATGGGGTTTCGCAAATGTACTTTGAGGCTCCAATGCGAAGACTCTTCTTCGAGTCAAATATATAAAAAGGGATGTAAATCTTTTACCAGTTTTGTAGTAGACATCTTTAGAAGGAGTTAAAGGGAACTCCATTAGTGTCTTCTGTGGCTCTGGATGAGGTTTTCGAGTCTGAGAAATAACTCCTCATGGTGTCATTGGGGTTATCGCTGTTTGTGTTTCAGACTACAGTTTTGTAATGGAAAGCCTGTGTTACAAATGTTACAAATTGGTGTCTAGCTAAAGACGCTATTGAGTTGCAGTGTGGTTATTTTGTTCATTTTTGGAGCTTGAAGGAAAACGGGTCAGTATATTTTAACCTCTGCTGCATTAATTTTGACCATTCGTTTCTAGAAACACTACCATTGCCAGTTGCTCATCCCTACATTGTTTATCCGAATGACTTTGGTGATCCCCTGACTGTTTATGTAAAACCATTACAAGCACTAACTTGTAAAGTATTCAGTGATCTCAATAGCTTAGATAGAGTGGCAAGCATTTTGATAGAGACATTTGTGGCTGCAACACATTCTCAATCCCAACTCGTCAAATACCAAGGTCTGTGCTTCACATGTGACCCTCTACCTACCCCGCTAGCGCCGGCTAGCTAGAAAGCGCGTCAGTCTCCACTCGTTACATGCACAGCGTCTTTTCAAAATAAACTTCTGCCGTCACAGGAAGTTAGGTTTAAGCAACAAAACTACTTTATTAGGGTTCGGGAAAGATCGTAGTTGACTTGACTGACTAACATCTCACATGTCTAGTGGACAAACGAGTGCCTAACGAGTCACAGGACTAGCAAGTGAATGCAACTTACGACTCATGTGATTACTGAGTGACTACCAAGTGACTACCGGATCACATACAGTCACTAAAAGGGGCTTTGTGTCGGTATCAGCTGCAGTAGTTGACGAGTTGATCTTTACTATCTTTTGCTTTCCCCTGACTCATCATCCCTATGACCACGGCCATGGTAAGAATTCAAAATGTTCAAATACTGGGCCCAAGATCAAATCTCTGCAAAACATGTGAACATTAATATTGTTATTGTGGGTGTGTTGGCAAGTGGTGAATCACAATTTCAAAGTCAGATGCTATTTTTTTTCTTCCGCAACAATAAATCACTCACAGCAGCTATTTGTGTAAATCAAATATTTTGTGCCTCCAAACGGGAATGCCTTAAAATACATATTGCATGAGCCCAAAAGCCTCTCTGATATTATACCTGCGCAAAAAATATTGGCGTGGTCCTTTCATAAACAAGGCCTAATACATTTTGGGCTGTTAAGTGCCTAAAAAGGGATGTTAACCTCAGTAAATATCCCATCCCTGACCTTGTTCTTGTTCAATCTGTCTCTTGCGAGTCTAACTTAATGGAAGTAATATATAAAAAGCTTGAGAACTCCTTTAAAACTCTCTAGAATTGCCTACTCTGATCTACGATGAAGACTGGACTTGAGTGTTGCTCGGAGTAGAAATTTATGGTTTTCTTTGTTTACAATGAACAAAAGTTATAAAAAAAAAAAAATATGTTCTTGGTCCACCATGATGTGCGATCAGCAGGCTGCTCACGCGTGTTTATGGTCTAACAAATGCAGCAGAGTGTATTAACAGATTTGGACTCCAAGGTGCTGTTATTGGGCCAATTTGTCACGTGCGGCGACTGTGCCTCAGTGGTAGAGCAGGTCCTTCAATCAGAGGATCGGCGGTTCGATCCCCTGCTCTGCCAGTCCATGTCGACATGTTGTTGTGCAAGACACCGAACCCTAAATTGCTCCCATAGCTGTGCCTACGGTGTGTAAACGTTAGAGGGCAGGTGGCACTCTGCATGGTAGCGTCAGTGTATGAATGGATGAATGAAGACATGTAGAGCCAAAGTGCTTTGAGTGGTCGGATGACAAAAAAAAAAAAGCGACAGTCCCTTTACGATTTAATTGAGAAACAAGTTATTTATATCGCAACATAACTTTGGGTAGAGGGTAAACTGTTGTTTTGAATAATGAAGTGTTTTTCAGCGGAGGAGATCAAGACAGGATCAGTGTGGCAGTCAGCCATCTCTCCCACAGGAACACGCAGAAGAAAAAAAAAAAAAAACAACCCAAAGTGTCTGTTAATTTTCTCGCTGGCTGACGCCTCCGGGGTAGAACAACATTTGCAAAGCCTACCCTGGAAGTGTGACCTTGGGCCCTGGCCTGGTACTTAGACAGGGGAAAGCTGAACAGGTTTTGCATACCAAGAGAGGTGCCTTCTTGTTTTCGGTCCAGCGGGGAGCCACATAATAGCAGACTGGAGCGGGTCGAACGATCCCTCCCTCCGACTTCCCCTCTGTTTACTCTGTCCGGAACACCTGCTGTCTCTCAGCCTGTAAATTAGAGGTTGCAACACAGGAGCAGTGTAACGTATATATGTGGGAGTGCGGCACACAAGGATTAATTGCCGGCGCACTGATAAGAGCCCTTTCCTTCCCTCTGTTTCTCTCTGCCGTCTCTCGCCAGAGACTTCAGAACCCCTTACTCCAGAAGCCCTACATACCACCTCTGCCAAAACAGATGAATGAGGATGCATCCGCGGTGATGGACCCAAGCCACCTCCCAGTGAGTTATATATTTATCTATTAGTTGGACATCTGCTGGGGAATTCCATTTGCATACGACGAAGGTGGAGAACTGGAAGGTCCTGTAAGGAGGAAGTTAGAAAATGAGGAGAAAAGGGGTTGAAAATGTGATTTTCTCACGCATGTGGACCTGAGACGAGTTCTTCATCTGTCACCAAGCAACTGGATCAGACACAGAGACAGAGAGTAGGTTGCATAGTGTGTTATGCACCCATCTATCCGGCCATCCACCCTGGAGCTCCTCCCGGACTAACACAGCACGGTGTGTGTTACACGTGCTCATTCGTACTCACATTCTCACGCACGGGCATTTTAGCGCCTCCAATTAATTCAACCTAATACCAGCTCTGATGTGTTTTGACTGGGTTGTGTCACAGCAGCATAATTTGAACGTTTGAAGGAAAATCTTCACAGACCTTTAATATCAATCCGCTCAAGCTCGAATCACAGACCAAAATGAGGCTCGCTGCAAAAGGCACAACATAAACCTTCAAGATGAATGTAAAACATTACCACTGCCCACCCTTGCGATGGCAATGTTGGTCAGTTAGCTGGTAGCTGGTTCACCAATTTGGTGAACACGGTAACATTTGTGGAACACAATCCTCTGGCTCTTAATTTGGTACCATCAGTGTCAGGTAGCTGCTAGATGGATAAGCAAAAGTTTGGTTTAGTTTCGTGGTTCTTGGACATTGTAACCTCATGACTCTGTATAAACAATGCCTCTAGAGCCACCATTACGTTGCCATTCATGGTTTTGTGTGAGGTATCTCGACAGCTATTGGATGAATTGGCACAGCCTTTGGTACATACATTAGGTGCTCTCACAGAATAACTTCTAATGACACCATCAGGTCAGAATGCCAATTTGTCCAGTACTTCAATGACAAATTACCTGCAAAACTAATGATATTCACGTCAACCTAAGCTGCACTTTGTGTCTAGTGCTAATTGGCAAATGGTATGCTGACATTTAAACTAAGACTGCGAGCATCAGCAGGTGTCACTCTTCTAACACTCAAATAATATGGCAAATAGAGGGTAAATATAGTGCACCATTAAGGAAATAGGGAGTCTTCATAATGCTAAATAAATGCTACTTTGAATAAATGTCACCCATTTAGGATGATGATCAGCCGATTGAATGGGCTTCATAAATAATTGTAGTCTATTGATGATGCCCATTCAATTGGCTAATAACATTCAAAATTTGGTATCCGTGTTTTCAATCCGTTCCATGGGAAAGAAACAGGAAGAGCGCGAGCATTGAAACAAACCTATGAGAAGTTGGTGTTGTGTTTTATATGACCATCCAATTAAATCAACAACCACTTCAAGCTGCTAACAGTTGGAAATAAAATAAATTAAAACGCTTGGGATCTCAAGTGGTGGCGTTTTTATTTCATTGTCACAATGCCAACTTGCCAATAGCTTTACAACCACTTGTAATTTGGATTTGGAGGCACGCATGTGTCTAATTTGCTGGAACACACACCTGCTAAATATTTTATTTCATTTTCAAACCTGAAATGAAGCACAAACAAACTTCAGCAGACATCGCTCGCATTTCGTAGGTACGCTACGCAGAACTTTCACGGTCCACCGTCCATTTAATTACATTCACCTGGGCTCCCAGGTGCCGATAGTTGCGGATAAGATGGCTCCAATTAAAACATGCAAGGACCGAAGTGCAGAGCATCCCACTTCAATCCTATATTCAACTTGTAATAATGAGGAGTGGGCTTATGACTATTTTCTTCATGTCGTTTTTTTGTACATAAAACATTATGTCCATGCTTTTCTTTTAAATCAAGAATTTTCTATTTTCAGTTTCACTACATTTCTTAACTACGTTGCTGTTTATTGAATCAAATGGCTCTTCAGTATATGAGGTCTTTTATTGATCAAAGTAGGGAGGTAGCGTCAACATAAGATGCATTTGATGAAATCACGTTGCTGTCCTAAATACGTCTACTTTTCGATTTCAGAACAATGTCCTGGTTACTCAAGATAATCTACAGATCTGTTCTCTGTACATCGTATCTGTAGCATATAATAATTCATCATCGTCATAGTATTTCCTTAAAGAATATGCGGTGATGCTGATGACACATTATTTTTTTACATGAGACCAGTTTCCCTAGGGGTTTCAATCATATGAGATGATTTCATGAGACACAGTTTTCTATAGATACATACCGGATGTAAACAATCTCTGAACTTTTTAGTTGAACTCTAACGACACAGAGGACCCAGTCAACCTCTTTTCTACACAAACAGCCACTGCTTTGTCCCTTTATTCCCATGTTCCCAGGATCTGCGGTTCTGTAAATTTGTTCAGTCATGATTTAACAAATTAAAGACTATTTCAACATCAGCTTTTTGTCCTCCAGCAGTACTGATGAAATAATTCATGCGTTTCTATTCTTCCGCCTCGACCTCGACAGTCCTACCTGCTTCAACACTGGAACTGTAGCCGGGCAGAATTACACCACCTCAACTTGCTTTGCAGTATACTTTCCAATTCCTTTCTGAATCCACTTTAAAATGACTGTTCCAAAAAAAGGGCCTCTCATACTCCATTCTTGGCACCACCTGGGTCGGTGTTCCGTGTGGGCCGAGACGATTCTAGAGCTAAAAACAATGGAAGACCACTAATTGGAGAGAATCATTTCTCGCAACGCCACAGTGATCAGATGAGAGTCCCGCCTTCATTTAGGGGTCATCAAAAGTGAGCGGAGTCACGCTGTGGAAACGCGGCATTAGTATTCCGTCGGCTGGCACTGCCTCTGTTTCAAAACATAGTTTTATAGATCCCACCAGTCTGACTAATGGCTGTTTTGTTGTTGCCAAATAGTGTTTTGTCATGTTCAGCACATCCATCTGCTGATTTTGCTTTTATATCTTTCATACAGATATTGATAAAACACAGATGTATTGATAGAGTTCTTTCTCTCTTTCTTTCTGAACTGCTTTGGTGCTACAGATGCTTTTATGGTACTTTTGTATTTTGTAATTGCACATTTATTTCCCTTCCTCTCAAACTACGTTGCAGTTGAAAAGTAAACACAGTTGTTATCAGTATTGTTGTCATTACTTGGGAGTTGACAAAGTTATACAATTACTCAACTTTTAACAATGCAACAACCAGAAGCAATGTTCACACCGGTGCATCTGCTACGTCAATTTTGAATTGTTGGTGAAATTCGATTCGAATGATCCAACTCGGCTTTGCTTATTGTTGATAAGAAGGAGCCTTTTGAATAGTGCGGACTCTTTTCCCCGGATGCTCAAAAGATGGGAAAGATGGGAGCTGCCTTTGTGTTTAATTAAGGGGTCGCTTAGCATAACAACTTCTCCCAGGATTGATTTGACAGCCCCTGAGCCTGCCTCTTTTTCGTCGCTGGCACATCCCATCTGTTTGTCACCTCTTAATACGAACAGAGTCTCTCGAGCCGAAAATGTGTTTTTGCGAAAGCTTAATATTTACGGAATACCGGCTATCCCAATGCATCGCCGGAGCTTGAGGCGCAATGCCCGAACGCTGGGCTTACGGTGCACACTCTGCATGACAAATGTGCGCTGGTGTCGGTGACACGTGTGATTAGAAAAGGCAGTCCCTGGAGCATTACACAGTCCTAATGGAGACGCAGTGTTTGGGGGGGGGGGAGGAGAGAAAAGGCTTGACCGTGTTCGAAAGTAATCAGTTAAAAGCGGCAATGATGATGCTCTAACATGGACGGTCACTTCTAACATCATTAATAGGTCATGGCCACCTAATAGCTGCGCTCTGAATCGTTCATCATTTTGAACCCCTTCATCTCCGATGGTGTGTGTGAGCCAGCAGCTTCTTCCCTCCATTCATGTATTAGTTAGCAAGCCTAATTTGGTACAGTATGTCAAAGACAGCTGCTTAAGCAAATTGCATGCTGTCTTGATGATTTTACATAATGGCTACCTTTATGTGAAGATAAGTGATCTTAAGTTATTTTTCCCGTGTGCACATCACTCACTTCCCTGCAGCTGAAAATGGTAGTTAGATTGATTTGGGGGGGGGGGGGGGGGGGGGGAGGGGTTCTTTTTTTTTTTTTTTTCTTCTCTTCCTCTAGGCTCGCTGGCTTCAAAACCTCACTGAGGATTTTAATGTGACCACCATCGGAGGGTTTCCATCGCACGGCGGCAAGCTGAGCCGTCTGACCGGTCAAGGGGATATCGAGAACTGACAGAGGCCAACTTCAAACCCAGAAGCTTATCTCATATCAAATTATTTACAGGCAAAAAAATAAATAAATCAATTATTAAAAAGGTAATGGCAAATCCCGTTCTCCTGTCCTCTGATGTACAGTTCCACAGTTTTGTTTTCAGCACACTGTCGGAACCTTTTCACAATCACATAAATATGAATCAGCAGAGATTTTTTTTTTTATAACTGAGCTATTTGCGTGCTGAGATCAGGGACAATGATGATATTGTTACGATTCCCTTCTCCAAAGCACAATCCCCCATTTAATGTGCTCACAGCGCTGTCAGAACATTTTCAAAACCACATAAATATAAATCAGCAGCGGTTGCTCTGACTAACAGATTCTGGAGCCGATGCCCCGATCGTTTGTTTTTCTATCAGCTAAGCTTGCATGTTTTCCCCATGATTGTGCAAAAAAACACCATTTTCACCTGGTATTAACATGCAATCCTATATGGATACATTATCTGGATAATGACATCTCTTCATGAAAGGCTTTTGCATTGACACCTGGCGTCAACAATCATTGTGATTATCCTGATTTGTGATCAGATTTCAATGTGCAGATTATGTAGGCAGAGCTGGCAGATCAAGGGGAGGTGATGCAGGAGACTTGACCCTGAACATGTTTAAGGACGCTTTTGTCCAAGATGTCGTCGCACTCAGTCAGCCGCTGTGTTGCTTCCTCACGTTGCCACGTTTTAGGGCTCAAGCAGCCTGTATCCAAAGGCATTTTTTAAAAGCCCTGGTTCACTTGACCTTTTCGGGTCTCCAAGAATCGGCTGCCACTTTCAGGGCACGCTAAGAGGATGGGCGGGTTTAGAGATAAAGTTAAGCTATTTATGTTTTATTATCCTTCCAAAATAAGCTGTAAGCTCCATATAGCTGATAACATAATGTGATTATTCTTTGGATGCTGTGTGTGCATTATTGTTTTTACAGCAAATGTACAAAAAATCTAGCAACTCATATGTTCGTGTGTATCACCACAGTAGCTGAATTAAGAAATGACTTGGAGATTAAAGTATATACAGTAATGTGCAAAAGTTTTAGGCAGGTGTGAAAAAAATGCTGTCAACTAAGAATGCTTTGAAACATATAAATGATAACAGTTTATTTTGATCAATTAACAAAATGCAAAGTGAGCAAACAAAAGAAAATTCTAAATCAAATCAATATTTGGTGTTTCTATCCGATGCCTTCAAACCAGCATCACTTCTTGTAGGTACACTTGCACAAAGTCAGGGATTTTGTAGGATTATAGACGCAGTGGTCGGCCAAGGAACCTTAGTGCAGCAGATGAAAAACACATCAAGCTTATTTCCCTTCGAAATGGGAAGATGTCCAGCAGTGCCATCAGCTCAGAAACCAGTGGGACCCAGGTATACACCCATCTACTGTCCGGAGAGGTCTGGCCAGAAGTGGTCTTCATGGAAGAGTTGCAGCCAAAAATCCATACTCCCGACATGGAAACAAGGCCGAGCGACTCAACTATGCATGAAAACATAGGAACTGGGGTGCAGCACAATGGCAGCAGGTGCTCTGGACTGATGAGTCACAATTTGAAATATTTGGCTGTAGAGGAAGGCAGTTTTTCGCTGGAGAGCGGTACAATAAAGAGCGTCTTGCAGGCAACAGTGAAGCGTGGTGGAGGTCCCTTGCAGGTTTGGTGGCTGCATCTCTGCAAATGGAGTTGGACCTACCAGCCGAGTTCCTTCAAAAACCGTGTGCAAGTGTAGCTCAAAGAATTGATACAAAGGGTAGTAACACCAAATATTGATTTGATTTAGATTTTTCTTTTGTTCGCTCACTTTGCATTTTGTAAATTGATTAAAATAAACTGTTAACGCTTCCATTTTTTCAGAGCATTCTTAGTTGACAGCATTTTATCACACCTGCCTAAAACTTTTGGGTCTGACTCTGGTACATGAACTAAAGTGGTGTCTTCCGTATTCCTACATAAGTGCAGCGTTTCATCGTTTTACAGGAAGTGTCGGGACCTGCCCGCACTTCCTGAAGCTGAACTTTGTCGCACAAGGATGGATTGTTTGTATCACGGTTTATTTCCCTGTATACCAACAGCCGCACCTCCAATCACCGGTCCGTCAAGCTCCTGAAGTTCACCATGTGACACCACCCTCATATTGGACTCATCTCTGGAGGGGAGGAGTCCGCCTACAGGTGGGAGATTGAACATCTGGTGAGGAGTGAACAACTTCAGAGTTCAACGTTCTAAAGACGGCCAGCGATGGTTGTGGATTTCCGCAAAAACGCAGCCCTACCTGCCCCCTATCACTCTGTGTGACTCCCCCGTCGACGCTGTGGAGTTAAATTATATATTATACTATTGCTGTGTTAATTATTATGCACCAATCACCAATCCAAATTCCTTCTATGTGTAACGTACTTGGCAATGCACCGTTTCTGATTCTGCTTCTGATTCAGTTTAAGTTTGCAATGCTTCCATTTTGATCACTGGCAGCTAGTTTAGCAACATAACAGCCGAGTAGGAGTGAGAAGACAAGAGCCTTTGTAAGTGTTGGACTCAGACTGTAAGCAGATGGCTATTTGCTGAAGGCTGGTACGAATCTGACTGTCAAAAGGACTCGTTCATTTTTAGCAAGCACTAAACACAATTCATTTCCTTCCCCATTTAAGAAACCGACGATCTAATTTGAGGATCACACGTTGCAATACTTTGGCATTTGAAGTCATTCAATTCTACTGGATTGAATGGATCAGAGTCTGATAGCACAAGGAGTCATTGTGAGGGATTGAAAACTTTTTTCCACAGCCTCTTTTTGTCTTTGGGCTAACGTGTGTCGCGCGATCCTGCAATTCCAACGATGGCCACCAAACTCCCGTTACAGCCCAGCGCTCTTCCAGGGCAGCCCATTCTTCCACAAATACCGCAGCATGGGCGGCGGCTTCAAACTACAACGCTGTGCGTGGCGGCACATTTGGCAAGAGCAAAAGCAGGAAGTCAGGTGACGTAGTACGAAGAGCAACAAAAAACACAGGAAATTCACCAAGGAGACCGGAGTTCAAAGTTGACTTATTCTATGTGACATGAGTTCAGTAACGTAACATAAAGCAACACAACGTACTTGAACTTACGTTGCGTATACTTAACATTTTACATAATGAGCAACGTAAACCGTTGTTTCCTGTGAAGTTTGTTTTCCTTTTATTCTGAAAAAAACTAGAGAGTTTGAAGCGTGGGGGTCACTGACCAAGCTGCCGTATTTGACCAGTTGGGAATGAATAACGCGTTGTCCTGGGTGTTCAGCTACATCTACCGACAACATGTCAGGTGACCGATGGAGACGCCAGATCGAATCCAGTGGCTACTTTTCCGTCTCATTGCTGTAAACATTACTTATTCTGCATGAAGGCAATCCGCAGCCAGTGGAGGGCTGTGCTTGCGTCCATCCCAATTTGAGCCGCCCAGATGTTAGTAACGGATGTAAACAGGGTCACACAATGAGCGTACATGTCTAGATTGCTATATTATGCAAATGTATCTCCCTTTAATTAACGCGAAGACTGCTTCTGCATGTGACTGATAGCCAATCATCTCACTTCTTGTGTTCACACATCCACAGACACTGTGTCTGAGTAAATGTTATCACGTTGGGGACCAGCAGCTGATTTTTCACTTTTGTCTCTGAATTATAAGCGGAGGAATGTGCCATTGATTTTATCTTCATGTGAGTGTTAATTAATTAAACAGCCCAGCCTCTTTACTTTGCTCTTTAATTATAAGTGAATTAAAGAATGCCCAATGTGAATTATGTCTAATCAGAGGAATAGATTTCAGCAATTACGGTGCCCTCCAGTCTGGAGGTGAGAGTAAAAATATGTTGCAGACTTGCTCATAAATCCAAGTATTGATTGTAACACGGAGGCAGCGTGATTCAATAATAATACCACAGCTCTCCCTGTGCATTGCAACGTCAATTCCTATACACAGAGCGAGACAATGATTGGAGGCCATTAAGCCGACTGCCGTCGGCATCGGGAGCTCAGAATATTGTTCCTCATGTCGACGGAGCTGTTGTGACTTTTGGTGTGAACATTTTAATGAGAAGACCTTGGACAGCATCTTTACATTTTGCAGTCAGTTACGGTGCTGAGCTGAATAACAAGTGAGCATCAAATAAACACACACACACACACACACACACACACACACTGATGAAAAAAAAAAAGTACGCTCAATACGAGGTAATCAAAATAAGATATGGACCGAACGTAAACTTAAAGAAACAGTTTTGAAATGTTTTGAAGGTGATGCGAGTAAAAAAAAACGTCCATACGCAATTTTCCACACATATGCCGGTAATTATAAAAAGGGGAATGTGGTGAGTTTGTGTGCACCTCACGCATGTTTTCTACAGTAAGCTCAGTTTGAAGATGAAATGAAATAAATGACATGTGATCGGTCTAATCTAAACGCAATTCAAGGCGTGTTTATACACCTAATTACGTTATCCGCTTGTTTTTAAATGACACAGCAGGTATTTTCCTTTGTCTATGTTTTTGTGTTCTTCTTTATTGTGAGGCATTCTGCAAAAGTCAAGTTTCAAGATGAGGGCTATAAAATTCAATGATCAATGATTGTCTTTGATTGATTTTTGATAATGAGATGTCGCTGTTGATGATGGATTACAGGTACACACAGGTGCTGTGAAACGCCTGCAGGTCCTACAGACCGGCGGAGCAGACAGGGGTATGATATGCAAACTGCTGATTAAGGGGAATGTTTATTTATGGCCGATGAAGTGGAAATCAAGGCGTTTGCTCTGTTTCACAATGATTGGGATTTAATGAAGGTGGCATTAAAAGTGTATATGTGTAACGGCTGTGGTCTGCGGTGGGTTAAATGGCAGTTGTCTGGTCAAGATGAACAGGGTGTAGCAGCTGCTGGTCAACAAAACAATAAGCAATACTGTATGAAAAGCTCCCAGGAAATGAGGCATTCTCATTTAATGTTTTCCAGATCATAAATCTGAACATTGGATGAAGCCAGGGTCAAAATTCCTGTTTCATTTTGTTGACATTTAAGAGTTCAAGGTTTTTACAGAGGGGGTTTTGGATACCTTTTTTTTTTTTATCACTCCATAAATCAGAAAATACTGTCAACAGCTATAAAAATCAATTTTCACCATGTTTTTTAAGAATAAAATGTCCTATAAATCCAGCTCTGAATGATATATGAACAAACCCCTCCGAAAAAAAAACCCCATCACAATGTAGAAAGGAATGAAGCTGGAAAGCTCAGTGTAGAAAAAAAACTTGATTTGAGAGAAGGTTTTTTTAAAGCAATTTATTGTTAAATTCCATATCTTTTGCAAGACGCTACGAGTGAATTGGGTAAATAATGTCACTGATAGATATCATCATGAAACTACCACAGTTGATTACTCACATCAAGACAATCTTTTTTTTTTTGCATTACGAGTTTTCTGAAATTGTATGTTTAAATATGCAAATGAGGCATTACCTAATGCTAACTTTTGGTGCATTTAGGAGAAATCTACAGACAAAGTGTTAAATAAAAAAATACCTAAATGTGTATTTTTGGATGCTTCCTTCCCCCTCGCCTGAAAGAAGATATGTTATGGAAGCAAAAGAGCCCAAAATCTCAAATTTGACCAGTGTGTGAAAAGAAACCTCCCCTTAAACACACTATCTCTCTCACAATACCTCTTATGTTCAAGCCTAAACACCAAGATTCAAATGACTTGAAAGTGTTTTAGAGGAGGGCAAGGCATGTCACAACCCCGCTCTGATAGCATGTTATCTAATGTAAGGATGGTGTATATTTGGAAGAGATCTGAACCCACGGTGGAGACGGTTGGGAGGAATGCCGCAGCGATGACCTGAACTCTCCAGTGGCATCAGATAAAGTTCTGTGCAGCAGATAGGGAAGAGGAAGCAGCCTAGAGCAGTGGCAGAGACGCCAACCCAGAGAGTAGGAGTGAATGATCGTCTGTGTCAAAACCTGCTCCAAGATCTGGGAGAAACTAAAACAGGATTTTCCACCTTAGTTACTAAAAGCGAGTCGTTCATCACCTTGAGAGGAGCTGTCTCGCTGCTATGTGCGGGGAAAAAAAAAAAAAAAAAAAAAAAAGAGCACGAGAGGCAGATCGAAATTTCTTCAGAGAATTACAGCTCAAAAGAGTAACTAATTAGTTTGGTGCGCTTTCTTTTCAAGGTCCTTGGGCAGGAGAGGCGATATACTGTAGACGTTAGTCCGTAGTAGGGAGTGAGGTTCAAGATTTCAGAGCTGCAGAGTAGTGGAAGCACCGTTTAATATGCAGGCCGTGGGATTGGTTAAGGACGGATGGGAAGCGGCAATAGTAGTTATTATAAATTCAATATACACATTTTTGAAACAAGACTTAATTTGTTACACAGACACAAGTGATAAAACATCAGAAAGCTAATCCAAAAAACCCCAACAATTTAGTTACACAGAAGACAGATGAGAGAGGCGATAACAGAATCAGCGCCTTCACTCGGGTGTATTTTTAGCCTCTCTAGCAGCAGTGCTCTGGGGACGGCGGTGTTGGTCCGACACTCGAGTCCACGGTGAAATAAACTAGATGGCTATGAACGGGACCGTGGCGCCGGCATCCAAATCCGAATCGCTGCTGTGATCCCGCAACTCTCCGGCTATAGCAACAGCCCCATCGGAGAACCCATTCGTTACTTTGTGGTTCTGTCCCGGCCCAAATCTTCAAAAAAAAAAAAAAAACGTTGCCTCCAGGGGGCTTTGCATCTGTATTTTAGTGATCTCACAAATGTTTTCTTTCTACCAGGAATGATAACTTTTTTAGCTCGAGGCAAAAGCCGACGTCTAAATCCAATTTTTCCACAGATTGTGAGCTTCTTCTCTGCTGCGCTATAGCGATTGGCGGGCCGGGGCTGTGGCCGGTGCGGCCTGATTTAAAACACGTAGCCCCGGGCCAGCACTTTATCATTTCAGGCAGACGGTGGGAATGGAACATACTAACATAGGTTTGACTCAGACCTGCTGTTGTCACCCTGGTTATACCATCCTTAGCACAAGCATGTTGTTGCTAAGCCAACAACAACAACGTTAGCTTAGCATATAGGTGTGCTAAGAAATTAAGACGCTAAATGAGAGCCTCGTAGTAGTTTAGCTGAGCTTGCACGGACACCGTTAAAGGTTAAATTCACCACCTTTAATGTGAACGTCTAATCAGCGTTGATGGTAGATTGAATCAATAAATTCCTCAGTGCGTGTTACATTGACCAAGAAAGCAGTTCGCAGCTGCTAAACCTGGTTGTTCTTCCCGCATCCAGGGCTGTAGATGGAGAACTACAGCCTGGATTTATAGTCTTCCGCCGCGACAGATTTCAGTAAAATAATATATTAATACCCTCATTATAAGGTTCCATGAAATGTCAATAAAGAACAATGTTCAATTACTGTCCTGCCCTACAAGTATGATGATAAATGATGCAGACTAAATAAGCAATACAACATGTAATATAGCAAACAGTTGTTTTAAAAAGCAGCATCCATCCCCGTCTCATTCGTCTTGATCAACTGTTTCAGTTTTTCTCTCCCGAAGGCCTTTACAGACACGGAGTGTGACACGAAAACACTCGGAAAAGGCAAAATGCTCCCCTGTGAATATTTCACATCATAACTATTTATACTTGCGGCGATGTAAATTTGTGAAAGTTGCAACACTTTTATAATAAAAGCTTTGACTAACAGCGCAGGCGGACGACCAGCCGGTTTTCTGTTGACCCAGAGCGACCTCAGTCTGTCTTGAGATCAGTCGTCGTACAGCCGAAGCAACTGGGAGACATTTCACTGAGTTTCCTTTTTTTCGTGAAATGCTCTGAGGGAACGTGAGCTTCCTCTTGTAAACAGTTATGCTGCGTATATGTCTAGGACTTTTATTGTGAAAGGTAAGAACAGAAGAAGTGTATCTGGTCCGCGCTGAAAGCGTGATTGATTGATGCCTACGTTTTTTTGTCAAAGTAGTCATGACAAAAATAACAGTTCAAAAGAATATATTGACAAAACAACCCCAAAAAAAACCTCCCCTTGTGTGAAGGCCTTCAGAGTTTGACTATTAATTCAAAGTTTAGGAGGAAAAGGTAGTTTTATGTACTTTTTTAAATCTTTTGAGTGTTTTCATTGAGTATTTATTGGACTTATTATGGTCTTAATGTTGTTTTTAAATGCCCTTTTGTCATGTTTTAAGCAGGCATGTGGACCCAAATGTGAAAACAGCAACAGGCAGGAGACAGGAACTCAAGAATAAACTAATTATTTTGAAACTCCTAATAAACACTGGGAAAAAATAAGACAGGCAGAACAGGAGGAGCAACGATTCGGCTTCAACACTGGGAACGACGTCAAACGCACTGACAAAGAACTCAAAGAGCAGATAAAAATACACGAGGAGCTAATCACAAGACGAGGCGCAGCTGGAGCGGGCAGGGAGCTGAAATAAGGAATAAGGAGGGAAACGCTACGATTGGGTAACAGAAGGAACACACAGAGCGAGCGCAGGTAACTCAAAATATAATAACATAAGCAGAAAAACAGAGGGGAAAAAAACAAACAGAACACAAGTCTCAGAATAGAAACAGTGCAGATGTTTTCGGGTGGACATAACCTAAGAAGCCAAACAACTGAACTCACCACAGAGTCCAACAGAACCATGACAACCTGCGTTGAATGTGTGCTAACTGTGTGCATTCTCCTGCTGCTGGGGAGGAATAAAGTTATGATTGAACACGCGTGTTTGTGAAAATAATATCGTCTTGCGTACGGATGCTTTTTTTACAAAATAAAACCATCGAATAGACCGCTGACCGAGCGGTTTTTATGACTAGTTGGGAGCGAGAATAAATCAATCAACCAAATTTTTAAAAGGAACTTAACCGATTCAGTGACACGCTGTATCTAAAAAGGTCAACAGGAATTGCTTTCCCTCTCTCTCTCTCTCTCTCTGCTCTTTCACGGGGGTTGTCAGGCTCCATTACAGCAGGAGACAACCTTCCGACCTCACGTCCCAAGTCGGCAGCCGTGCTACCTTTGCTATCTAATGCATAATTTGGTGCCTAATTTGACAGTCCTCGCCTTGGCCTGTTTTGCCCGTAAGGTTCTCAGTCAGCAGAACAAAGCTCTGCATGTATCGCATTGCGATTTTTTTTTTTTTTTTTATCGAAGCGCACATCTCTTCATCGCCGTGAGTCTGGGAGCCTAGCATTGGCACTATAAGCTGTTTCTTTTTACTGAGGAGGGGATTTCTTTCTTTTTTTTGTATTTAATGATGTGGCGAAATAAAACAAGGTCACAATTTTACCTCATGTACAATTTTTTGGGGGGTTTGAATGCAGCAGATGGTGATGGAGAAAATTGAAAACGTTGCATCAAACATCCACGCCTCATACTTACTGCACTTCTGCATCTCATTTGGGAGGCCAGTCCAATTACTTAACAGGAGCCCTTCGCAGAGAAGTGCTGCAGAATTCTTGCGATTATCCTTTTATAGTCCTGAACCCAAGTCCTCCCCAATCCTATTTGTTGATAATGCCAGTCTGTGCTGGCTTAAGAAACATGAACTGAAACCTGGGAAATAAAAGTTGCCATTCTCTCCAATAAACACAATGCCATTATATCAGGCTGTAATGAAATCGACCGGCATGGGCTACTCCGTCTCATCTGCAGTCATTGCTGGCACTCTGGAGATGGACTCCCCGTGCGCGTTCACTGTGTTGAGTGTTTTATCAGCAAACAATGATTCAATGTTTTGTGGTCTACCACAAGCTGTGCTTCTCACACATCAAGTGGAGTGCTATTAGAGGATACTCGGGGTGAGGATGGGTGTAGGCGGAGAGGGGGGATAGGGGGGAGGGAGGGCCTCGGGACAGAGTTTCTTTGCACTGCAGGAATTGTGCGGACCGAGCCATCTGATAGACAGGCCACGTCTGTATTCAGAGCTCAGCGAGGTTCAGGGGCCCTGTGTGACAGCGGCAGTGTTTGCCAAGGGGGGAGGGGGGGGGCACAGCAAAACAAACGCTCCGCTTTAGTCCGGTGGAAAAGTGTGAGAGCTGCTCGTGTTTGCCTAAGTCCTTCAGCTCTTTCCGAGGGGAGGAAAAACCGCTTTCTGCGAGGAGCCATACCCGTTGCTGTGCAGCACACATTTCATCTCGCAGTTTACGATCTCAAACGTCCGCAAGCTCCAAGTTTGACTTCTGACGTGTGCATTTGAGCACGATGTATGGAATAAATCGGAGCGCGGCCAAGTCTTTTGATGTCACACTCAGACAGCGGTACAATAAGGGTGCAGAACAATCTTTGGTGTCTGCGGCTGCTCATCTTATTTGACCTTGAAAACTCTTTTGCGACGATTGACCACATTGATTCGAGCCACAGTTTAGTCCCCCCCCCCCCATATTGACCGGCGGATGAACTGTTTAGTTTTCCGCCCAAACGCTCCCACGTAATATTACAATTTTTGAATAGTTAGAAAAAAAGGGAGGACATGCAAGAAAGCTAGTTTCCTACAGTATTACGTATGCTGATCCAGCGTGAATATTACATGCTACGATATATTCAGATTTCCTGTTGAGGTAGGAATAGAAAGGCAGCTTTAGCACTGCTGCTGACTTGGCAAGCACATCATATTTTACATTGTAATGTATGTCAAGGGGGAGCACGTCACATTGAGAAAAGGAGCCAGAAATTTGTAGCAAAAACAAGTACATACTTTTCAAGTCTGGAAAAACAACATCTCAACCCCAGCATGGAGCTAAAATCTATTTGATGGCCACACGAACGGGAGAAGAAAAATACATGAGACGCCGAGTTCTTTCGAATATCTTGGGTAGTTTTTTTTAAAGGTACATATAGGTACTCACTGCAAGCTTTGCATCATCTCTGTGTATATTATTAATGCCGTCTGACTATATTTGCCTTCCAGGTGAAAGTGCACTCACGGAACTATATAAACTACTCAGAAGGGCAGAAAGTGATGTGAGTAAAAAGGTTTTTTGGGGTCGACAACCATCCTCTTCTTCCCGTCAAAAACCTGCCACGATCGTATTCACAAACAACAATTTGCTCCTGGCCATTTCTTTTTTCCCCAACCTGTCTCTTAAAAAAATGAACTGACTCTAGGATACCAAACCCTTCATTTTTTTTTTCTTTCTTTCAAAAATCTTTTGCCGTACCACTTTTTTTAAAAACCCCATTTAGCATTAGCATCTATAACTTGAGTTAAGATTTTATTTTTTCATGAAATTTACAGACACTAACGTTCCAGTTCTCACTTATCCTGTGAAATATCTCCACATCTACTGTCTGCACAGACATGCACACATTGTAAGCATGTCAGCATCCTAGCATAGCATTAGTTTAACACGCTGTGACGTTTGATCAAATACTATTTAGTAGAATTACAGCTATGCTATGCTACTTTGCTAGAAACCATTTATATCCATTTACACAGCAGGTAGGATGAACCGCATTATAACGTAATTTATTGTGTTTATATACTACTTATAAATGCTAAATAGGGGAGGTTTTAGTGAAGTGTTACACCATTCCACTGTCAAACCAGAATAGCTCACTAGCCAGATGTGTTGTTGCTGCATGTACCCCCCTCTCTTTCTATCACACACACACACACACACACACACACACACACACACACACACACACACACCTACACACACACACATCTTCTACAGTATTAATTATTCATCGGAGCTACATGTCTAAGGCCGTTGGCATATATGTGACCACTGCGGTGCAGATCAGGTAGCCCTGGGCAAGAGAATCCAGTGTCAGTGCATCCGGAGCTGCTGCTGGAGAGTGCATCGCATACAATACGCCACTCCGCTCATCCCCCGCAGAAATCCACCTGAGAGTCAGGCGCTCTCTCTCCCCTTGAATCCCACGACACCCTTCCCACGACGGCAGTAAATATATGAGGCGGCAGACGGATTGACAGCAATTGAATAATCCACAGTATTTATGAGTGCAGTGGAGGACCTCCAAAGTAGTGGCTTATAATGAAAGATGATGCTGATGTTGTGTGAAAACACTGAGTGGAAGAGATGTGACTGCTTTCAAAGTAATTTAATTTTGTGGAATCAAAATGCATATAGTGCTGTATGAAGGGAGGAGGCTTGGCTCCCACTGGTATGTAGCTGTCAATTCAATAATGTGTCCTTCCTGGTGCAGAATCGTATTCAATTCAGCAGAGGTTAAAACCCGATGATATGACTAGGCAATTCTGCCACAAAGATCTTATTGCTCCTGACAGTCGGGGAAGATGGCCTCTAACTGACATACAGCAAAACAATGAAAAGAATAAAGGGCCCGCTGCTCCGTCCACTCAGTAGAGATACGAACATTGATAACGTGTGAAAAGACAGTTTTAATTGGTGGTAAAAACAGAGGATTACCTTCTTTTTATTACCTAAAATCTCATATCTTTTAAAAAAAATGAAATGAAAAAAAAAATATGAAAATTTTCATGATGTGACACACTTCACATAGATTCCAGTCAGATACAAATTGTTGACACAAACGCATGCATTAGTCAGTGCAACAATATACATTTTGATGCTGGAACATCCCGATCCGACGTCTAGGAAAACACAGCATGCCCGGAATGTAAAATCAATCGCAACCTTCATTACAGTTGAGCAAAGATCTCTATCGACACATACAAACGTACTGAAAGTGAAATGGATATATTTAACAACAACACATTCTGTGTGTGTATGTGTGTGTGTGTGTGTGTGTGTGTGTGTGTGTGTGTGAGAGAGAGAGTGAGTGGGTGTGTTAACCTTAGACAACATGCCAACAGTGGAGACTGCTCTCTCTAAGTAATGAGATTAGCTGACAGCATTTGTGCAACAGGATAGTATCGGTTGCAATGCACTCTTCACCAACTCCACATTCTGGTCAGATTTACTGTTGCAGTATTGTAATGTGGAATCCATTAGCTCCGCATTAACAATAAATTAATTTTAAAAGAGATTGATGATTACTCACCGGCTCATTTTGTGGACAAAACCGTTTTTGTCTCCTAAGTGCAAGATGCTTCATATAAAGTTAGCTTGTTGTTTTTTTTTACATATTCTTACCAATGGCTTACGGCATATAAATCTGTCATATTATGGTGGTTTGCGGTGGCGGATGGGTTGTGAGTGCTGGGGGCGGCAGGGAGGGGGGGGGGATGCAGTTGGCACTGGAGTGTGTGTGTGTGTGTGTGTGTGTGTGTGTGTGTGTGTGTGTGTGTGTGTGTGTGTGTGTGTGTGTGTGTGTGTGGGCATGTGAACTTGGCAGAAGCATGAGATGAGAAAATACACTCACCGATTCTATTGTCTCCTGGAGATTGTACATCACGGTTCAGCCTGGGTGGTGTGGTTCTAAGCTCTGCGATGCATTTACCGTCCAAAGGGAGGATTAGCGAAGGAACACGCAACAGGATTTGTCTTTGTTCCGGATTGGCTCAGTTTTCACATCTCCTTGGCTCAAGTTAGGGTTCAACGAAATGTTCGGAAAATCGTTGTATCAATGGGACTCTTTCAGAAATGTAGCTGAAGTGAAATGACGGATATGATTAAATAATTCAGCTGAAGCATTGGTTTCTGGCGTTAGCTGACAAAACAGCCAGTCAGTCCGTGACCTTGTGAATTATTAATTTGGAATCGTGAGCTCGCCTTTATGGAGATACTGATCATCAGTGATCTCTAGGTGGTAAAATGGTGCTTTTCCAACTGAAACAATGTTAATGTAATGAATCCTAAAGTGTTCAGGGACAAATTGTGTAAAATTCGTTTCATTATTTCTAATTAAACGTTGAAATGTTTATTCACATTAGCATTCTTCCTAATGTGAATTTCATATATTTTACTATCTTATAATAGTACATAAGTACAAGCCGTCAGATGCAACCGCCCTCTCAGATTTTAGCCGATTACACGCCCCCAGCATTTGTTAAGCTAACAAGCTCAACAAATGCTAACAATGTCAAAGAAATGCTGAGTCAACCTGATAGAGGCTGCTGTTGTAAATAAATACAGTATGCAGACACAGAAACATCTCCTTTTAATCCACTTAACAAGGCTACATGTACCAAGCAGCACACGAATAGGACTCTGGGAAGAGCCAGTGTTAACAGCAGCAGCTAGCTAGCTGTTTACGTCAGGCTACTTAGCTTGGTAGCCAGCTAGGTGGGTAGCATTCACATCCTTGTTAAGCTAAAGGTGTGTTCCTGCATACCGTGTTTGACATTGATGGCCTAGCTTACAGTAGCTAACTGCTAACTTTATCCAGTAGCAGTTGTTGGGATTGTTGTCAGGGAGCATGTGATTGACTGACAGGTGAGGGTGACAACTCCACAGTCAAAAGAGTGATGAAATGAAAAGAAATGACATGACATGGAAGTGTCTCTAGGAAAAATAATATTGTGAAGTAACAATGTTAATATTAAAGTATAAATGATGAAATATTTCATTGTAAAATAATGAGGTTGAGTTTTAGTGCTTTCTTAAACAATTTCACAATTGAATTCCCAATAATAAAATGGTGATATGATTATTTCTTTCACACGTCTTTTGGTCAGTTTTTAACACTTTGGGGCTCCATATAGAGGTTCTTTTAAAAATGTACATGACGACAAATGGAAGCATTAATTAAAGGCCATTAAAATCCATGTTGATAAAGTCAATTAGATTCATTTTCAATCCCAAAGACAATACCATCCGTTGATGCATTAGGTTTAAACACAGAAGGAATTTAAGATGCTGCAACATAAGTCAATGGAGCATTTAGGTCCATTGAAACAATCATGTTTCAGCCAGTGTTTCAAGTGTGTGCAAATCGCACCGAGTTCTGTCTGGAGACTCCGCCGAGCAACCTTTTGAGGGAAGGATTAATAGGAGTGGGGGTCTGCTGATGCATGCTCTTGCTCCTTCGGGTCTCCATAATTCACATTGTCAGCTGAAGAGCCGGTGCCGAGCGCCAACCCGGAGCTGTCTCTCATCATCACACACAGTCAAGAGCCTGTCAGAACAGATGAAGCCACCGGCTCAGCACTGTCGAGGAACATTGAGCCGTATTTCACATTCTCCCGCCCCGACAGGCCTCACTAAATCCAGGTCCTGCCATGAAACGCCAGACTCTGATCAAGGAAGCCCCTTGTGTGGAAACCACAGGAGAGCCACTGTGCCATGAACTAGATTAGTAATGATCGACTCGCCCTGCCTCCTCGTCACATGGTATCGGCACCAACGATTCATATCTCTCCTTCCGCTGCAGTTCAGCGTGTGCCTGTGCATGCATTCTGACGATGTGAAATACAAAAACAATATCTTTTAAATTAATGACAAACTCAGAATGAAGCAGATGTGTGTGACACATGAGTTCTCTGCGTTTTTTCATTGTGCAAATTGTATTTCAGCGATATCAAAATTGAACTCTGGGGGGTTGTTCGGGATTAAATTAGTGTAATGATACGCAACATCACACTGCAGTGTCCGTTTGCAACAGCCGATGAGGCGTGGGAGTTCATCCGACATAGTGTAGCTGGATCTCACAACAATTATCAGCAGCTGCCGCCTGATATTTGTGCTGATATATACACATCTTGGCAGATGCATGAGAAAACTGCAAAGCTCCCATGTCCCTCATACAGCGGGAAAAATCCTGGGAGTACATTCAACCGAGAGTTTCGACTCCATCAGCATACAGAATCCACATCTGTGTTTGAGTGGCTTAATTAAGCTGTAATTATGAAGTGGGGGTGCTGCACCCAGCTCAGGGATTTCTGGTGCCCGGTGTCAGACCTCATTTATACCACTGTAGGCTCCATGATTGGCACCTCGGTCTTCTGGAAACCTCAGGGCGACATGAGCACCAGCAACAGACTGAAGAAATTATGTTTCACAGCGAGACGGAAGACCGCAAAGACGTACGCGCTGAGAAATGACAGAAAAGCTACAACAAGAGTAATACTGTTAATTTCCCTGGAAGATGTTTATCATTGCAGACAGATGTATTGTTAAAGAATATATAAATGGAACTACACTCGTGTAGACACGCGGTGATTTAATATAACGGCAGTTTAACAACGTTAATCACCACGCCACCCTTTGCTTTAGCGTGCTGCTGATATAAATGTAGAATTCAAATAATTCAAAAACATATTTAATTTGCTCCAGGCTTATGCGCGAGAGAACAAATTACAGAGCAGAAAAAGAACTGACATATTAACATATGTCATCTGCCAGGCCCTGGTTTTATGCTAGCTGCTCAATTAAATGCCTGTTTAAATTCTTCGTGCGTGTCTCTTAAAGCTGTCACACTTCTACCAGACTGTGTAAATGGCTTGCTATGATGCATGGAACTCATGGGGCTATACTGTGTGCTCTGCATATAACTACATGCACGAACAAGTGTTGTGTTAATCCATCTTTTTCAGCCTGTTTACCGAGCAGATCCAGCGATATTAAATGTGCACGTGTGGATAACTTTCAGGAATTAGTGTATAAATTCTGTATACTTGGCATAAGGATGTGTCATTGAACGCTACTTCTGCACTCGGGGGTTATGGAGTAGCATTAGAGCCGATATGTAGCTGCTGTGATGTGCTGATATGCCTCTCCTCGAAAATCAACGGCAGAAAAAACACCATCACATCTCACATCAGCCTCGTATCATGCTTGCAGAAATACTTGGTTGAGGTTCGAATTTTTTGGGGGGTAAAATTACAACTTTACGTAACATAACAACGTAGCGTAACAAGAGTTACAACGACATTTATTTCCCAAAAATGGTCATTTTCTGTCCTGAGAGCAGAAGCACACTATCCCGGGAATCCTGGGAAATCTACTTTTCTGTAACTGCAGCTACAGTCAAACACATATTTTAATGCTAAGCTAAATGCAACACGGAGTAATAGGCATAAACCCAACCTTACAGCTTTTGTGCATTATTTGGTGGTATAAATGCATATCAAAGCAAAAGTACAGAGTATATTAGTCGACATCAGAATGAGCTGGGTCGTCCCACGTTTTGCCAAGACTCGTCTGGATCCGGAGTGCCGGTGGATGGCGTTGGGCCAGGGTCTCTTTCTGTGTGCCGATCTGGCGAAGCAGAGTCTCTGGCGGAAAGGAAGGAAGCAGCTTATGAAGAATAATGCATACATTTGGAGGAAACAGACCTCAGCTTTTAGCTTCTGAAATAATCAATGAAGTTATGGTGGTTGATACATTTTAGGCTATATATAATTTTATATTGTGTCTTACCCGACCTATGAGAGGCAGCAATGTGCCACGAGGCGTCAAGTATGCCGGAAATCATAAAAGAAGTAACTGTTTGTCGCCGACTGACATCCAATCAGCGGCAGGGAAATCATTGTCTAATACTCATGCTGTTTGAGTGTCACCTAAATGTTGTTGTGTTTTCTGAAATGTTGATGTGTTTTGACCCTCAGGGCCACCGTAGTTGCCACTGGGAAAAAAAAGTATTAAGTGTCTGGTGTTGATCAAGTCTATCTATTTAGTTCCAGCACCTTACTGGTCGGATCCAGGGGGAGATTAATCATTAAGGTTTATTATTTCAGCTTTGGCATAATCATCTGAAGTTGTTTGAGCAAAAAGTTCTCCATGGTATATATAAAAAAAAAATTATAAAGCATGAAGAAGACCATCTATCACTGTCTTGGTCTCACTAGTGAATGTACTGGTGGAATTGTCTGTCGTGCGCTGCTCTGCAATAAAACTGGCAAAAGATATTTATTAAAAACAAAGGTTCAGGAAAATGCAATTAGACAGGTTGAGAAGTAAAGACCACGGGTACATATGTTATAAATACCAGCTGCTTTTTTTTTCTACCTTTGCTCTTTTCTGAAAGGCACGTCTAGTGTTACACTTTGACATTACATTTAGACGGCGAATAGGTCTCCAATGGAAAACAACAGCCAGTATTAAACTGAGCAGACGTGCGGCTCTCAGTGACACAGTAGCCTTGCATCTCTCCGAGAAGCTGGACATAGTCGTGTATTTTTTGGCCAATTCTGAGCTTATTCTTTCAGTCAGTATGATGTGTCATACATCACATGATGCAGGTGAACGTACACTTTCTCTCTGCTGCAGTGATAAGTCACCATCATGCATTGCCTTTGTGTGGTCAGACCATATTTGACACAAACAAAAAAAAGAGAATAACTGAAATAACTCCTCAGTGCAAGAATTTTGGGTGATTTTTCAATGTGAAAAGTGGCATTTAGGTGTTTTGGAGCAAATACACCTTTTCCTAAATGAGTTTCAGCATTTTATGTTGGATTAAATTATTCAAAGAATTGTAAATGACAGCTCTTTCTGTTCATCCAGTGTAGTGATTACGAATCCAGACTAAGAGGATTAACACCCACAGCAATTGATTAATGAATGAATGAATTAAGTATTGCAACAATGATTTTTTTCAGGTCGATCCATAAACCTCCAGACCGATCAGACTGGCAATAAACAATATTTATTTTCCCAGAAAACATATACAGTATATTGATGTGCTTGACATACAATCGTGTTGGAGGTTAATTCCGGGTTTTAATAAACCTGGGTCTTATTTTTGAAGGTAATATTAACATTGAGACTGTTCTCACCAGAACATACAGTCAAGTCTTAACAATTTCATTAATATATCACAAAATCACAAATTTGCCTCAAAAGCCTTTACAATCTGTACAACACTTTCCATCCTTAGACTCTTGATTCAGATAAAAGAACAACAACACCAATAACGGCAAAAAAAAGGAGAGAACTGCAGAAGATGGACTTCTATCTTCTTCAGAGCAGACGGGAGTAGCAATACAGTAAGGACAAACATGATGACAATATCAGGTAAAATGCAAACATAAGTGAAGAATATGGCTCAGAGACGTCGCGGAGACGCACAACGTCCTCTCTACGACGAAGACCGGGAAAGACGACAGGTGACATTTACACGCACAAGAGGCAATGCTCAAGAACACCTGTCACACAAAAGGGAGAAAAGGACAAGGACGCCATTCAAATTGGATTGGCTGAGAGACAAACGATATCAAGAGCGGATGAAGTACGTCATTTCAGACAACACGCGGCGCGAGAGTGCTTTTGGAACAAAGACGGAGCGAATGGCATTTACGTCGTCAAAACAAGGATCTCTTGTGGCCGTACAAGTGGTGTGACGTTGTTATAGTGGAGGAGGTTTGGAGGTGGCTGGCCACACCTTCACTCGCCTGTTGTTATACTGAGCACATCTTTTTTTACTCAGATGATGTATCATCCTTTTAAATACTTTTTGTGTTGACCACGTACCATTTGAGAATAAACAGCCCAGTCGCCAGGAAAAAAAAGTGTTGGGATTGTACATTTCTGTAAACCACAAATACATTGAATGATATTTCATACCCTGACAATAGGGAGGTCAGATCACTCAAATGGGTCACTATAGAAGGCAATCACACGAAATCTATTATGTGGTTCAGGTAAGAAACACAAATTAGGCCGACGTCATTCAAATTATGCTGTGAAAATCCATCAGTTTACAGATGATGCACTACTGTATTGTCCTTCCATACTCACAGCACACACACACACACACACACACACACACACACACACACACACACACACACACACAGACATTCTGTACTACGGACATTGAAACATTTCAGGTGCATTTACTTTTAGTTCTTGGTCTTAAAAGAGTGATGACGCTTAGTAGTCTCATATGGCCACTTGTTAGCAACCATGCAAAAGATTAAAAATTCACGAGTGGGATATTTACTAGTATTTTATTTAAAAAGAGAACCTGAAGTGCAAAAGTGCTTACTAATTCCTCAGTTTTGGGACTAATTCCTGCACCACTCTATTTAGATGTGTTATGATAGTAGCGATTTATGAAGCCTCGAGCAACTAGCCCCTTAAGCAGCTATGAGGATCTGGCCACAGAAGTCTGGTAAGCCCACTTCTTTTGTTATGTCGCAAAAACGCTTCATGCAGCTTCTTTCACTTATGCAGGAGAACTCCCCAACAGCTGTATGTAAACATGTGATGTGTGAAATTGGCACAATCTGTTGGGTTTTTACAATTTCTGATCGGACGGACGGCTTCGGAACAGGAACCGAGTGGATCAGGTGGCGAGAAAGTTCTGCCAACTGCTGCATCCAATTCAACAATGACCTTTCAATCTGAAGACCCAGCTTGAAAGGAATTTTCTTAAAATTTCTGCACCTTTAGAAATTCATAGAAAAAATGTTGCAGTGACGTCTTTTTAATCCTTTTACCGTCCAAGTCCTTGTGTAGTCACATTCTGAGCTTGAAAAACTCAATTTATCTGATCTAGGCCACCCTTTGAAAATAAAACGCTGTTAGCATTCAGAGGCAGACGCTAACCTTGTTTTTCTAATTTGTTATCCCTTATCTGTGCAGAGATGGTAGATGCCGCGCTTCCCACTCACTCAGTTACATTTACTGCTTGGAGCTGCCCAGCACAGTCCTCTGCTGTTGGCCACGGAGCAGCGCCACAAGGGCAAATGGGGGTTAAGTGCCTATAACAAGGGCAGTTCGATGGTAGTCGTTGAGGGAGGGAAAAAAACATTCCTCATTCACATCTCCCTGCTTAGATTTCCCCTGCTAGTCCTGGGATTTTAAGTATAAACCTTCTACTTCGAAACCTTCCTGACCCTCACAGATAGAAAAAAAAAAGAGACAGAGACTAAGACTAGTATTGAGTATCAGTCTTTTTCTGGTGCACTTTAATCAATCTTGATCTCTGAGCAAAAGGAAATGTTAAAAGATTTGTTCTTCCAACAGTCTGAAGTCACTGGTGTTTTAAGACAGAAAGCAATGTCCTACTTGGCCGAGGTGGCCCCGTGTGCCTCCGCAGGACTTGCCAGAGGTTATGAAGTCATCCGCAGAAACCGCCGGCGCACAGCCATCGTCTCCTGGCTCTCCACGCCTGACCGGCCGCCTCCTGGAAGGAGCCTTGAATTCATCCTCCAAAGCTCAGCGAGATCCGGGGAGCTGGTTTTGGTGGTTTTGGCTGATGTTCCCTTGTGAGTCAAAGCTCCCATGTGAGGTGACCTCACCAGAGTGGAAGGGAAGGCGTCGTCCCAGTCTGTCCCTCTTGTTTGTATTAGAGAAATGGAAGTAAAATCCCAAATTTGACTGCTATTACTGCATTCATTAAAGATAATACTACACTACTCTGCTCTCTGGTGCAGAAAATAATCAGTCCGTGGCACTAAAGTAGATACAAAATGTCACATATTCCATCGCATAAAACAAAGATGGCCGCCACACCTCACAAGTCTTGCTCTCCTTGTGCAATGTATCACCGCAACTATAACAATTTCCCTTATTTTTATCCAGATTGATTTAATTTTCTGTTTTCTTCATATAGTATACAAGCATGTCCATGTTTTCCTTTTATTGCACAACACTTTGCTTCATGCTTTGGTTTTCTGTTAAGCTACTAGCCAAAAAGACAATGGTAATTGTTCAACAAAAGCTGTTTTAGTTGTGTTCGTCTGGTTGGTCCACCACATCGGTCCGGACTTCACAAGTATTAGATGGTTCTTTAGATATTTTGTAGGGATATTCACTCGTCAGATCGCCATCTAATGCCAACAGCAGGTGAATATCAGCATGTCGATGTAGTCATTGTGACCACTAGTGTAGTACCCGTTTGGGTTGCACCCGTTTGGAGCGCATGCTTGTTCGGATCGCCCCCCCGGAAATGCTGCTTGCAGTGTTCTCGAGAACCGCTAATCGCCCGCTAATCCAGGGAAGTGAAGAGGAGTTTGGTTGAAGTGTTAGTATATTCAGCATCCAGCAGCGAAAGTGAACCAACGCCTGTGAATGCAAGCTGCAGACAACACGGTCGTCTCAGTCCACAAAGTCCGGATAAGCATGCTGATGTTAGCATTCAGCGCAAAGCACAGATGTGCCCAAAGCACAGGCTCACAGAGCTTCTAACATGGCTGTAGACTCTGAGTCTTGTTATAATACTGAGACATTTTTAATTTAAACTTTGAGCATAAGTGAACTGTACAACATCGCAGAAATTCCATATGTGAGTTTGATTTTTACCATCTTCAGTTGTGCCAAGTATCACCTCACACGCTGAGTGTTGCTCACTCGTTTTTCCAATTTTTTTTTTTATGTAGTTGCTCCTGCAGCTTTCGACCGTGCTGATGAAGTCTGCACGTTACAGGCGTAATTATTTGGGAAAGATTTTGAATGCTGAATGCTCAGCGGGGGAGGAAATAGCACCAGGAGGCTCCGAGGTTGACAATCAGGAGCTCTTTGAAGAGAAATTCATCCATTCGTCCATTCAAATTCAACATATGCAGAGTTTTCGACGATAGCAAATAAGTATTTGAGGTCCACTCTTGGTCCAAATTAATCATTTGCTGTTTGAGATGATACTTTTCCCTTTCTTCACGTGTGTCCACATTTAAAGATCCCCTCTAACAGCTTTGCTCCGCCGGTCTCTCCACGCAGTCTCACACAGTGATGGATGGAGCTTGCGTCAGGCCGCTCCTTCTCATATTGTTCTCCGGCCACACAGGTCAGATACCCCCTCATTAATAAACCTCAATGATTCATTTCCAAATCCGCCATTTGTCTCCCTTGTCCCTTGTCGTCTGTAAGGAGAGAGAAGAAAAAAAAAAAAAAGGCGCCCTCCTAATTAGTGAACACTGATGGAGCATCTATAAAGCCCAGGGGACAAAGCTAAGGAGCAGTAATGCTGTTGAAAAGAAATCTATGAATAGCCAACTCACTGTGGCAGAGCCCTTCATCTGTACCTCCAGTCTGCTGGATGTTGCCTGAAGGTATACATATCATTTTAATGGCCTTTTGACTTAGCAGTCACGGTGTATTTGACACCTTCAAGTTGCAAAACAACATTAAAATTACACTAGTCATACATGTAGTATATATCGTAATTATTTGTTGGAAAGGTTGACACCAACAATGTGTGATGAAGTTTTTAATTTGTGAAATAGTCAGTGGCATTCACTTCCTTAATGATGCAACATTTGGTGCAACAGCAGCATTGTGACAAGAATGACCCGATCCCAAGACTGAGGTTCAAAAACATGCAGATTCCCTGCGTGTGAAAACACCACCGACACACACCCTGATTTGAATCATTGTTCACATTGGATGCTATCCTCCCTGCTAAATATAGATGCAGGTATAATGACCATTATGCTGAGCTTACTGAACATATTATCACCTTGCTTGCACTTTGTTTTAATTTTTTATATTATTAGGATTTTTTGGCAAACTCATGACTTAAACTCCACTACACTGATGGAAAAGATAGTCTTGCTACTCTACTGAACGTTTTATTTGAAATACACCACAGTGAGGTATGTTTTTTTTTTTTTCTTTTGCTGTGGTGTGGTGCAGATGGGCACAAACCAAAGACTAGAGGTTAGTGAAAGTAAAGGGGATTTAATTACAGGTCAACAGGGAATGGTGGTTAAGTGGAGAGGACAAGATGGCTGGCTGAGGCACAGGGGTGATCAGGCTGGACGAGGGTGAGGTTGCATAGGGGAAGCGGGTAGGCAGTGAACCTGTGGCACAAAGAAAAAGGTTAGAAGTGAGTCAGAAAAAAAAAAAGATTGCAAGAAATATACTTGAAAGCGCAATTCAAGCGGCCTGGGATGTGAACCAGCACTGCAGCCGGGTAAATGATGTGGCGATGAGCGGCCGGAGAGCCGGAGGGGATGGACTGTGAAGTTGATGAGTAGATGGAAGGCAGCCGTGCAGACTGGACAGGTGAGGGGAATGAGCCGTAATCAGGAGGGAGGCGGGAGAGCGTAATGAAGGGAGCCACACCCATTCCAACACACACACACACACACACACACACACACACACACACACACACACACACACACTGAAAGAGAGAAACACACAGGGGAGAGCTGGAAACAGGGGAGGAGGAGACGCAAGAGCAACAACCGTATAGGAATAGTTTGAGATTGTGAGAGATTTAATATCCTTATTCGGTTTCTTGTTGAGAATATGAAGATGAGATTGATACCCCTCCCAAGTCTGTCCATTAAATAGGCCATGAAGCTGGCGCCAGCAGATGGTTAGCTTGGCCTAGCATAACGGCTGGAAGCAGCCTGGCTCTGTCCAAAGTAAATGGACTGCGAATGGTAAATGAACTGAATTTATACAGGGCTTTAAGTAACACAATCTGGAGACGAGCAACTGTAAAGCCACTGAGCTTTAACACATTGTATCTAGTGGGTTTTCTTTTCTTCCAGTGCTTATGCTAAGCTAAGCTAACCCCATCCTGGCTGTAGTCTTTTATTTCATAATCGGTCATCAACTAACTCTTGGCAAGAGGGGGAATAAATGAATGTAACTTTGCTACTCAACGTCTAGCAACTTAAAGAGGTAATTAATGTACGAAAAACTAGCAACGTCGATTTAAAAATAATTATACAATCAAAAAACCCATCTTGGTGTTGCTAACTCTTTTCCAATGAAAGTAGCTAGTATTGTTTCAAAAGTTTTTAAATAGTGAGAAAGTTTCCAAGTCGGCAACACTGACTTCCTGTCCCTTCAGACCTCCCTCCGAAGCCACGCCCTCAAAATGATCAAATGAACGTAAACGAACGAACTGGGCTATCATTAGTACTCACAATTGTAGACCTATAGCAGCCTGTGGAAGACTTCTAATTACAGCCACAGAAACCACATTTTATTGTCGGAGCATTTGATTTATTGATTGCTGTCGGGATGTTTCAGCAGATATGACAAAAATGTTTTTTGACGAGCATCACCAGCCCTAATTTTAAAAAGAAGGGTGACAGCTCGGGTCAAGGCATGATTGCTTTTGAATATTTTTCCATTTTCATCAATCTTGCTAATCCGTTTAAATGAACCCGCAATTTCATCGGAGGAAGGTCGAACTCTTGTGATTTTTATGAAAAATTAAATATTCCTGTGGAAAATAAACTCTTAAAATGGAAATACCTGTCTTTTTCTCACTTAAATGCACATTTATATTTTGTAATCACTTTGTGCGGCACAATAGAGGTTCTGTGTGAAAAGAGCCAAAAGACTTTTAACATTATAGTTATTCAATTATAAAACCCTGATGCATATATTTGGAATAAATAAGAAAGCATGATGTGACCTATAACATTCATCTCATCTGTAATAAATGTACCCTGCAAACAACTTACCATACGGACATCATGCTACTGCAGAGCAATTTTGTGAGAAAAAAATTAAGTGAACTTTCATTTTTGAAATCCTTTTTACGTGAGTGTTTTGCGGAACTAATGAAACAGCCCTCCTGTCGGGCTTGCCACCGTATTTTGAAAACAATTTCCCCACACTGAAGGAAAATATCACTCCTCAAAACAAGAACGGACCACAGGGGCATGGACAGTGGCACTCTAAAGAAATGCTTTCATACATTTCTCATTACAACGGGACATTCAGTGGGGATCATTTTGCATATATTACAGAATGCATCGCCTATAAAGCTACGACAAAGCAAAACGTACAAGGAGGGCCAACATGAGGTGAAAGCAAATAAGCAACCTTTTCTCACACATAAAAGCAAGTTCTCGAATCACACGGCTTGAGTATTACTTAGAGAAGACCTCTGGTCAGAAATAAAGAAACATCCATTCTTCACAGATACCGTGCCTGTGTGGGGCTAATGATGGGTAAAATGCACAGCGGAGAAGGCAGTGCAAAGCTGTCCTTTGATGAATCGGGTGATTATATTCTGAAACACTCCTTTGCTCTACAGACTGCTGTGGCATAAAGTACGCCTGTTTAGATCTCACTGACTAACAGATCTCGCTTGCCACTGATTTTTGAATCACACAAGCGGTGGCGTTCTGCCGTTCCTGCCTCGGATTATGGGATGTGGCACTTTTACTTCAATTAGGCGTTGCTATGACTTCATCATTGTTGTTAAATGTAATACATCTCATTTGCCCATTGGATTTCACTTGATATCTCTAAAGCTCTACCAATTAACTGTTATGAATTATTCAACGGCAGGCTCTATAGATCTATAGGTCTTCTAACGCACCACATGCTGCTTTAAAATGTCATGTTTCATGCTTTAAAATGAGTCCAATTATTGATATTAGATGTAATTTCTACCCAGAACCATAAACACTGTAAGAGTTTTGACCTGTAGTAACACCTAAATGTTTGTTCATTTTCAAAACAAGTTATTTTTATATATCGAATTGTGCTCAAGAATTCACATGAATAAAAGAAAAACATCCAATTAAAATAATATAATAATTTCATGATTTCAATGACTGAATGACATTTGAATATCCCCACGCCGATAAAGACGAATCATCAAGAAGCGACAAACGTGTTTTGCCACTGTTAGCTAAGCTAACGTTCCCTCGGAGGCAATACAAGACATTTTTATGTGTAGGGTTATCACACCACTGCTGTGTCGCTGGAACTGAAAAAGCAGTTTAAGCACATTTTGTGGAGCTATGTTTTATATCGACTCCCCTCATTGTCTTATTTCACCATGAGCTGTTGGAATACATTTGTGGAAGGGGAGGGAAGCTACACAATGCAGCATCTTATAAAGAAAACAAACATTGGTCATAAATGAAAACAAAACAAAAACTAAACAATGTTCAATAAATTATATTTTTCCATTAAGTGGTATGAGTTAGTTTTTTCCCCCTGAGCTTTAAGAGCTTGTTTTAAGACTGTATACTGCATACTGCTTTTGTCAGTAGTGTGAAGTAGGCTGTTTGTAATACAGCCTACGTCCTCGTTTATCCTTAAGAAACCCCTTAATCCTTGTTACATTTAATACGATTTGTAAGCAACTTTAGTCTCCAGTTGGTCTCAGCCTCAATACCCTTCGGACCGGATCTGGTTTCCAGCTTCTCTGGCTCAATCCTGGGGACTTGACTTGGATTTTACTTCACATCAGATTATGTCTGGATGACAATTCAGAATTACCATTAATCCATTAGCAATGAAATGGTGTTATCGTTTTTAAATGTACTGATTTCATCGTTTGACAAATTTGTGTTTCCAAACAGTATGTGCCCTGTTGCCTGCAAGTACAGCAAACTGCAGCTTCACCATTTTCCCGGAGATCCAGACACTAAGCAGCATCCCAGCCTCGTCTCTTTCTCAGGGCGTCAAAGTGGATGGGTCAAACGAACACAGGACATTCACCCAGGCGACCAGCGTTTGTGGTAACTTTGACTCATTGCAAGTTAATTTACAAATATGCACTAGTGAGAACAAAAACTAGATCAAATCTAGATTTTGACACAGGGCTCAGGTACAAATCAAGAGTTTAGGATCAGCTAATAATGTGTACCTGCATTAACTGATATTGAAATGTTGGGTGGAAATTCTGTGCCACATCTGCAGTTAATAAGTACAAACGTAAAGTACAACCGATCTTGCGACTTGGAAGGTCCCCTGGGATTTGGATCTAGTAGAAAGCAGTTGGTGGGTCCATGAGTTAGGCAGACACAAGCGAACAGTCCAATGGCTGGAATAAACATTTTTATTAAGTTATAGTTTTAGAAAAAAATCCAACACAAAGTCACAAACAATGATTAACATGCACAATTTTAGTATACAAGACAAAACAGTTACTTTTCAATATGAAAATGCCACTCTACATGTCAGTATCTCACAGAGATCATTGATTAATACACCAGTATTAAGGTCGGAGAACACACTATATAAAAAGCAGTAAGGTTTATCTTTGATGGCCATGTTTAAAAAATATATGCAAGCTATTTACACCACACCAGGTACACTCCTTTTCTAGCAACAACAACCACGGAAACCAACCTAACATAATAGACCTTGTGGATATAAATAGATATGTTGCTGCTCTGTGATCATTGCACTTCAACCATTTCAGCTGATGGCTCTGATCACTGCCTTCACTTCCATTAGATTGTACTTCGTTGTATTTACTGAAGCACAAGGCCAGAAACAATAGTTTTGTTTTCTTATGCAATTATGAGCAGAGGTAAGAAACATTAGGCTAAATTACAACTATGTAAAAATTAAGAAAGCTTTGAGAAACTGCCACACATTAATTAATAACCTATGAGTCTGCCACCTTGCGATGAGGTTACCTTATTTGACTAATAACGAAAACATTAACGCCACTCGGTATTTGCACACGCAAGCTGCTTGGAGGCCCGGTCACACCAGAAATTGGCACAGCGATTTTCAACCGCGCGTCTTCGTGAAACAGGCGTCGTCAGAGGCTTGGTGACATCATGAATTATCGCAAGGGCTCGTTACTCGTGTAGCTAGCGAGCTAATGGCTAAACCATAGACAGCAGGAACATGCTAATGCTAGTCAGTCTTTTTTGTTCTTTGTTCTATATCGTTAAAAAGACAAACTCCCCCAAGCTAGCTAGCTAGCTAGCTTGTTCAGTGTTGCTCATTAGCTCGGTATATAACAGGACAGAAGGTTTTCACAGTTTATTCCACATGTTTGTACTATCAAAAACTGTCTCATAACTTGTCTAAAAACTGGTAAGCTATATTAGCTTCCTCCATTGTGGATTATCCGGTTTGTCAAGACGCTTTGCTAATGGTTACGGCACAAAGAGATTTATACAGATTTACTTCGCCCCGTTGACATGAACTGATTACGCCACGGGGTTTTAGGCTACTGTTTGAAATGCTGGTGTGACTGGGCTTTTATGCTGTTGGGAAGAAAGATAGAGAATTACTTAGATGTGTGACTCAAACGAATCAACCAGCCAATCACTTTCAGGTCACTGCTGTCCAATGCAAAAATCACAATCTACCACTACACTACAAAATACTTGTAAAAATCTGTGAAACAAATTGCGCAAATACAGTGAGATTTCTAGTAAAAAGCGAACCAAAAACACAACAGAGTAAGAATGCCTTTTGAAGTTGTCCACTAGGGAGTATAGTAGTTCTCAAACATCATTGACCGTACTGTAACACAACAGAACGAGTGCAATAAGAACGCAGCCATGAGTCAATCAAGCAGCTGAATTGTGACAGCTGTAATAATGGGACAAGAAAATCAATACCTCATTGACTGTTCTGCAGCGGTCTAATCAAAGAGCACAGAGCTTTATGAAACTGGCGAAGGAGCAGATAGGACAGCCTGATTATGTCGGCCGCTTGGACGTTTTTTTACGAGGCCTCTGGGGACTGCACACCTGTTCAGACGGCTAAGTGAGGACATCCAGTCACCTTGCATCAATTCCTTGTGCTTTCATTCGACTTTGGGGAAGCAGGGGGGCGGTGGGGTAATAGAGAGTGCAAAATACAGACGACGACGACAGCCTCCGAGCTAATGACCGTACACAGCCCCATGTTCGGCAAAGGCACAGTATGTGTAGCAGTTCAGTTGACTGTATCCTTCCGTGTCCACGAGATGAACATCGCCAGGACCCCGGTAATCACGCCTTTTCTCGGGTCGGCTTTTGACGGACTCGTCCACGTGATTTAAAAAAAAAAAAAAAAAAAAAAAAAGGGCGTGAAAAGTAGCTCCCCCTCAGCAGAGCAGCGGCGCTCTTTTGTTACTGTTCAGTCTGGTGTGTGTGTCCAATGGGCGGTGATAGGGTGGGGGTAAAATGACAGCCGTGCCTTTTCGCTCCATTTCCAGTCAGGGCACTCTCACCGCAGTATTGGCATCAATTATTCTGATGCCTTAATAGCCCATAAATTATGCTTCGGATGGAGTCATACATTTATTAAAACCACAAGCCATAAATACTGGGACCGAAATTTCCGCCGTATATCTCAATCCATTGCGGCTTTCCTAAAGCTTCCAACCCTTTTAGTCTAAGGTAAACCCGGTGCTTGTTCCAATGAAAATTTAATCAACATACCATCTCCAATAACGGGCTCCCTCTACATTCTGAGTTTCCTGTCCTTCCTGACGAACTTCTCCGGAGAGAGAAAAGCAAACAACGCCGTCTTCTGCAACATGAATCTTTCCCCCTAAGCTATTTGAAAAGGAAAAGAAAAGAGAAATAAGTGAGCTCTAGTGAAGGCACTGTTATGTTGTAGTGTATTGTGCACTGAGCCAGCTGGACATCTGGGGTGTGTACATGTTACATGTTTCTGTTGAGATGATATATATACGTATCTAGAACAGGAGGTTGTCTAAATGTGGAGGAACAGCGCACGCGGGATCTGACACCACACACGCCTATATCTTCTGCAATCCCAGCTTTTTAAGCCAGACTGAGTACGCAGAGTGTGATGGCCATTTATTATTTAGAGGAGCAAGAGATGGCAAAATGCCAAGCTCTTTCAGAGTATTGTAGAGAGGGCCTTAAGCTCAGGAGACTGTGGCTCTCCAACAGACCTAGCATTATTTCAGTATGCGGAGATAAGTGGGTTCGAGGCACGGTTGATCAATTTGCGATGCATCTTTTGTATATCTGTCAAAGCCTGGTAAGATTTTTTTTTTTTTTAAGCATGCAATTGGTGTTTCTTTTGGCAAAAGCTGCGAAAAATGTGATTAGGACATCGGTTGATATTCTGTCAATGGAACTGGTTTAGTTTAAACTTCATGTTTGAGACGCTAAAATATCAGTGAATGTAGGTAAACGCCTGTTGAGAGGCCGATCTGGAGAAGATGAATTGTTGTTAGAATTAAAGAAACCATAAAGCAAGCAGCCTGTCACCTACTTTGGTATGGACTGTATGTGTAGAATGTTTTTTTTAAGGCATTAGTATCTCCAAAAGATACTAAGAAGATAAGTCATTAAGACATCATAACTTCTAAAAAAAAAAAAAAAGTAACCTAGAGCACGGTGGCACTTATGACGCTGGAAGAAATACTGAAAGGTATCATGCATGCAAAAAAAAAAAAAATCGTCACGTCTCTCTATCTGATGGCCCTTTTGAAAAAAAAAAAAAAAAAAAAATGGCGTGGTCCCTTTAAAGAGTTTCGGCTGATTCCGGTCCTTTCCAGTCTCTCCCAATCGTGGCCACTGAAAGCCCGGGCCTCGTGCCAGTCCAGTGGACCGGCTGACTGAAGGGACGGAGGCGGAGGGCGGGCGCTCTTGTAGGCTCCGATTAGACATCACCAGGCGGAGCAGAGCAGGGCGCCGATGAGGACCGCAGAGAGGCACAACGGACTGAGGCGGATCGCTCCCGAGCCCCGCGCTCCCATGCCTGCGGAACCAAAAAAAAAAAAGCAGCAGAGCAGCTCGTGAAGAACCAGAAATACCCCTCAGATCAAAAGAACAAAAACATGCACTCTGCAGCGCTATCCCCTCCATTTCTGACAAGTCATCATAAATCAAAAGCCAACTGTTCTCTCCCATATCTACATTAACACTGGCTTCCAACAGGAGAGGCTGTTTAAGAATCCTGGGAAGATAAAGTTCGGATCATATCATAGAGGAGAACGGCAAAAACTGGGCCGCCTCACAATTTTTTGCAAAGCAGCGGGACGGGAACTGCTTTATATGCTGCGGCGCTGTGCAGCCAGTCAACAAGGAATAATAACCCAATGGCAGAGATGGATGACACCGCGCACGCATTTCTAAAAAGGTCGCTTTTCTTGCACTCGAAAATAAGTCTATTACACACGGATGGAAAGGGACGCGGTGAAGCCGAATTAAATGTCCCATCTGAATTATTGAACCTTCCATTTTTATCAGTGGTCAGAAAGAGGCCGACGGGCAGAACAGACGAGAGTAAACTCACTTAATTTATGGATGTGGATGGGTTCGCTGCCCACACCTTCGCCGCCCTCGCTCACGGCCTTGATCTGGATGAGATAGTTGTCGTTGGCGGAGAGGCTGAGCTCGACGGTGGTTTTGTTGGTCGCGATGGCATTGACGTCGTTGTAGCGGTGTCTCTTCAGCAGCACCTGAGAGGGAGGGGAAGGTCGACGCGGGAGAAATGAGCTCAGGCCAGAACCGTCGACCCTGATTCTGAAGATAAATCAGAGCTTTGCAGTGAGCCGGGAACCTACCAAATATCCAGTGACCCTCGATTCTGTCTCCATAGCTACTACCGCATCCCAGTGCATCGTGAGTGTGGAGCCAATCATGGTCCATTGTATGTTGAGCGGAGCCCGATCTGGAGCTGGAAAAGAATATGGTAAATATCTATTCCAGGATATGCTGCGCAACTATTGGCTGTGGGTTTCTTTTTTTTCTTCCTTTCTCAATCAATGCATGCGTGTAGAACCATTCACATAGTCCTGCTTCATAAAGCACAGTGGGCTCCAACAAGATTTAAACGGTACAAAAACCCTCAATTATAAATCGTGGCTGCAGCAGAGCTCCTCCGCTAATTAAGACTTAAGTGAATTCTACGGAGGCCCTGAAAGCCCAACACAGATGCATATACACAAAAGCAAAGCAAACTGACAACACAGAAAACAGAAGAAAAAAAAAAATCATTATCTGGTTGCGTATTTCTGTATTCTGTAATTCTCACTTGCCAACTTTTTTCTCAGTGCTGCACATGTTTTATCCGACTTTTTGCATATGAGTTTGTCGGGCTTACTATTTACTATTCTGGTGTCATGAAACACAAGAATGCGATGGTTATTTCTTCACTCGTTGCAGAATATCTAAGGGCTTAAATCCCTACATGTTCAGCAGTTTGTGTAGACATTTTGAAAAGTTAAATTGCCACCGTAGCGCCACTCAACCCACTGATTACATTTTTCTTTCTTTTTTTCATCCCAAGGTAAATGGAAAGTTCCCTTGTCACATTGAATTTTACGAGCACAACCGACAAAGCCGGAGAAACTCTACGCCTGTCATGTCGAGGACAGTGAGACGTCACCCGAGAGAGGTCTTTCACGGGACACGAACGGAGCGCCATGGGGGGGGTGGGGGGGGGGACTCACGTGGTTTCTTTGTGGTGGCGTTGATGGCCGCCGACTGTGGCCCGGGGCCAGCCGTATTGAATGCGGCCACACAGAGGTAGTAGACCGTGTTGGCTCTCAGCCCAGTGATGTTCGCCAGCGTGTACTTCCCAGATATGCGCACTTTGCCGACAGTGTCAGGCTTGGTGTCGTCTTCCCAGTACACAACCTATTGGGTGCAAAAAGCAAACAAAAGAAAGTCACAATCATGGGCACAAACGGCCAGATTCTAGTGGTGCATTTCACCGCATTACTGAAATTTATATTCCGTCATGAAATCTGAAATGCTGTGTGGATTACATTGAGGGAGTTTGATCACGTGATGACTGACTCAAGAAGGAAAATTCATGATAATTGCCTGTTTTGTCCATAAAAACCGCCTCAGCTTTTTTTACTTTTGTCTTAGAAAGCTGGATATTAAAAGTAAAGAGGTTATGGATAAATGAATGCCTAAATATTTAAATAGCTTTTCAGTATCAAAAGGCCGTTTTCTTCTGCAAAGCAGTATATGCTCTGTTGAAGAAGCTTTCCTCCAGGCTATTTGTCTCCAATTAAGGGTGCAGCTGAAGCGATATTTGATAAAGCCAATTGGACTAATTGATTACTTGCTTTGGGTCATCTGCAATATTCATGCGCCTGGCATTAAGTGACAACAAGAGTTAAGTTCATAAATAATTAAATTGAAATGTGACGTCCGGCCTCAGGCATACTCCCGCTATTGCGTAGAATTATTGTATTTCAAATGTATTATCAATGTAAAGTTGCAAGCGGCAAGGATTCGGTTTACGGTAATGTAATCTTTTGAGCAGGAACAACGGCGATTGCATTAAACTGAAACGGGATTTGCACTCCTAACAACGTCTAATTAAAAGGCAGAGCGCCGCGGATGTGCCGTCGGTGGCCTATTGAGATTCAGCAGCTTAAATCCACTTCAGGACGGCGTTTGGAGAAATGAGCTTTGTTCCGAAAGGACAATGTGGCCACCACCATGGCAACTAGAGAGCTCTGTGCTAAGGTGCCAGAGGTGATAGATATTGAAAGAAACCAAACAAACAGCAAAGCCCTCTTTGCCTTCTTGAAAGGACGAGGGTTTTTTTTTTTTTATTGGTTGGTGCACCGCAGTGTTGGGGTCGTTTCATGATACCATTACACTAAAAACAAGATCCTTAAATGAGAAGATACTGTAGAACATTACTAGTTAAGAAACTAATTCTAAGAACAATAAAAGGATGGTTATGATCGGATAAACAGGCCACATGGGCTCAATTATCTTGTTATTTGAGGGGGGGGGATTTTGCGGGTGATTCAAATCGTACCTCGTATCCAAGCACTCTTTCCAAGATGTCAGGAAGAGCTTCCCAGATCACTTCAATTTGTACTGCAGACACACTTTGAGTCCAAACCCTCTTTGGAGCCACGCTGGGGACTGAAAATAGAGCACTGGTGAGGATCCCACTGAGTCATCCAACGCTATCACACACACACACACCCACACACACACACACACACACACACAAACACACACTAATAGCAATAAGAAAGGCACCAAATAGACCTGTAGTTTCGCTGAAAAGCTATTTCCCCCACTCTCTTTTAATGGGATCTGTGACTGACATAAGGGAAGACTATCTGCCCAGCAAATTCAATTAAGAGAATACCTCCCTGACAGCGCGGTGTGGTAAGTGTCTGCTAGGATTTCCTGTAATCTACCAGCATGATAACTAATATCAAGTTGACATTCCCAGCTTGAGAGGGGCAGGAAATAACAGCTCAGGGGTAGAAAAAAAAAAGAAAAAAAAAGAAAAAAAAAAAAAAAGCTCATTTCATCATTGCCATTCAAGGTCACAGTTGTGAGCAGAGAGATTAGAGCTTATTTAAGCATCACTCTCTCCGCTGCCGGGCCTGTGGAGTCCGCGCTTACCCTCCTCCGCCGAGTACACGGTGGCGATGGAGCTGAAGGGCCCCTCCCCTCGGTTGTTGTACGCCCCCACTTTCACGTCAAAGGGCGAGAAGGGCGGGATGGTGTCGTTGCGGAAGACGTAGGGCGCCACGCCGGGCGTGGAGATAACCGCCCGCGTCCACGTGACCGTGCCCACGGGCCGGAAGGCGATGATGTAGCCGAAGCCCTCCCCGTTCTGCAGTTCCTCGGGAACGGGCTGGGAGCGAAACACAAAACTATAGTGATATTAAAACGCATACAGACGAGGAAACGGACAGGCCCGTCTCTGCGCTGCACCTCCGATAAAGGGCTCCTGCGATTAGACGCGGCACCTTGCTTTGCCGTTGCCGCCCTAGAACACTCCGAAAATCACGCTCTGCCTTATCTCGCCCTCCTGCTTGGCTATGCGATTGTGGCTAAAATGCAAAAGAACCCATCCGGAGCGGAGGGCTCTCTCCGTCCCTGCTTTTAGAGGGAGAGAGGGCACATGGGGCCTGAGGTGCCTCGCTCTAATGTGGGCCATAAAATTGCCTCGTTTCAATTCTGCGCAATTAAGCAGAAGCCTTACTCGTCGACGGATAGAACACTAAAATGTGAAAGATGACTTACCTCCCATGTTATCACTAATTCAGACTTTGTACCGCCTCCACCTCCGACATCAGTGGGAGCTGTATCGGGAACTGAGAGGTAAAGCCCAGAGGGGAGCAATTAGCACACAGTTTACAAAGCTCAACGACAAACCCAAACTCTACTTGTAGCCTTTATGACAAGGCGGCCTGCTGCAGATGCCGTCTTCTATTTTACAGCCCGCAAAAATCCCTCACTGTGCAAACACAAACATTTTCAGAGAATAGTGAATTACCCATATTTCCCAAACGTCGACGTGCTTAAACAGCAAGCCAAGATCCGTAGCTTTGCGAATGACACTCAGCTCCAACCCACTTCACTCCTGTTCCCACTCAAACGCTGTTTGTGCGATGGCAAAGCTGATGATGTAGGTGGAGGAGCACTCGCGAACGTCCTTTTAGTATCGTATAGCAAGTGGAGCATCGCATTTAATGTGTCATATCAGCAAATGTGTTGACGCAGCACTTCTACGTATCTGGTGCTCATGCATTGTTGCGTTAGGGTTGAATGTTGGGGACTGGAGATCATGATACTTCCTCGTGAATTCTGCTCCAAAATCCGGAGAAATATACCTGAATATTATTATTATTATTATTAAGAGTCGTTCCTACAACGGCATATTAGGCCTTCCAAATAAATGAATTATGGAGCCGTGGGAAGAGGGGTGTTATTCGGAGAAAAAGTTGACAAAATCAAACATGGGTATTCTCTTAGATTAAAGGGATCATTGGGACATTTTCAGGGAAGAAATACATAAGAAAAAAACAGATTATTCTCTGAGAAAACACTCACATTTTTCTATAAAAAAAACCTTGCAAAAATGGTGTGATTTTTTTTTTTTTTGTCCAAGAACCAATTTGCAATTTTGGATATCAACCTCATCACACCTCAGATGCCACCGTTAAACACTGCCATGATATAATCCGCCGAGTGCAAAATATGACTGTATTAATATTTATTTATGTTCAGAAAAGAACAGAGAAAGAAAACTAAGAACACTACTTTACTACTTACAAAATGAAGTCGGCGGCTGGTGGTACCGTGGTTTCACAACCTCAGTGTTTTCTAGCAAACTCATGATATTAATCTCTCAAAGTTCTTTCTCCGAATATCACAATAATTCACTGCGGTAGAATAAGTGCAGTCCATTCTCAAATGTGACACCAAGTAAGTGGAATTTATTACGGCTTGACGTGTCAATTACCGATAATGTCTTTAATACAAACCAGGGTTTTTGGAAACCTCTTCAACTTCATTAATTATTGAAATCTCCTGACAAAGCAATGCAAGGATTGGTCGGTATCTAACTTCGTTTACACCAGACTAGTAAACCGTTACGCTGTTATTTTCAGCACTTGACAGTGTTTTTTCCACCTCAAAGACAGTGTTAAAGCATCGTTGCCCTGCTTCCATGAAAACTAACAATTATAAACGCAAAAACATCCGAAAAGTTCCCTGGTAAGTAATTACTTTTAAATCGCTGCAAATCTGTGTAAAAAAAAGAAAAGTGTGTTTAGTTTGACGTACTGGCGTCCTCTGTCCTGGTCTTGGCTGAGGACGGACTGGGCTCTCCCAGGCCTACGATATTGCGGGCCACCACCCTGAACTCGTACTCCACCCAGGCGTTCAGACCCACCACTGTCGCTGTCAGCGTGTTACCGTTGACCACCTCCGGCACTGTGAATCGGAAACGTGTTCTTTAGAAAAATCTGGTCGTCGCACAACTGGACTCAAATTGAATGATGAATAAATAAAAACCCAGAGAACAATTCCAGATAAATACTGCAAAAGGGACAGGAGGGGTGGGGGGAGGTGTTCCACTGTACCTGTCTCAACAGCCTGCCAGCCCACAGTAAAGGGCGTGCGGCCCTGGATGATGTAGCCGGTGATGGGGCTGCCGTTGTCCCTTCCGGGAGTCCAGGAAAGCTGGGCCGTGCTGTCTGTGATCTCCTCCACTGCTACTTTGTCCGGAGGACCTGGCGGACCTGAATCAATCAGACAATGAGGTCCCAAGAAGCCTCGCTACGTATCAATGGCGACCGCGCTCCCTTCAATTAAGGGCAATTAAGGGACTCTTCGGTCACTGCGTGTTTTTGTTGCGCGGGGCTACGAAGTGATCGGCGAACGGGATGGGATCGTTCTCGAGGAAAAAAAAGGAAAGAAAGGGGAGCAGACGCTAGAAAGGAGGATGAAAGAAGAGTCGACACGGAGAGAGAGAGAGAGGGAAGAGCGAGCGTCCCGTGACTGTCGGGCGCTCCGGCGTTACCGTGTCGCTGTTGTTTGCTCAACTGCTCAATTATTTAAATGCTTTCCATGATATTTTGCCCATGTGTAAATGAGCCAATTATAGTAATTTTCCGTGATAAACATTGCCTTCTCAAAGCACCTGGGACCGCTATTACAGTTTGTTAAGGGCATGAATACCAATGTAAATCACTGGAGATGAGCCCGCACAGTGAGCCAGACACAAAGCTGGTCACACATGCCAGTACGAGTGTGTTTGCCTTTTAAAAAAAAAAAAAAAAGTATTTCAGCAACACATATATAATGTAAACAGAAGCTGACATAACTCTGACTGGGGCAGCACCGTGTATATATATATATATATATATATATATATATATATATATATATATATATATATATATATATATATATATACATATATATTTACAGGAAGCTTCAAGGATTTTTTTCGCATCCATCTCTGTCAAACATCTTTCTCTTTGAATATTTGCGCAGATGCTTCAACGCCACATTATTTCACAGCAGAGAGGTGCCAGGGTGTTCGCGCACTGGCATATGAAAACAAGCTCTCGAAAAAAAAAATCCTTTTGGCTCTCTTACCTTTGACAACCAAGATGGCAGAGGTGGACAGGCTCTCCACATCAGTGTCAATAACGCAGACGTATTTCCCCCCGTGGTTCAGCTGGATGTTACGAATCATCAGATCCCCTGATATACTCTGGAAGGGGTGAGGAAGGGGGATATGATCGTTGGAAAACATGAGGCTAAGTAAGAGATGCAGCGTTATTTCATCACTCAGCTTTTGGCTCCAGGATGTTTGAAACATTTATAATGCTTTGCACAATCACATCGTCTGCAGGCCACAGATTTCTGCATCTCTTCAAACACCAACAACAGACATGGCAGATGTAGTCTGCACAAATAATGCTTTTGGCCGTCCTTCAGGCGCTACCCGACCAACCAAGCCCCTGCCAACCCCCCTGCCAACCCCACCCCCCAACCCCCCAACCCCCTACAAACAGCTACCAGCTATACACAGGACACACAAACAAACATAGTCGAGTTAATTGGCAAGGCAATCCTAATTATTCTGTAATTACATAAGCTCAAGCAAGATATGAGTATAACTCCCAGTGTAAAGAGCAAATATTATTTTACATAAGCTGGATGCATGTGGGGGGCCGAGAGGGAACACGGCAAAACACAAATATTGTCATCTTTCTCATCTGTGTTCGACATATATATTATTAGTGGCTGCATGAAAGACATTTTTTTTTTTCAAAGGGTGGTGTTTTCTATGCTTTTCTTATCTCATTAAAGAGCAAAATCCAGCGACGTCTTTGTCCGTCTCTCGATTCTTAACGTCTTCCTTACACTGTTTACACTCATTTGTACAGTGTTTAGTTTCCTTTTAAAAAAAAAACAAAAAAAAAAAAAACGGCTGAATACTGTCTTATAACAGCTGGACACCATAGTTTTCAGTAAACGATACTCAAACAGGAATAAATGAGGAATTTGTTGTTCAGCTGTGGATTAATGCATGTTTGGTTCTCTTATGTCTACTCTAGTCTCTACAGCAGCAGGACTGAATAGACTGGGGTCGACTCAAAACCAACAGCGCTGCCCATCGAGAAGAAGGAAGATGTCACCCAGTATGACTCATTTAATCGTTTTTAGACAAGCCGTGGAGCTCAACAGCACAGAGGAACAAGCTGTACCAAACTTTGTTGCCCCTGTGCAATTGTGGGTTGACCCACACAAAAGTTCTGAGAGAAATGTTTTTAGCTGTCAATTAAGAGTGGTGGTTCTGGATCACACTGTGAGACACGCCCATTTACGGCAAACTTTGTCAGCTTGCAGAAAATTGCCACAATGTCTGAAATGCAATACAAACACATTCATACTTCCTAACTCAGATGTGCAATAATGTGTATTATATTGTATTTTTAGCTTTTATTGGGTTTTTTTGCGATTTACATATTTATTATACCTTTACTGTTTGACTTTTTTATTGTACTAGTTCTGTTTTTACTTTCTTGCTTTGTTTTTTACTTTTTGCACTACCCACCCGCTGCTGTAATCCTGCAATTTTCCCCACTGTGGGACTAATAAAGGATTATCTTATCTTACATCAAGTGTTGAATCCTCATAATATATCTGTTTCTACGACTCACTTCTACAAACCAGCTAAGCAGATTGCAACATTAAATGAAACACCGATCAAAACAACATTGAAAGTGGCCATGGACACGTCGGCACACATATACGGTGTCACTTTTGAGCAACGTTTTAGATATGCATTGCCAGCAGTACAGCTTGAATTTGACTGCATTTCACCAGTAACTTAACGCACTGGCATGTCAAAATGAGATACTAGACCTGTCTTGCAAAGGTGTGACATGCACTGAACCTGTAATATCACTGTTATCGGGTGACCGTGTCTAAGTGGAGAGCAGGGTTGCCTTGCAATCAGAGGTTTGGTGGTTCGATCCCCGGCTCCTGCTCTGCTAGTCTCATGTCAACGTGTCCTTGAGCAAGACGCTTAACCCCAACATTGCTCCCGTAGCTGCGTCTACGGTGTGTAGATAGATACTGAATTGTAAGTCGCTTTGGATAAAAAGCGTCT
>NW_027176472.1:147032-337032 GCF_023349555.1 Cebidichthys violaceus
TGTGTGTGTGTGCGCGCGCCGCTGAAAACAACAACAATACAAAAATATTCACAGCCACTCAGGTGGGATAAGTGGGAAACAAAACACAAAGTTCCTCGGGCCTCGCCAGTTCAAATATCAACAATCTTTTTCTCGCTGACTCCGCCCAGTTGTTAGGCGCACAGCTTCACTTGTGCTGATTTGCCTCTCAACAATAAAAAAAAGATAATAAGTATCGCAACAGATCCGGGATCCAGCAACCCCCGAGCTCGTGCGCCTAATGAGAGCGCTCCATCTTTATCAAGTGGTCCGGCAGTTATATTACAGTAGGGAGAGAGGGGAAGCTTATTCCCCATCTCCTCCTTTGTTAAATGATTGACGGCCGCTTGGCACCGGTCTCCCGTCTCAGCTCAAATTTCATAGCTGCAATATTTGGATTGCTATGGAAACAGCTTTCGTACTGTGAATCTACCCCCCCCCCCCCCCTCCCCCCCCGCCCCTCCTGCCTTTACCCAGACACCACGGTATCTCCCAGCCTTTATTGGGTGAGAAGATGCTCCTTGTCGCTCTCATAAAGACTAAATGATTCCACGAAGGCAGATGACGAAGCTCTCGGAGCAGAGCGATGCGTTGTCCCTGGGAGGGGTGGAGCGCCTACGCACAGAGCAATCTGCCACAGGAAGAAAAAAAAAAACATATACGCCCTCTTCCTACCCGCTGCTGATATTAATTACGAATCGAAAGCCACGGCTGTGCCTCCGGCGCTTCCTGTGTGATGCTGGGGGGGGGGCCACGGGGGTCGCTGCAGATGTTGCTCACACATTCTTACAGTGGAAAAGCGGGGAGAGGCTCTGGCTTTTTTCGCTGCAGGTGGATTGGTAAGAGCCGAGCAGAAAGAGCTCCGAGCAATAAATCACAGCTGGCCCCTCGACCGCCGTGCAGCACCAGCTCAGCCAAAAGATTCTTCTGTGTCGACTCCCATTATGAATCCCTGCAATGCGGCCTAGAGCAGCACGTAAATAATTGCTCAGGACCTTCATCCGCACCGTTTCCTGTAAGGAGGATCTTTACGTGTGCAATGACACTGTTTCATTCAGCAGTTTAATGCCTACAAGGTTCAAAATTCATACATTAATAAATGATGTTAGCGCGAGGATATGCCAAACCAATGCGGTCTGTATTCTGAGACATCTGCTATGCAGGGACTCAGTGGTATTATTGCATTTTAGGGTCCAGTATTACTACGATAATGTTTTGCACGACAAAACACAGGATTTAAATAGAGTTCAACATCTTGGGAAATACAGTGATGCTTTTGTTTTTGCTGCTGAGAGGGAGATGAGAAGTTTGATACCGCTCTCATGTGCATTAGTAATGGAGCTGTAGCAGGATGTCTTTAGCCTAGCTTAGCATGAAGTAGCCAGGATGTCTTTAGCCTAGCTTAGCATGAAGTAGCCAGGATGTCTTTAGCCTAGCTTAGCATGAAGTAGCCAGGATGTCTTTGGCCTAGCTTAGCATGAAGTATGGAAGCAGGGGGAAAACAGCTAGCTACCCAAAGCTAAAAGGATATGCCCACAAACAACAAGTAGATTCATGTATTTCTATGTTTTTTTTATTATAATTCGGGAGACTTTGCGCTTTAGAGAGCGTTCACAAACTGAAGCATCTAAATGGAATTCGGCCATCATGAATTTGATTATTTACACCTGCGTCCTGGGACATCGGCAATAGCGACTGCATAAAAAAAGAATCGATTTGCCGTAGTTTTCAGATGGAAAGACTGTAACCTTTAAAAGCTCCGGTGTTATGAGGATTTTGGCCCGGGAATACCTGAGGGCAGCAGCTACCAGAGCCCCCTTATTCTATTAATATTAAAAAAAAGGATGTTCTTCATAAGTGCTGCTCTGGAAGACCTCTATTTGGTCGACAGAACAGCGATGTGGGAATGAATTCAATTAGAGGAAATGAAGTTTAATGGTTCTTCGGTATCGCCATAAAATGGGGTTCGAACACACCGATCCTTCTTACGTGAAGCTGCTCTAACTGATGAATTAAAAAAAAAAAAGTGCCTTTGCGGCTGCCTGCATCCCATATTATAATAACGAAGCCACCCGACTGTGCTCCAAGAGGCCGGGGGGGGGGAGCAGCTCAAGGAGATGGTGATTCATCAGTAGAGCGCCACAGCTACACACGGTTCAACACTCCTTCCCCTCCATGAAAAAAAACAACGCGTGAACTGTTTGTGTTAAGTGTGAAATGACGCCGCAAATGCAGTTTAACAGATTGGATCATCACCATCTTACTCACTGGAAAATGAAACGGCAGCAACAAGGATGAACGTATACAAACAGAATTGGGAACAAATGGGAATACATGTCCATGTTAAATCCTCTTGGAAAAAAAAAAAAAGGCCTTTGAATTCCGCTTTAAATAAATAAAACACTGTGCGGCATTGTTATGTGCTTTTGGCAATGCGATCCATCTTAATTTTTGGTGAAAGCCTATGGGCTGACTGGTATAGAGCGGCAAACAGCACACAGCCTGCATATTTACTTCCAGCTCATTTATTCTCATTATGCAGCCTCGCAGACGTCAATGAGGGGGATTTCTGCCCCACAGTGATGTTCCATGATACAGAAGGAGGGAGAAGGAGGGAGATGTCTGGGGGAGGGGGGGGGGGGACGACACATCAGGAAAAACAAGACGGAAGCGGGGCGATGGGGGGGCTGCATTCATTCACGCACTGCCCGTGAACTTTGACACCTTTGACAACGTAGGGACTGTTTTCAGAGCCGTTACGTCGACGGCACCAGCTCATTCTTTCTTCCCCCCCCCCCCCTCACTCGCTCGGTCTCATTGGAAAGTTCACATCTCTCTGTCACGTAATGAGGCCCGGCCCCGTCTAGCTGGGGAGGTGCCACGGTTCCATATCTCGGGTGTGCTTCCCTCCAGTAATTGTGGTCTATATGGCCAACAACATGTCACCTGAGGAATGATGAAGTCTGAACGAAAGGGAGGAAAATGTTGGAGAGAAGAAAAAAAAAACTGTGTCACAGGATATTTTATAACAAGCTACAACCGTGTGGGTCGACATCCAGCCGCAACGTGTAAAATCAGCAATTTAATAGATTGGTGAAGAACTATAACCTGTGAAACCTTTCTAGCCGTATTGACAAATGCTCACTGAGCAGAAATTAGTTTTAATGAGGTTTAAAGCCACCAAAACTCTCGGTTTCAAATACATTTTAAATTCAACTTTGATCAAATATTTTCAAAATAGAAAGAAGGACCAGTTCAAATACTTCTGTATTACGCTGCACAAACATTGACAAAACACTGTTCCAAAAGGCAATATGTCACAATAGGCTATAAAACTGAAAAACGTCTCATCATATGAAATTATGGGTTGCTTTTTCGGCACTTCTGAGTAACGCGTTAGCTTGTTCGATGTGTTTCCGTCCACGCGATGGATCAACCACACCGTCCTCACCATGCACACAGCTCTCTCTATGTTGCTGTTGTAGCTGACCTGGGACCAGCATGAGGGGCTTCCAGCTTCCAGCGTTTCATTCTCTCCATCTTGTGAGTGATTCCAACATCCATCAGATTGTTGCGCGAAGCTCGGGCAGATGTTGGCAAACAGCGTACGGAAGGCGATATGAATCCAGAGCGTGGGAATGGCGGACTCCGCCACTAACAATGAAAACAACTATATACAGAGAAGTCATTACTGAATTTAATGTAAATACATTCCTTGTGTTCAATACATTGAATGCTGATTGAAAAATGTCTTATCTTATTGATTATTACTAGAACTTGCACTCGGTGCACTTGCTCAACCAACATTGTGTGGGTGTGGTTTGTTTGCGATTTGGTTTCTTTTTCCAACAAAGCCCCACCCACTTCAAACACGTGAGCGCAGACTGATAGAAAAATGTGAAATTCCAAAAGTCACTAACATGTTTTTGTATGATAAACGTCCCAAAATGGGTTTTCAGCGCTTGGGATGGCACCATCTGTAAATGAACATATTGAATCAACTTTCATAGAATCCCACCTTTTAACCTGGACCTCTGCCGGGTCAGCCGAGGACAGGGCCTCGAGCTACTGGATCGCATTTACCGCTTACAGAAGAGGCAGTTCTCGCTGATAAAAAAAAAAAGAAGAAAAAAAAGGAAGCAGATGTTCCACCAAATCAAATTTGATTTGTTAAGAGCACTCACCGAAACACGGAGCACCTCGCAAAGATATCGTGTTACATTTATTGCTCAGTCAAACCCATTGTGTAATCCATTCAGTGTGATTGTGATACCCCAAATCAGGTTATTTGGATTCAAGTCAATCTGTTCATTTCCCCTCTTTGTGAAACAGAGAGGGGCTTAGTCTTCCCTTTTGTGGTGCCAGTTGGACGAAGACGAATCGGCTGCGGACAGAACGGGAAGACGACCCGGTTCAGAACTCTGTGCTGTGACTTGGTTACCTTTGAGCCCTGTTTTGACCCCTCCCTGTCCAGGTGTCCTCCCCGTTGCTCTTGTTTTTTGGAGATATTTGCGAGGGGAAACAAAACACGGTTTGAATGGTTAACTGAACAAATAATATTTGAAATATGCACTTCGGTAAAAGAAAATCCAGAGGATTTCATTTCAGCGGCTACAGCATGTTGGGAAGGGAGATTATAACAGGTAGCAGTAGTGTACCTACAGTTAGACAGGTGTCAGGTCCACACTGAACCTGATCCCAGACCTCGCCACAGGTGACAGCTATCTCCCGACTCTGACAGCACATCAAGACAAGACGCCTTGTCTACAACGATTCATTATTGTTGTATTAAATCCAAAATCTTTTGGTTGTTTACCCTAAAACCAGTCACTAGGTAGCGCAGTTGTCTGACAACAAAGAGACAGATATTCAAAAGGACCCACTGAGTCATAAATGCCAGTGAGCGAGCCTCTGAGCACGACTGGCAAAGGGAACCTAAGATCCCGCCTTTGCCATTTCCAAGTCGGGAAATCCTCTCCGTTCCTGTCCGCGGGTCTGAGGTTATTGGATAAATTGATTTGCGGCCGACCTTTACCGCCCTCTCCCTGACGCAAAGAGCCGTTAATGATCCCGTGCTGTCAAGAGGTGTCGAAAATCACACATCCCCACAGACACTATTAGTCCACAATACACGGGCCGGCATTATGACGGAAGGAGTGAGCAGTGTTGATATGCAGCCGCTCGACACAACGACGTGAACACCTGTTAACGATCCAACAATGTGCCACGCAGTGAACGCAATGAGCCACGCTTGAAGTGCTCGCTTTTGTGGAGACCCCCTCAGTGGTGTTGATTAAATGGTGTTAAATAGAATTAAATCAAATTATGGGGATTTTTGAAGCTGTAATTTTGTAGTGCTAAGATACTGTATCTACTTTTACATTGTAATCTACTTCTATTGTTCATGGGCATGAACATTTCCATAGTATGTGTTCATAATGCAGTCTAAGACAACATCACGATTTTCAGCTTCTCACAGATAAGAGCATAATTTATTCATCATATTCACATTTACAGAAGATATGTTAACAGCAAAAAGGCAGTAGAGATAACACAATGAAACATCCCATACATTAATAAATAACAGGTGGGAATATCAAACACAGAAGAGTAGAAAGAGAAACATTAGACCTAAAGGGGAAAGGTATCTCCACCTATCCACGTTGGGTATATGGTGTGAAAAACACGCCTGCAGCTTGTTCTCTGTGTCTCCAGGGCGCAGCTGCAAAAACTGTCGTTCTTCTTCGTCGTCACACTGGAACGAGGAAGAACTACGGAGCGCTGCTCTCAGCTTCGGGAGCTGTAGAACACAACGCCGCTCAAATAATTCCTTGTTCTCGGCGCTTGCAAAAATTGCATCCCAAAAACGATGATTTTTTTGTTTCACTGTGTAGATCTGACTGTGGATTTTACAGTGTTTTTTGCCGTATTCACGCCGGAGAGAGGCTGCTGCAGGCCGCAGCTTACCTCCACAGCTGGTTTTCAAACTATCTGGTTCCCTTAACGTCGTGTTCGCCTAACGTCAGCAGCTGTGGGGCAGTATTACCAGCAAACCGCTGGTAATACGCCTCCAAAGACGAATCATTAAGTGTTGACATTGTATTGAAAAACTAAACAAGCATTCACAGGGACAGCTACGTATTGTCTTGCGACCGTGTCCCTTTCTGAAGCTTTTGTAATCCAGCATGGAACAACAGGGGTTTTTTTTTAAGAGACTTCATCATACTAATAAACCCAACAATGATTGTCCCCTGTGTTTAGTTTCCCAATTATCCGCATTGAAAGGTGCCGTTAGCCGAACCCCGGGAATCCCGGAAGTTCTCAGAGAAGGGTCTATCGAGGCTTGTGCCGCTTTAGACCAATGACGTCGTTGACGACGCCCCAAAACCGGAAACAAGTGGAGAAACTACGGTTCCTGAATAAAAAAAAACGAATAAAGGCTCCCCTTTACATCAATTCCCTAGTTCCGCAAGCACATTCACTGCCCTCTGCCCGGTTAAACCACAGATTTACAACAGGAATATTGCCTCTCCTGACATTATTATATTATGATACAATTATTGACCAAAGGATTGATTTACACACATTTCTTGAATAATCACAAGACAATCACAAAACAAAACAGCCCGCATCACAGATTACATGGTTGAGATCATCTGAAATAGTTCTGCCTGTTTTACAGTCGCCAACAGGTGGTTTTGTGAGCACATCAACCATCAAGAAATTAAATATATATAGTTGATATTCATTTTTTACACATATTATTGGGCTCCAGTAATGTACATATTTCTAGATCTGTGTTGGCTACAGTGTTTGTTTGTTTTTCCCCTCGGATCAAAGCCTAGAAGAACAAATAAAAGCCAAAAGCCTCGTTCACCGTTGCGCTATGTGTGATCTGAGATTCAATTTCTATTTGTTTTTCTTTAGTATTCATGGTAGTATAACTATGTTTACGTTCATGTGATATCACTGTAGCGTAAATAATCGGATAGTCACGTTAGGCCTTGTGAGTAAATCATGAGAAGAGCGAATTACAGCCGTCACTTTCTATTACCTTGAAAAGGTAAAACAGCCGTGTTTAAATACTTCATAGGAGGCTACGATTATCAGAACGATGTACGAAGAGTCAGGCTTCCTCATGTGGCTCAGCGGTGTACTGCAGGTGTGAATGTTGAATGAAAGACAACGGAAGGAATTCTGCAAATTTATTTGGCGACCCTGATCTGACCTTGATGAAAATCTCGAGCAGAAATCTCCTCCGATTGTTTGTAATAAATTAAATTTTTCATGACCTTGTCAGCCAATTTGTGCCCAATGACCTCATATCATTGTTTTCTGTTTCTGTTTTTTTTTCTTCTTATAAATACAAATACATTGGGGTGTCGGGGAACGCCAGTCAAAAGCATCAAATGGCAGCCATAAGCAGTTTTAATAGATACAGTTGAATATATAGATACAATGTTTGTTATGGGTCCTGATTTAAGAAGCCAATAACACACGATCAAAGGTTTAAGGCCACTTAATTTTCTTCAGATGACATCAATTGCATCGCTAACATTCTGAAAAAATCATTTTGCCCTGATAGTTGTTACAGTTTACCCGACTCGTTAAATATGTTGGATGAGGGTTAGGGAGTGAAGGCTACTTTCAGGCTTGTTATTAATAATAATGGACTATTGAAAAAGGACACAACTGATCAGCTTTTGTTAGAGAAGTGGACTTCTGCTGCCCTTGAGCAAAGCAGATACAGTATCAGTGGCCAACAGCAAATGAAACATGGCTACTATTGGCCAATGCAGCCCCATAGCAGAACTAATTCAGAAAGTGTCAGATGGAGTTATGCAACAAGGTATAGCTTGGGCAGAATATAGTATGCGGTCCATGGACAGGACAGTGCTTTGGTAAACTTTTACTACAAAAATAAACACACATATTTTAATAGAAATCTAAATATGTAATAGAACTACTAGACATAAATAAAAAATGTAAAATATATATATATATATATATATATATATATATATCTAGAACCAAAAACAAATATACCCAAATAAGAATATTACACATTATTGGGTGTTTGACAGGGAACTTGAGCAGGTAACACAAGTTCTCCACCGAGATGTAGCTGAACCACTTGGCGTCTGTCGCGCCTTTCATCCAGCGGCGCTACACGGACTTTAAGTGTTATTTCGTCCCCTCCATATGTGAGCCGCTTTAGTGCTCCCCTTCTCTCGTCCAGTCTCGCCTCCTCCCGCTATAAAAAAAAAAAACCTGCTTCTCGGTGGGAATAACGTCGCTGTCACTTTGTTTTTTTGGGGGGTGGTGGGGGGCACTTTAACCCGGTCACAACGTGGGGAAGTTGCTCGCGGGTTTTCCGCGTTGCCATGGGGTTTTGTAAAACCTATTGACTGCGATAGGGTCCCTTCTTTTCTTTGGGTCTGTCATTGTGGTGGAGGAGGAGGAGGAGGAGAAGGAGGAGGAAGAAACCGCTATTACTTTTTTTTTTTCTTACAGAGGCGAGGGGGGTGGGGGGTGGAGGGTGGTGGTGGAGGGTGGTGGTGGTGAAGCGATAGTAGCATCCAAGGGAGGAGGGAGGTACTCCGGTTCAGACCAACTGCGAGTCAAAGCGGCGATACGCGCGCGGTGAAATCCTCCCTCTCTGCTCCTCTCTCTTCCAGCGGTGGTGGAGGAAACATTCAACTTTCTCAACGGCTGCGCCACGACATCTAAAAGGTGAGTTTTATGCCATTTCTGTGTCTTTTTTTACATCACCGGAGAAAAAAAAGGAGTATATTTTGACATTTCTTGCCCCCCACCCCCCTTGAGTGTTGTTAGTTTGTAGCACTTGTTACAAATTGCTACAGCTTTTAACCGCGGAGCTCGCGAGCGGGTGCCGGGATTCGAGCATGCACCTGTGCAGAGTGTGACGGTGTTACACTTCTTGGCGGGGGGGGGGGGGTTGAAAACTAGAATAAAATAATGCATGTAAAGAGAGAGAAGGGGGGGGGGGGGGGGGGGGGGAAGTGTAGTCACGACTGCTGTTTTAATATCTTTCGCGAGTGGAATAAATAACTCGCCTCGCGGTGTGGGAGGTGAGCCGGTGGAGGGCTAAACCTAGCTTAACCGGGTTCACACACCTTGCAGGTGCAGAGTTATCCCTCTTTTTTTTCCACAGGGGCAAAAAAAATAAATATCATGAAGCTTTTCAGACCATTTCAAATTTAAATTGAAGCTACTTGATGCTGTACTTGAGTTGATAAGTGTGCATTAATGTCACTCTGAAAGGATTTTTTTTTTCCTCCCTTATTCATTGTGACTGCCTGTGATGCCTGATAACCATCACTGTCTGGAGATCCCCCCCCTCCTCTGCCGTCCCTCTTATTTACCACTACACTGCCCATTACTGGTGCTGAACGCTGAGCCGCAGAACTGAATCATATAACCTTGTCATCCGGTGCGGTGAATAGCATTATCGAAATGCATACATTCCGTTCCTGCGTGTGGCAGGTAGTTCTGCTCAGTAGGGGGGAAACCCTTCTGTGCTAGAAGCCCCTGCTGATGGCTTGAGCTGCAGGGATATTTCGCGTGCAGCTTTTTCATGTTAAAAAAACTGCATGTGCCATTCCAGCAGATGTATTATTTTTTACTGTGAACAGGTAAGTGGTGTCGTGTGGCACTAGAGACAGCACTGACCGCCTGTGAAAGTTTTTTTTACTCTGGAGAAGAAAAAAAAAATATATATTTTTTTGTCTCATTTGACAAAGCACTTTTTTTGAGAAAAAAGAAAAGAAAACACCCCTCTTTCTTTAATCCTTCTCCACACTAACATTACGATGCTCTTCGTTACTGTTGCACAAGTGCGAAAGCATGCCGGACCCGTGATTAGAATGAGTGATGAGGCGCAGATGAGTGCGATTAAAATCCCATTATAGCGATATTCAAATCAGAAGGCTTGGCGTTGCGCTGGCTATACCTACAGAGGTTCGGTAATTGACGGGGATGCGGGTGGAACCGCTGTGCGTCGGGGGCTCCTGCGCCTGACGTGTTGCATTTGTACACCCGGCGTCTATATCTCTCGCGTGGTTAACACGGTGATTTCCCTCAATATGAATATTTACAATGTATGCAAATTTCTGCCTCAAACTCAAATGTTTCCTCAGCGTTGTTGTGTGGCGTCTCATTATAGATTATGCCTTAGAGGGAATCCCAGGAAAACAGAGACGCGTTTCATAGTTCACCCATATTCTACTAGTTGCATTCCTTTTGATGCCTTTTTTCTATTATTGCGCACAACAAAATCAGCGTGGCCTATATTGTGTGTAGCACAGTTTGTTGTACATTTTCAACAACTAAAAAAAGACAAACACTCCTAGTAGAACCAGCAGAGCTGATCCTGCTGCTGCTGCTGCTGCTGCTTGTTAAGCACAAAGACCTTCTGAAGGTTAGACTGCCATTAGTGAATGCAATCATCTCAAGCTGCTCTCCAAGAAGAGGACATCCCGTTCGTGTCGCGTTCGTCCCGTCAGGTCGACACAAACGCCTCGTCCTGCGTCCACAGCCGAAACATGATCCCCACATCAGGTGAGTTGGCCGAATTTCATTTCTAGGCCAAAGACAAGAGCCTCTAATGGCACTTGTCATCACACGTGGTGCCCAGCCTCTCTGTATTCAGGGCAGTGGTGCTTTGTGTCCAGAAGTAGGTCGAATGCTTCTCACCAAACAATTTGAGCGAGAGCCAGTAATTGGACAAGCAAAGTGTCGACCGTCTCCCAGCCGGTCGGTGTCAGCCGGCCCCCTCTCTCTCTCTCTCTCTCTCTCTCTCTCTCTCTCTCTCTCTCTCTCTCTCTCTCTCTCTCTCTCTCTCTCTCTCGACCACTTAATATGCAGCTCCGACCCGGCGCATTTCATGGACCGTTTTTTTCAGCCTTTTTAAATCATTTAGATTACAAAAATACGGGAAACAGAACATCCTTTGTAGCTGCAGCTCGACTCCTTCTTTGCCGTGTTCTCCGCCGCCAAACAAATGTCAGCTCATATGTGGAGAAACACCCGGTTACAGCAACAGTGGATATCTAGTGAAGTCAATTTTATTCATATATCAAAAGATTGCCCCAAGGGGCTTTACAACCTGAACAGCATATGACACCTTCTATGCTAAGACTCGGTTCGGATAAGGACAAACTCCCCAAAAGCAAAACCTTTTAAAGGAGAAATAAAGTGAGAAATCTCAGGAAGAGGAGGGTTCCCTCTTCCAGGACGGACGGACACGCAACAGATGTTGTGTGTACGGAATGGATCAACATAGCTTAAGTATCAGGATGACAACTAGACCGATTGTAAACATAGGTAAAGACTACGGATCCGGCAGGATGTCGGGGCAACTTCAGACAAACCTGAGCCCACACGGCCTCCTCCTCTTCATCATGGCGAGCTGGAAAGAGGGACGGGATACACAAACACACTAGAGGCAAAGCTCAAGCACAGCATTCACACAGGTAGGAGAGAGAAAACCAGTGCCTGATCCAAACATCTGGAGAGAGAGAGAGAGAGAGAGAGAGAGAGAGAGAGAGAGAGAGAGAGAGAGAGAGAGAGAGAGAGAGAGAGAGAAGCCTGAGTGAAAAGAGAGAGCAAGGAGGAGAGACTAGGGGGAGGAAGAGAGACAGTCATGCTCTTGTGGGACACAAACAAACAGAGGGTCAGAGAGAGACAGTGGCTTTCAGAAAGTTTGCAGTCTTCTCATCGGCAGGACAAACATGAGGCGCTAGGCTTGATATTCACTGTTAAGGCTTTCAGACCGGCTAGCCAGACAGTCGATGGGAACAGGACAGAAGCAAAGAAATAATAATAATAATAATAATAAATAGGAGTTTGGATTTAAAGGTGTCAACGGAGTCAGATTGTCTGATAATCAGAGGTTATTCCAGAGGAAGTGGGCAAGAAAGGAAATGCCACGCGGCTGTGTGTGTGTGTGTGTGTGTGTGTGTGTGTGTGTGTGTGTGTGTGTGGCCGGGGTTGTCGTGTCACGTTTGTGAGTCCGTGTGTGAGTCATCGCGGTTAAAAAGATGCGGTCTCGGAACACCAACTGGAGCAGGAAGTACCACAGAAGTGGTTTCGAGTGCTTTGCCGGGTGTTTACATGTCTGTCCGTGGGACAGATTTTGTCTTCACGATGGCGTCACCACCGTGTAAGAGGCGGTCAGTCTCTACAGGTGAGTAGTTGAGATCAAAATGAAGGTCGAGTTCAAAGAGCGGGGAAAGTGAAGCCAATGTGGAAGTGCCTTAAACCGGCATTCTTCTTAGTCAGCAGGGGGCGACTCCTCTGGTTGTATAGAACTCTATGATTAAATGACTCTACTTCTCTCTTGATTTATTCCCTCAGTAAACATTGTAAACATGAGTTTATGGTCTCAATCTCTAGCTTCAAGTCTTCTTTTATACAGCATGGTGTTCATTTAGTAAATCATGTTCCCATTTGGAGTAAAATAGACCATAAAGCGGAGTGTGCTTTAGGGCGTGGCGACCTTGTGACCTGTTTACCTTTGCTGTATCGCCTAAAAGTGTCTTATTCAGCGTTGTACTTCGCTCCACCGTCTCGTGTCACCGCTTGTTCCTACAAGGTAGCGACGGCCGAATGCCGAACTCAACAGCTATGAAGCCCAGTTACCCATAAGTCACCGAAATCACCTTAAAACACACTCTGATCTGACATTGATTGAAGGGAAGCTGCGACATTCTGAACCAGACGTCTCGGACTCAAGTCACGCAGACGATTGATGAAAACACCCGAGCTCACGACTTGCCGTGTTGTTTTTCTCTGTCCTCGTACGCAAGCTTCTCCAGCTGGCCATGTGTTCAGAGTGAAGCGCATTGAAGATGTGAAAGATCTTTTTTTCTTTCTTCTGTGTTCGCCTCGCTACGACAATGTTTGCGCTCACGGCTCGCTCTGTTTGGGGTCGAGAGCGAAACGGAGACAAGGGAGCGACACAGAGAGCCCTTTCTTTGTGCTGTAACTGTGTACACCTGGGCTTTAACAGCGCAGACTGAAAGATGTATGTATCGAGGTTCAGCGTGGCGGAGCCCCCCCCCCCCCCGCGGCCCCGGTGATACAATACAGGTGCAAGTGAAGCCAGAGGAGGCTTGATTTAGAGGGTTTCTGATGAATCCCGTCTGCGAATGCGAGCATTCAAACCACTCCCAAATGTCCGACCGCGTCTTATCTGTGCACCGGCTGTATCAGATGCATCTCGTCGTGAGCGTCGGCGATGCAATTTCAGACTCTAATTCAGTCTGTCAGATGGAATCTGCAGTATCAGATGGCTGTTCCAGATTAGAAAAAGAGCGCTCTGAACAACGGCGGGGCGGTGAGCGGATCGCTCCCGTCAGGCCGATCGTCCATTTAAGCGTCTGAAAGGTGTTGCTGCAAAAAAAAAAAAAAAAAAAAAAAAAGGAAGGAAGAATTACGGCGATCCGTGGATGTGAAGTCTGAACCCTAAACTGTGATTATGACAAACATTGCCCCGATACACGGCGGTGTTGAGATGTCGAGAAGCGTGTTGGCTGGATGGAAGGTGCGGAGCCTACCAAGTACCCGGGTCCCTGATTGAGGTTCCGCTCAGGCTCAGGCTCCGGCTCTACAAGCAATCACAGTGGCGACTGGCGCCCCCCCCCCAGTGCCACGGGCAGAGTTGAGAGTGCCGTACCTGAAACCCTCCTCTTTCATGTTTGTCACAGGTGACAGCCAGGGAAGGCACACTCGAGCCAGCGTGTTCTGGAAATGTGTTTGGCTACATGAAATATTCATATCCTTCGCATGCTCTCCGGCAGCGCGCATATTTATCCGCCCGGTTTTTTGTATTTATCTTCACGATACCTGCGACCGGTTCAGAGGAGTGTTGGAAACGACTCCCCCGCATGCGCTCCGGAGCCTCCGATTGGGGGGGGGGAAGGAGACGCAAAGATAAGAGGGCGCTTATCATCGGAATCAAGGTTTATTTCTTTTTTAACAGCCCACTGCATCACTGGGGCCACTGGGTGAAAGTGATCAATGGCTTCTCGCGCTGCACGGACAATTAATCGGCGCAGTTAACGCTGAAGGACAAACCTGCAGTGAGGTCAGCGTTATCTCATATGGTCAGCGCTGCTTTTTTCCCCCGAGCAGCGGGGGGGTGAGAGGTCATGTGTTACGCTCTGAAGGTAGAGATCGGCCTCTCTCTGTGGCACCGGGGCATTTTTTAACCCCTGACTTTATTGGTATTTGCCTCCAGCTTCAGGCTTTATGTCTTTCGTAATGTCTTGTGTTTACGTCTTCATTCAGAAAAGGAAATAAATAAGAATGTCGCGTTATTGTTGTAACGCGAGAGTATTCTTCCCTCTTTTGGATTTAGTGCAAAGACAGAGCTGTTTTTCTGCCTCGCATGGCGTTGTAATTTGTAATTTTCTTTATGTTTAATTAATCAACTTAGATTATGCTCACATGACAACCATAACCATTAAAGAGAACCAACGCGATGGTGTTTTATGAGGAGGATTCTAATCCCGCTGTGCATTGCTGTCAGCTTCAAAACCCATTTTCCAATTGTGTTGTCCCCATTCTTGCATGCCCGCTCAGATTTATAAAGCTGCTGTTGAATCACAGCGTACACGTCGCCGAGATATTAAATAAATAAATAAGAATGCCTTGGTGAAAAGGGCAACACAATCATAAGATTCTCCAAGGAACAACAAACATGACAGCTACGCCTCAAAGAGTAAGAAGTTATTGCCCTTAAGTCACTGGGAAACAGGGATGATTTCCATTTCAATTGCGGGGCTCAATTTGGGAGAAGTCATGCATACGGAGGTAGGGCGAACAAAGACCGCAAGAATAAAAGTGACAAATGTAGAGAATGGAACAGAGGAGCGCGGTATCATTGGCTTTGTGTCCCGTGAAGGGCATTGTGCGTGGCCACTCGGATAAGGTTGCAAGGGGACCCCTGGGACATGGAAGTGAAGGGCACCGAGGATGAAGGGGGGGGGGGGGACATGTGACAGGCAGGGGACGCAGAGGACGTACCGGGACGGAAAAGTGAAACAAGCTTCGCACTACGACGCTGTGCTCGTTTGATGGGACTGTCCGTCACGGTTTCCCTCACAGCCACAAATTGCTTGTTTTTGTCCAAAAAGTAGTACGAAACCAAATTCATCTAATCGTATGAAACAGAGCACCAATTGATTCTCAAAATTATTGAATTGACTTCCGCACAAAAAACACCTCTTTGGCCTCTTTTTTTAAATAAAAAAAAAGGATTCTGTAGGAAACTAGCAACAGCCACGCTAGCTTTAAGCTAAACAATGACAGTGCTAATATGCTGATGCGGGTATATTGCTTACCATGTTCACCGCTAGCTCTAAACACTTGTGATCCAAAATATTGCTCTGCAGCTCAATACGGGAGCCGTTGTGTAAATAGTTTAATAATTAATAAATATAACAACTTCCGATCAACCCGTATCACTTTAAATATCGACTTCTGGTCAAGCCACACCCACTTCTTGTTTAAACCCCGCCCATTGCGAGTACGATACCGACATAGATAATTCAGTTGGTTGAACAGATACTGTTACAGATAATGGTGCACTTGCTCATTCCTACTAAACACAGAGTACAGCCGAGACTGAAGGGAGCGCCATTATTTATGCAAGTATTTGGTCATAAACCAAAGTATTGGACAAGTGGAACTGTTCGCCTGATGGTTCCACGAGACGGAAGCGGATCCTCAAAGTTAACACAAAGCATCCTAAGGGGAGGCATCAACGCCTGCATCAGATTTCCGGGCAATCCATCAAACAGTCGTCGAGACTTTTTCATCCCACAAATATCGACCTCAAAGTGCTGTTCGAGGAAAATTCGTCATCTGGGGACAATGAATTTGACTAATTCTTTCCCTGCTACGACATGTCAAAGTGTCCGCTGTGAAAAAAAGGTCCATAAAAGTCAGGAAGCTCCCTCCGCTGTTCACACGACACCATAAATTAGCTTTGCATATGTCCAGGAAAAAAATAAATAAAAATGTCAAGAATGCGATATGGTACCTCGCAAACGGGTACTTGATCATTTTTAACGGGAAAATGTGGCGATCCGTCTGGAAGTAGGTGAGCAGTACGTGTCAGTGTGACAGGGGTCTGCAGCGAGGGCAGCAGCGCTCTGCGTCCAGAGGCCTCCCCGGGGGACCTCATTAAACACCGCGTCGGGCTCCGGCGGGTGCTGTAAGTGGACCGCCGGGGGCCCCGAGCCGCTGCAGCTCCACCTGTGTGTTGATTTGGTGCGAAAACATGCGAGCCTGGATGTCTGCTCTGCGCGGCGAGAGCCCGTTCACCGGCCCGGTGAGGCCCGGGAGTCGAGCGCAGCACTATCCTCCGAATGATGGAAGATTAAGGGAGCAGATTGAGCTTGATTAGAATCCTGACACAAAAGAGGACGCGCTGCTGAGTGGTCAATTTGCTAAGTGGGCTAACGAACGAGCAAGGACTGTAATGCTGCTTTCGTTTCCCGTCGCAGCTGTTGCGTTGATTCACTTTGCGCCAAATTGCCATTTAGGTTTGATCATAGCTGGTGCGGACAAACAGATTCTCCTAATCCAAACGGGGATGCAAGATTTTATAGATCTTTATTCACAATACAAAAACCCTGATAAGAGATAGAGTGGTCCTCAAGCAGTGTTCTGGTTTTGGCCATTCGGTACACCATTGTAGTATTTTGCTACAAGGACATAGCGACCCTTTTTATGTCTCCGAACTTGATTCATTTCCCTCACAACTGCAATTTTCAGCAGTTTCGAATGTTGTGATAGTTGGTGAAAGTCTTTTCAGTCGTCCTTCAGGGCCCTCGACAAAGAGCCAGAACTCAGCATGTCTATTTCTTACATTTACTCCCCCCCCCCCCCCCCAGATCCAGCAAATGTTGAGTGAAAGAATCTTGCCAAGCTGGTACGAATCCAAATTAATTCATCAGCTTGGGGGGGGACCCCCACTCTGCATTTCTTTCCCTTCTTTTTACAAGTGTGACCCGCAGACCACCAGCTATGAACCACAGACCTCCTTGACCTCATTATTTTTACAGCTCCAGATTTGTTTTTTGGGGGGGGTAGAAACCGAGACTTCTTGCAGAGCACGTTTTTATGGCCTCATATCGGTTCGCAAACGATCACCTTGTAACATTTTTTCCGCGGTTCTAATGAACGTCGGGGGATGGCTTTGCCGGTAAAATGAGAGCAGTCACAGGGCTCTGGCGCTGGTTAGGTAGAGCCGTTATGACGCAGAGGCTTACAGAAAATAGCTGGGTACTAAATTATTGAGCGTTTTAGTCACAAATTGACTCATTGGAACGCTCAAGAGGGAAGTGGAAGGGGTAAATACTGCTTTAATTGCATTAGCTAATCAGTGTAATGCAGGCGTTCCTGAACACAACTACTAGAGTAAGGCTAATTCGGAGTCTGGTGCTCATTATGAAATGCCACCCGCTATAATTGGAATTATTTTCCTTTTTAGGAAATAGCAAACAAACACTCCTAACGCAGCAGCGTTGAACTCCTCTCTCAACGCTGGGATGGTGCACAGGTAGATTACATCCATGCATTTTGTTTGTTTGAACCCCACTTCTCTTTTGTGGTGCAGTAGAAAATAGATAGCAACAGTGAAATTGGTTCACTGACCCAAAGCCTTTCCTACAAGCCTTTTTTTTTTTTTTTACGGTTCTTCTTGAAATAGCATCCGTGCCTTGTTCCTTTACAGAAAAAAACAGCTGCAGGGTCTTTTCTATCCGCCGTGATCCAGAGAGAGAGGAAACATTACTAGTGCAGTAAACTTAAAAAAATGGGTGCAGGAAAAAATGATGATGACATTGTTCCGTCGCAGAGACGATACGTGATTAATGCTAATTTACAATGTAGGAGAATCGCAGATATGTTGCGGGATAGAACCACATGTTTGTTTCAGATGAATCCTGTTGATATTAATAAGAGGAGCAAACACACTATAGATAGCGCCTTGCAGCTCAGTATTACATTCATCAATGTAGAATCCCTTCATCTGCGGTTAGTGTGACTCTTCCTTACAAATTGTTTTAGGCAGATTTTACACATTATTTTACAGATGCTTCCACAGCACAGGGATGATAAAATAGTCCTCTGGTTCTTGTACAACAGCAGGCATGCGTTAGAATCTGTTTTAAATCTGCTTTGGGTTCAACTACATTCTCCAGTAGTTCAGCACCTGGCATGAATCCACATCGGTCCGAGCCAGAATTTGTGTAGCTCCATCAAAATCTTCCAAGCGTGTGCATGAACAAACCCTACACCGCTTCAGCGTGAGAGCTTTGCCAATTTGAAATGGCTTAGAGGCTTGAAGCGACGGCTTTGAGAAACAAAAACAGATCAATAGAGGTGATCCGGGAGAAATCCTGCTTTGATATCCCGGGCTTCAGCCTGGAAATGCCGACATCAGTCTTCCTGTGACATGAAACACTGGCTTTTTTTTATGTTTTGTTTGTCTGGATGGATTGTCACTGCTCCGCGGCTTTCTGCTGACCCTTCCGGTTTTCCGGCGGGGTGTCACGACGCCCGGAGGCCTCGTGTGTCATCTTCCCGGGCGAGGACGTCGGGGAGGTGTTCCGCCGCATGATTCAACTTCAGCGCCGCGACTCCTTCAGACGCGGCTCTGTAGGCGGCGCCTTGTCTTAAACGTTGACATTTGCATTTAAATTGACTTCAGGCCGCCGTGATTTATTTCCGAGAGAGAGAGAGAGAGAGAGAGAGAGAGAGAGAGAGAGAGAGAGAGAGAGAGAGAGAGAGAGGGACAGAGTTCTGTCGGAGGCTTTGCCTCTAATTCTCTTGCATCTGCCAAACGTATGATAACAGGAGCAGCGGGGAGGGGGGGGGGTATTACTCGGCGAAATTGTCGTCTAACTTTGTTTCGGAGTGCGCCGCAGCCACAGACCAGGCGAGTCTCACAAATTCTCTCCAAAAACTGAAGATTAAATTGCGGTCACTCATGTGTGCTGGCTTTTCTCATAAATGAATCAGAGTTAAGAAGAAAAAAAAAAAAAAAAAAAGGTTTCTTCACATTGGAGAGAAAGAGCAGAGTGGTGTTCCTATGAACTTTTAACACTAACAATGAAAAACCAAAAGGTAGAGTTCACACCACATCAGAGCTCTGCCACTGTACAGCGTGGGCCTCTTTTGACACTGTGCTACAGATTGAAGTGTAATGCAAACTGAGTTTTATGTGCAGGCCTAAAATGGGCCTCAATATCCCCTGTGGCTCCGGTGTCACTAAAAAGAGGAATAACACCTGTTTTCCATCTGTTTCCACTTGAGAAAGACATTTATTAATCTGGAACTTTCAAGTCGTGTTGATGTCACTCCTGTGATTTATCCACCTCGCACGGAATAGTCAAACAAGAGACTGCCAGCTCCGCAGGGGTCATGATAATACCAGGGGGAGGGGGAGGAGGGGGAGAGGGGGGGCTTATGGGATGACAGTTTGACGCGGGATGTTTGCAGAGATCACCCCAGAAAGCACGTATAATTGACACCATTAGCCTTGAGGTCTGTCAGTTACCTGACAGCTGATGAATTCACGCGTGCCTTCCCCTCCGCCGCCGATAATAAATTCATACTCCCTGTTTTTAAACCGTTTTACACCTCAGTAATCCCTTTTCTAACAACCGCTCGGCCCCAGCTGAGGCTCAGTTTGCGCCCCTTGTGTCGTGGATTTGTGATTATCCTCTCTCAGAGTGTGAAGTGGGGGTGAAGCTCCGGCCAACGCGCCGTCGCCGAAGGTCTGTCCGCGAGTCTGATCCCGCCCCGCCCCCTCTTCCTCCCCAGGGTGCGTGTTCTCGTCTTCTTGTTGAACTGGCGCTGCATAGGCCCCCTCGGCTCTGCTGTGCGGTTTAACTCACCTGCTGTCGAAAAACAATTCGGATCATGTCCCCGAGCGGAGAGAGAGCAGTCCCCCGGTTCCCCATTCGCAACCGAAAACCAAAAGCTACAGATGGCCTCGCTTCCTCCTGTGGTTCGGAGGAAGAGGTGTGGAGAGTTTGAAGGTTACGAGCAGGTCTTCCTCCGTTGTTCCGTGACGAATCGGCATTACTAACACACAGAGGCCCGGTTAATACTTGAGACCCCCCCCTTTTATTTTATTTTTTTTGTATCCACCACCTGCGGTGTGATGGGATTGTAGCCGGGGTCGAAAGTGTGTCAGAAGCACTGCTATTAACCCTGTGCATTGTGGGCTCTCTATGAAGGCCGGTCCTCTGGCAGACACTTCCCCTCTTCATAAAAGAACAGACCGCATTCCTTCCCGTGAGCGCGGACAGCTCTCAAAGAAGCTTCATGCACATTTTTTTTTGCAACGGTGGGACGTTCTTTTCTCCCCCATTTACGCAACCGTCATTTTTCAACCCTGTTTACACCAAAGCCGCTCCTCTTTTGTGTTGGTTTCAGTCGTGAAGTAAGCGACATCCTTCCTCTCATTCGCTACACGACGAGTGTAAAGATCTATTCATGTAGAGTGAAAAACATGGAGTGTTCTGCTGTGTGTGTGTGTGTGTGTGTGTGTGTGGGAGTGTGTCTTTACTTCACAAAGACACTGATGTTCAGTCTGTAAGTTGACAGAGCCACGTTAGCATCACAGGGAAGAGAGGAGTGTTTTTACAGCAATCACAAGCGGTGGATTTTTTTCATGTGCTGCTTCGGGGAGTTGTGAAGGACTTCAGGGACGCTGTTTGTAGTCTTTCTGTTTTTTTACACACCGCTTTAGAGATAACAAACTAATCAGGTAGTCTTCAAATATGTTGCTTGAAAATGTCACACTATATTAATCATTGGCACACACTGATACTGGCCAGTGGTGGAAAACCACTTATATGGATCAAAAGGCTTGGGACAGAATCATTGTTAAACAGATGCTGTTTGAACAGTTCATAGTCTTTTAAGCTGATGTTAATTACATTTTTTGTTTTGTTTCATACTTTAGTGGCTGGCTACCTGAGGCTGATGATGGGTGCACATTGAAGTCGTTTCTCCCAGTAAAGCTTCATCAGTAAAGATGTTGCTCAGGTGGTAGAGGGGGGGGGGGGGGGGTTGTCCTTCAACCACAAGGTAGTTGGATTCCCCGCTCCTACCGTAGTGGTGGTGTTGTTGAGCGAGACATCGAAAAGCCGGGCGCTTCACAGCAGCCTAAATGCTTAGGGTGGGTTAAATGCAGAGGTCAAACTTTACCTGTATGTTTAGAATATAGAAAAAACGGAGAAGAGCATGAGGAATACGCCCCCATGGAGTGGACCGATAATGCTATTCATGCCGTCCTGCATGCACAGCCCACGCTGCTGCTGTGACGGAACCGACCCAAAACCGGCAGAGCCTCACTCTGAAGAGGCACAAGAATTGGCAGCGAGCCAGTAGACCGGCGACTAGAAAAGCATAAATGCCGATGTGCCGATCGCATATTTTACTATATATTTTGGCGGATAACGATCGTCAGTAAAACTTTATTTCACACTGTGATGGTTAACGTTAAACTGCGTAGTTAATCCACGGTTCCCATGCGTGCCTCACCGTTGTGGGGCGATCCGTACGGGTGCGGTCCGTTACACCGCGACTAGTTATGAACCACAGACATACTTAGGCTACGGTATTGGGAATAGCTCGCTCTGAGGGCCTCCCAACCCACGGGCCCCAGTGCAACCGCCCTGCCTGCACTGTCTGGTGTTGGAGCTGTGATCTAAAGTCTCTCTATGGTTTTTAAACGCAGATGGCAGAACAGTTGCGATTGAAAGAATTAGTCACAAAATGACAGAATAATCCACTAGGTCTGGATCGCTCTGCATCACGTGCATGCTTACATAGAGAGACGGGGGGGGGGGGGGGGGGACCACTGCATATGTGCTGCTATAGAGTGATGGATAGTCATCTACTGTATAGAGACCGTCATTCACATTGTACGCGTCTGGTGGAGCATACCGAGTGTTCGTATTGCCAGTGCAGTCACGTCTGTCTGTCTCCTTTTCTGTTGAACTGTGAAATGGGCGCCAATACTGCAAAGTCGACCATAAGCATAGCTCCAGGTGGGGGAGCCCACGATAATTCCCACGCTGGCTCCAACAGGAACCAGAGGGGGATTTATTTTGCTCAATAAGTGGTGGAAATGGTATCAAAATGGCTTTTCTTTCACCCCCCCCCCCCCCCACACACAGTAGCTGATTTATAAGTCTCCATGTCTCCAGTTTCCTGCTGCAGGAGGTGGGACCATTAGACTGATGGCATAGATTTGCTTCTCTGTCACTGTCAGTAAACAGTACCCAGTTAGAAGCCCGGGGGTCGGCCACTGCAGTCTGCTGCTTTGATTTTCTGACTGTCAAGATGGCTTTTTCCTTCAACAAGGGATATGAGATGAGGATGTAAACAGTGTGAAACATTCACAGGAGAGAGAAAAAAAAAACAGGTTGTATCAAAGCTGTATGTGCTTCATCGCATCAGAGGAATATTGTTCTGAGCCACTTCGGTTCCTGCCTTGACCCAGTAAGCGAGGCGGCTATCTACAGAAGAGCACGTCGGAGAATCCTTCCCATGTCCGACCAGAGCCGGGGCGCTCCGGTGCTCCAGAATGCAGAGCGCAGCAAGTCCACAGCCATCATCATTAGAGCTGTGCTGCTGTGGACACTAATGGCTGTCCCCGTTCCTGCTGCCTCGGCACATTCAGAAGGCTCATCTGAGACTCGGGTGGGGGTGGGGTGGGTGGGGGGGTGTGTGAACACATGAATTAATTCGATAAGGAATTTTCACGGTTTCCTGTTCCCGCTTTATAGCAGGACGCCGGACGCGGAGAAGCTTTTGTCGAGAACAACCACCGCGAGTGCCTTTCGCGGCGACGTTCCCTTTTTCAACCACCCTCGACTGATGAAAGGAGGCTAATTGGGGAGTTTGTCCTCGTTTATCTTCATTTAAAGGCCTGAAAAGATGGCGTTTGTTTACTCGTTTCAATATTGAGAAGCGGGGGGGGGGGTGAGAGGCAAACAGTGGCGGCAGTGTTAAACTGGGGGGATGGGGCTGGTAGAACTGATGTACCGTATGTGCGATCCCTGGTCTCCTAATTGCATTTTAAGTTGTATCAAATAGCCTTTTGAGCACCTTTTTAAAAAACGGGAAATATCCCAGCATCTGCATGCGTAATTTCAGAAGAATGAAGATTTATCGCCTCTGTTTCTCAAGAAAGTGTTAAATGCAATATTTGGAAATCAATAGAGGGTCACGACAAGGCACATTCATCAAGTTTGTTTATTTCTTCTGTCACGCTGAAGAGCTTTACATGGCCATCTTTTTCCAATTACATGCAAAGGCGGACGTAGTAGTCCAACCCCCTTCTGTTGGGACTGTACTGTGCGGTATAGATTTTCAGCCTCCCAAATGAACTCTTTACTGAAGGGCCCACAGTCATTGTGGGTAGCCTTTCCCCCTGGTTTTGGGCACAATCATTACCTCCGTCCAAATGTACACTTTAGAAATCAATAGGCTTTCACAGTAATTTAACGCCGCATGCCCCTGAGAGCTTGCTGTGAATTCACTGTATATCCTACCGAGGGTAGAATTAGATCAGTGTGGTTCCGTGTCGTCCTTACCACTGAACAGGCCGGTTAGTTGATGTCATGGCAGAAATCTTTATGTTTCATAATGGCCCTCGTTTTTATTATCCTTTGCAAGACACTTCCAGGGTTAACAAATAAGAATGTAGTACCTGGCTTTCTACTTGGTTTGTCTGGATCTATCAGGATTTCGCCCCAGATAGTTCATGCTGTATATTTCACTGATTCTGGAAAATAGGGCGTCATTGATGATGATCAGCCCAATGGCTGTGCTCTGTCCTACCTGATACCGATCAATACTCATAGTGCAGGAGATCGATCCCCCATAAGGAGCGGAGGCAGGGGGTTGCTGCCTTTGTGCAGATAAAAAAAAGATACCCTAATGGCATTAAATCCGCTATTTCTTTCGTTTTAATTACCAAAGGGAGGTGATAAAAAGCTAGAGAATGAACTCACTCTTTTGTTCTCATCTGTAATATGCTGCCCACATGTATCGCGATACCAATCTGTCTTCGTTAAGCCAATATCCGCCAATGATATCAGCCTTCTGCTGTATCAGCCTGGCTCTAATTCGTGGTTTTGATCTCATTACCTTTCATTCCTGACCAATAAGGGTAATCTCATTAGCCTTATGGAAATGGCAAAAACCACAATCACGTCATTGGCTACAGTCACTTTTCCACGGTAGTTAAATTGCGGTTCAATCTCTCTAAATGTCCTCGGGCCAACGTGTCCTTTTCGATAGTGCTGCTGTTTACGAATGCAGCCTCAAAAAACGGTTGCCAAGATACAGATTAGATGTGTTTTTTTGGACATGCTCTGAATTTTTATAAGGGTATTGAAATAAGCATAGGAGGTTGTTCCACAGAGAACACAGCCTTTAATCCCTTTATGACACTTGATTTAAAAAAAAAACCCTCACCCTCTTGCTTTCAAGTAACCAGACTTTATCTTAAATATCAGTAATGATAAAAAAAGTCATTTGGAGATTGTAGTATGGTGGTTGAAAACATTCAACAAAAATGTCATCCCATGTATTGACGTGGGTTTACCATTGCTGGCTAGAGACACTGTTTCTAGTTCACTTGCATTTCGATCAATTGTGTTCTTCAATAACCTCATTTTGGACCAACAGCTGAGCGCTCAGGCTCTGCAGAGAGAGAATCAAAGCCGCCTATTGTGCTCACATGTTGCTAAGATGCAGTATACCGACCATTGTTCATCATTAGCCAGCACCGAGGAATATGCATTATGGATGATGTAGTCATTCTAGATGTAACACATAAACTGTTAGAGGCTTCGAGATGAAAGCCGGAATGGATGCCAGCCGGCCTCCGACTGACCACAGATCCTGCTGCGACCGCAGCGTGAGATCGAATCAGAGATCAATCGAAGCTTCGTTAATGAAGCCAACAGTCCGCCAGCAACAAGGTGTAGTCCATGAAGCGCTTCTGTCCTTATGACACGGTACGTCTGTAGGTATCGGGAAACATTTCATTTGGCATTTGGTTGATTTTGTCCTCGGTCACGGCTAGAAAAGGCCACAAATGAAGCGCAGTCTGCTCCATATTGACTTGTTCTGTTTGATTCAGTCACACAGTAACCTTCTAGTGGGCAAACAATAGTAAGCATGGAGTATTTATATCTGTAGTCCATGTTTCAAACTTCGACAGGCAGCAAAAACACATCACTGTTTCTTGAAACTATGCAAAGATGTTTAAAACTTAAGAAAAGGGTGACTTCTTTGGTATACATTTTTTATTATTCATTCATAAGGCAGGCAAATAATACTGAAAGAACAAACTCAAAATGTTTCCTCTGAAAATCTGCTGTTGAATGTTCCCTTCCATGCTGCCCCAACTTCAATATGTCCAAAACAGAGCAATTCCTAAACCTCCCTTTAATAGAGTCTTTCAGGGAGGCACAGGAAGAGGAACAAATGGCTCCATTCAGTAGCGTCCAAAATGCTAATGCCTTCGGCTCTTAACACGTTTATAAGGGTTCCCATGTCACGACATGGCATGGTCCACCCTAATGGGGTGCTGTGGCTGGGGGGGGGGGGGACCGCGTGAAATAGCCAGACACATAACAGAACATGACAAATATGACAACAAGACTGCTGGTTTCCTGGGTGACGGGGCTTCTGAATCCCCCCTTTTTTTTTTTTTTCCTTTCTGGAAGATGCACACAAGCATGTTATGTCACACTGAACATTTCTTCTTTTCTTCACAATGGTCACTGCAAACCTCTGTTTGGAGCCGAACATGGACCCTGACATTTCAAATATCTATCAGAAGCATCAGGCATTGTGTGGTTTTGGTACTGCCACAGCTCCACACATCAGTGTTGTCATAGATTGTGTGGTCTTTGGGGGGGGGGGAAAGAGGCAATAAAGTGGCCCGTCATTGGAACGGTGGGCCATTCCAGTGGGTAATATTGAATTCTAGTAACTATGTGCTCCCATATGTAAATGATGGCAACACAAGGCTCTGTATTGGAGAAACTTTTCTGCAAGCAAACAGATGAAGGGCAGGCAGGGCTTAGTGATTGCTTGGGAAAGTAATTACTCCTTATCTGTATGGGTGCCGGGAGGGAGGCGGTCTGCAGGGCCGGGCTCCGGCCTCTGGGCCCCTTTTTTGGATTGATATCGTGTCAGCTGCTCGAAGGATATTTCTTCAGTGGCATTCTGGTCAACCTGTGGAACAGGTTTCGAGGTAGTATCGACCAGTTGGAGTGATTGGACAACGGGGTACGTCAAACTTTTCTCCCAGCTCTTAATTCCCGTTTTCAATAGGTCACTTCATGATCCGAAGCGTACCGCCGTTTCAAACGGGCAAGTGTGTCGACGGGACAAACGTTGGATCGACGCTATTGAACTGTTCAGAGGGTGAGATGGGATCTCTCAAGACCACACTCTCAACAGTGCTATTGATGGAAAGTACTTGATAAACATTAGTGTAAAATGGACCGGGCGATGCTTGGACAACGGAGCGACAAGCTGCCATCAATGCTACTTTTTAACAGGAGTGAATTACTTTGTGGGATTGCTTTTTTTCCATGTCGGAGCAAGATGACTGTTGGAACATTTAAGCCGTTCAAACACCTTAATTACGCATTGGTGCATCAACTTCACTATCGCTTCAGTCACTACTTTGTGTCTAGTGCCACAGTAATCCCATCCGTTGCTTTACATAAAAATGAATACAGACACAGTAAGTAAGTCAATCTCGGAACCCAACTGCTATCATTGTTTAAAGGATGATTTAGCTTCTTGGGGCACCGACAATATTTTGGGGGTTCTGGTGTAGTCGGCGGATCCCGGACCCAGGCTTCCTCCTCCTCCTCAGTGCTCCGCTCATTGTTCACTGTCCGATTAGCAACTCGAGATGTGAGAATGGAATTGGAGTTAAACAGATGTATGAATGCAGATCAATAAAAATGAAAAAAGCAGACGATAGGCGATGGGTTCTGAGATTGTGTTTCAACCAATACGTTCTACCTCTTTTGCTCTCCACACGGACCGTTTACTGGCACGCAACCAAAGCCTGCTCAAACACGATTGGTCGATACTACTCGGACTACGAACGGACTACAAAAAACGTAAGCCGGAAAGCTTCCGATACCGAAATCTTGTTGCCTGGTGTACAGATTAAAATATGCTTAAAACAGCGCTGGTATTGGAAAGGTACTCAGTATCGGCATCTACCATGAGTTGAGGTATTGGAGCGGGAATTTTTTTTGAATTTGATCGATACACCCATAGTTTTTATATCGTTTTGTAGTCAACACTTGTAACATGTTTTTGGATATTCAAAAGTCAGGATTATAGTATAAAGTACTGTGAGTCATCAGTGCAAGTTTCCCACCATGTCTAAAGGCTGCTGTTCAAAGCAATCCTGTTTGGTCACATATTGAAGCGTTCTGCCGAGAACAAATAGACTCCCCATTGTGCCGTGACAAAAAATCACTTACTATTGCTTAGCTGCATGCTTTCTGATGACCCACCTTTGTTGTCTTTGTCCCACAGTTCCTTTCTTGTATAATACAGAGAGTACACTTGCAGCTTCACCGTGACATCATTGACACCGCTTTTAATGCGTCGACATGTGCATCAAAAGACATAATTAGATTGAGTTTGCCTTTTGGACGGCCCCGTCGCGCGGCTCACAATGCCGTGTGTTCAATCCTCAGTTAACCTGATTATTCAGCCACCGGGAGGTCAGCGGCGCGCCCGGCCCTCCGATCGGTCAACCTGTTCCCTGGGCTGCGGTCCAGACCGCAAAGCAAATCTATATCGCACCGCTTATTGAAGTAGCATGCGCGAACTGCGACACGCCTTTCTTTTCCGAGGCTACGGATACAGATAGCTCGCCCGACGCTAATGATCTTCATCTCCATTTCCTGGCCTCGCCCTGTCCCGTTGAAGGTTCGATTTTCACCGTTAAGCAAATTAGATTTCCCCCCACTCAGCGCAGATGCCAAACCGCAGCATGGCAGCCAGCGGCACTTGAACATATACACTCAGAAAACCCGAGGACGGCGGCCTCCTTTTTTTTTTGCCCTAACCACTCGACACCTCTTGAGACCTGAACTCGCTCTTTGCTCATTTGAAATGCGGCGCTTTTTAACTCTCGACCTCCCACGGCTTAACCCCCCCCCCCCCCTATGCAGTGCGCAGCATCGGAGGTTGTAAATGCGCGTTTTGCTCGGGCTCCAGCAGAGCACTGCAGCTTGTTCTGTGTTTAAAATAAACCGGCCTGAACAAAATGAACGTTAAATAATGAGAACTGGAAACACGAGAGCTGCAGCCGAGGTCGCTCGTGACTCATAATCCGGACACAGAGGGCATTGATTGGTCTACAGATGGCTGCTGTAATCATGTCCTCCAGAGCTCAATAGCTGCTAGTTATTGAGATATGGCTGAAAAAAGTTGACGTTGTGTGTGTATGCTAAAGTGTTTGTTTTTCTATATTGAGGAAACAACTTGCTTAAAATGCTCTGGGCTTTTTCCAGTTTTATTAAAAACAAACTATCTGGGAGTATATATGTGTATTGAATATAAAAAAAGGGCGGCTACTTCTCCTCTATGTGGCTTTTAGCACAACAAACAGCAGACCTCCACCCACACACAGGAAACACAAAGCTATATTCTGTCTTCAGGCAGAGCGTTTGATGTTAGCCCCGACAAAGGCACCCAACTCCAAAAAGAGCCTTTCACTGGGTTTTCCAAATGCCCCCCATGCGTCCTTTCAAGTCGTCAAAAGATAACTTTCTGGGTGTGCCTCGCGTTTCAGTCTGAAGCAGGCGTTTGTTTCACTTGTTCCAGCATGCTTTCAAGTGGCGACGGCTCTCCGAAACATCGTGGAGCTTTAAGCTCGCGATCTGAGCCTCGCGTCTGTCACAATACCTACGGTTATCCATGTGGTTACACTTCCTACTTTGTCAAACAGTGCAAATAATGATGGCCATTCAATAGCACACCCAGAGAGAACTGTGTCTGTTTTGCCCCCCCGAGCCACCAGGTGCTGCCTCCTGCTCATCCATAAATGTCTCAGGTACTCTGTAATTTATTAAGCTGAAGTGAATCATTTTTTTATAAGCCACCACTACCCTGAGCCCCATGTAGCCCATGTTATATATGCCTTGGATTTTTATTTTTTTTTCCTGGAACATATGCGGCATACAAATATAACTAGACACCGATAAGCACAATCCATCAAGCGGTGCCAGAAGGGATATTTGCATGGGAGCGCACTTCCTGATGTACTTTATAGAAATGTGCCTGTGGGCTAGCACACCTGACGGATGCTAATTGGCTATCAAGAGAGAGAAGCTCTGAGAACAATAGGGCTACACGCTTCCCATCGGCCAAAATGAAAGACAACCAAGGAGTGTGTGTTGCACGGCAGGTTGTCCTAACTGGACTCCTTTTTAAAGCAAATATATGGAGAAGCGAGGATTCCCCCATTGTTGCTGAGGCAAAGTAACATCTAGACGATATTGTCAGCCCACACACCACACACACACACACACACACACACACACACACACTGATGTAGACCTGCCAGTGTTCTTCTTTATGTGCTCAGTGAATGGCCATGAGGATGAAAAGTTGTGCAGCCAGCCTATTGATGAGCACGTCTGTGCAAAAGCACACACACACACACACACACACACACACACACACACACACACACACACACACACACACACACACACAGAGAGGAAGCCTCGCCCTCAACACCACCAACCCTCCCCACACACACACACACACACACACACACACTCTTTAATTCGTCTCAAATATTGGTCTGCCTCCTCATCTCTCGCTGTGCGTCCATGCGCGACCGATCCCACCGACATTTTCCACCGCAGGATTAACTGTGTAGCGCGACGGGCTGCTCTGCCTCAGTGCACCTAAAGGGGGCTGACCCCGAGGTGTGTGTGTGTGTGTGTGTGTGTGTGTGTGTGTGTGTGTGTGTGTGTGGAGAGGTGGCCAGCAGGACGCTCCTTAAAAGGCCATTAGATCCTTACTGCTTATCACGAGTGGGCGTGCAACTAAATCATCTCCCCCCTTGTCATAAGACTATAGGCGGAAAAAAAAAGCTTGTTTTCCCGGGGAATAATTAATCCTACTTGTTGGCATAATAATAATATTGAGGAGAGCACGTTGCTAGGCGCCTGGAGTGTTTCCTCATGAGCCCGTCGGTCTGTGACAGGTGGGCCGCCACTGATGGAGATCGTCCTCTGGTTTAGCTTCCTGCCTGCAGGACCTTCCGATTGCATTACGACCGAGCCACCCTCTGTGGAGAAGGGGATTGAATTCAGACTGTAGTGCGTGCATGCGTGTGTGTGTGTGCGTGCGTGCGTGCGTGCGTGTGTGTGTGTGTGTGTGTGTGTGTGTGTGCAGTGTGTGTGTGTGCGTGTGCGTGTGTGTGTGTGTGTGCACAAGGCTTGCGTGCGTGTCCAGGGCGCGTCTGGAAGCAGAGCCGAGCCCGGTTACCATGCCTACACTTTTATTTATTTTTTTTTTTGGCCAAGAGACAGTGCGTTTATCTTAACGAGTTCATTTTCAAGCTTATGTTTGCCTCCATGCTGTCTGTCAGCTGTGTACACACTCTAAACAGCCACGGAGCAGAGGCCGTCTCCATTGCTAAAAGTCACTTGGGTGAAATAGCTTATTGATTCTTGTGTGTGTGGGTGTGTGTGTGTGTGTGTGTGTGTGTGTGTGTGGCGGGGGGGTGGGGGGGCATGATTAAATTGAGGTCTAAGTGGACACTTCATCTGAACTCTCCACCGGAGAGAATAGGAAAGTATAGGAGCCGGTCTGGTTCTGGTCCTCTTTGATGTGGTTAAATTAATTGCCTTCTATTCTTTTTTTTCATGTTAGAAATAGATTGTTGCATTTACTTCCAATTTTAATTAAAAGAATTGGGGCTTCACATTTTTTTGTTGAACATATAGTCTTGAAACTGTTCTATTAGTCCTGAAGATAAAAAAAAAAAATCATTCACCTGCTCTTTTTTACTTGAACTTGAATTGCGTGTTGGATCACGTCCGAGACGTTCGCTCGGCTTTCTGTGCAGGTGTCGAGCAGCCAGAGACGGAACAGACGTTGTTGTGCACATTGTGTTCAGTAGGTGTGCTAATCAGGAGTCGGGGATCCTCTGATCGCTGCCATGATCACCGAGCGCACCATCTGTGGTTGCTCTGATGACCGGCGGTCTGGCTGAGAGAGCCGGGAGAACAGTCTGCTGCAGTCTCTCCCCGTCAAGAGGGCTGCAAGAAAAAAAAAAACAACACACAACAACCTGGAACCACTCAACACTCTTCCGACACCTCTCAAGCTGCGCCGCCATTACAACAGTAAACATTTCAGATAACCCCACATTTATCCTTTTTTTAAGACATGTGTTGTTTGATCAGCTTCTCTGAAGTGCGCCGCGTCGAATAAATCAGCTGTCAACGCGGATCTGGAAATAATTGAGGAGGCTGTTAAAGGGCCACGGATAACGGAGGATTGCGCTCGCATGTGGGCAATTTTCGCTCGCCGGAATTCCGCCTGTTTTTCATTTTTGCAGTCGCAGGTCATAAACGGTACCAGTCGCCATAATCTGGTTCTCGCTGAGTTCAAATTGTTCGTGGCAGAAACACCCCCCCCCCCCCCCCGAAACAAACACGCAACACAGGCTCGACTCATGCATCAACCCAGGACAAGTTTTCATCAAATGCCTCAGCGATCGGTGTGAAAGATAAAGGGGGCACCTGTTACCATGGCAACTTATAAAAATAAAAAAACATACACAGAAATGCATTGGGTTACTCATATTGATTCGGAGCTCAGAGAATAAAGCACATGGTATCAGCCAAAAGGCAGGCTGGCCTGCTTCTGTCTGCCAGGCTCCAGCCTTATTGACCGTTTTTTTTTTTTTTTTTTTTTTTTTTTTGACAGACTGAGCAGTAGAAAACGGGCCGCCTGCCCAAAGTTCAATTAAAAGCGTCACACTGTGTGCGGTAAGCATATTCGCCAAAATGGTGGGAAAAGTGCAAGTCGGTCTCCGTGCTACCTCAGCGATACGGTTGTCCTTCGGGGACGTCGATGGCTTCGGAGTAACTCATTTAAACAAATCCCCTCTGACGCTGTGACGTCTGTCTCGACGGGTTGAAGGAGATTTGTGTGAGCTACACTTTCAGGTTGTTTTTTTCTGCAGGGCCATGAACTGTTACTGCCTGCATTTTTCATTCTGTGCTCTCCAAGCAGAAAGTGTGTGTGTGTGTGTGTGTGTGTGTGTTTGGGGGGGGACGACAACATGGCTTTTGAACGCTCTGCGCTTTCCTCTCATTTGGCCCGGTCTCGCCCCAGGAGGGGGTGGGTGGGGGGGCAGCAGGTCAAGAGAGCGTTATTTTAATTCCAGTGACACAATACGGCGGCACCTTGTCGTGGTCAGATAACCTTCAGTGATTGCTGCTTGAGGGAGATAAGAGATGTGTCATAAATTAAAGGCGTTACAAAATATATATGTTTCTGTAAGTGGGCTTATCTCATTTTTAAATTGAATTTGTCCACAAATCAAGTGACAGACGGCAAAAAAAGAAGGCCGGTCAGAAATTTACGAGAGTTTATTGAGTTGCTTAAACTCCCCCCCCCCCCCCCCCCTCGACGTTCCTTTTATGGCAATTTAACAATCGGTTCAGAGTGTGAATAAATGTTTGTCTTCTTGCCCCCGTAAGTCATGTCCCAAAAAAAAAAAAAAAAAAATCCGTGAATCAACTGGGCTGGAAGTTGCGAATGAGCCAAGGGGATCGCAGAGAAAGAGGAAGAGGCTTTCCCCCGGGGCAGTGCCCAGGACAATGTCAGGTCTGTCTGGCCCGAGTGCATGAACACTAAGCTTTTTCGGAACTGGCAGCCCGCCCCCCCGCCCCCCCCCGGTTACCTACCCATCTCCCCCGGCGTCCAGAGCTGTCCGGCCCCCGGAGCACTAAGCATTTGTGCAAAGTTCATAAGGCTTCCCTCTCGTTTGTGTGGCCATAATGGCAGCTCCATCCTGCTGTAGCTCAAAGAGTGCTTATGGGCTCCGAGGGCCTAGCGCTGGCGCTGCGGAGCCGTGTGAGTGTTCTCAGTTACTGACTTTGGCTCTCATTATGAAAAGACCAGTGTCCCCCCCCCCCCCCCCCCCCCCCCCCACACCACCACCACCACCACGACAGCTCCGACTCTCAGCCACCAGTAACAGCGTCATCCCGTTCTTCGCCTGCCTTTTAAACTAAACGGACACTTTAAGGTTACATGAAAAGTCCATTCAACCAAAGAAAAATGGCAAATCAAGACAATTTAAAATGCAATATAACAGAAACGGCATGCGATCTACTATGAAATGTAATCAGCTGGTTGAAACACATTTTAAATTGCTCGTAACAAGCTGCTAAACGACTACATGTATATGTGTCCAGCGCCATTAAAAGGTACTCAAATCTCACCTCCACCGTTTCCCCAACAGTCAGCATTTGTGAGTGATAATAACCTCGCTATTTGCGGCTGCGGGTCTCGTGGAAGCAGCCCCTCTCCCGTGGTCGCTGTGTTCCTACCGCGGTTACGACCCGCATCAGCATAATTCAAGCATGACCCTCCCCCCCCCCCCTTTTCATTTTCTGCCTTTCTCCCTGTTAAAACCCCGAGTCTCAGACTAGGGTCCACACCATACATCATCCAGACTGGGGGCGCTTCCTCCCTCCCCCCCCCCTTCATGTGTCGTGGGAGAGAGACTGCATTTTTCTTTTTTATATATATGTGTGTGTGTGTGTGTGTTGGTTCTTATCGACAGTCTCAGCACTCCCTGTGCACTGAGCTTTCCCTCTGACATGTCAACCAGCCTCCACTCTAGTCCCTCTGTATAGTCTGGGAGCCGGGTCCCTGTTCACCAGCGCGAAACAATCAAGAGTCCCGTCCAATCCAGCTCGTATGCTACAAATCATATCCGATCCAAAAATCCCTTTTTTTAGCGGTAGGAGGAGAGGAACGTCGCTCCCAACAAAAGCGGACCAAATGCTGAGCGACAATCTCTCAGCAGCATTAGCAATTAAGGAGATTGTCACCGGCTGACAGAAGAAGATTGCAGGCAAACAGATTTTCACACAGCAGGCGATCTTCCCCCCCCCCCCCACACACACACACACACACTGTATACTACAGTGGATCACTGGAAATGAACGTGACTTTTCAGGTGCAGCGATTCGTCTTTCATGAACGACAACCGAAGGGGAAGCGGGGAGCGAGATGGAACTTGCATTCCTCCGCTCTCCTTTGTCCGCCCGCTGTGAATAGCCTTCGGATGGGGCTTTGTGGGAATGATTGTCAGTAGCTTAATGAGCCTCTAAGCCAAGCTAGGAGCTTTGGCAACACATGTAGCTACAGTGTCTTAGTTCCAGCGGGTACGGCCCCGACCGCAGAACGGGCCCGGTACTCTCTGCAAACCTTGATCTTGACCTGGCTCACGTTTTAGTTCAGCTCTTTCTTGCGGATGGTGTTACCTGGAAGAGGACGGTTGTTCCTCTCGTGGGGACCGGAGCTGAGAATGAGGTGGAATCTTGTAAGTATTCTCGTAGTATCTAGGGACACTACGGGAATCGGGCGGAGATTGTTTTGGTCTTTCTGTGTGTAGGAGACACTCCGGGAGACAGCCGGTAGATAAATATATATAATTTTATTTCTTTTTCTGCAAAAGCTGATGATTCACATTGCTTGTTTTTTTGCTTTTTTTTTTGTAAATGCAATATACTTAAATGTGAAAAAATGAGCTTTGTAGCATATTGTAGAAAAAACCATTTCAGTTTTTTTTATTAATAATTAATTATTTTCTATCAGCACACACCCACCAGGGTCGCTTTGAGGAAGAACCGAGCCGCAGCCAAACGAGGCTCTATGACTAAACAAAGCTTTCAAAACTCCAAATAACTGTCGCGGGAAGAAAATCAACAGTTTATAACTTTGTAAAATGTTTACTTCATGAGACATTCTCGTCTTATTTACCAAGAAGTCTGTTACTTGAACTGTGGAACATTCACAAGTGCTTCATGGGAGACGTGAGACACGTTAAAAGCACCATCTGTAGCCGTAGATTTGGAATCGCACTATTTATTGTAAGCGTGCGACGCTCGTTAAGATGACGCTTCCTGTAGTTGATTCGAGTCGTGATGATTAATCACATTGTTCTGTACATTGACTCGACAAACAAACAAGTGAGATTACGCGCATACAAAATAAATACATAATTACACCAGCTGGCTGCAGCCGTTCATTGATGTAGATTAAAAGATGAATTTGAATCACGTTCTAAACGTAGGATACAACTTCAAGAAGCCTCGAACTTCACTAGATCCGGTGCGTTGGACTGTACAGCAGATAGAACACACACTTCATAAACAGTATCTCAGCGTCATTTCTGGAACAAACACAGATCCACGTTCACTCCCTGTAATCACTGGAATATCCACAGTATGATCATTTGGATTCAGATTATAGGATAACGTATTTATTCTTATTACATTGAACTTCTCATCCCAAGTTAGTTGTCTTGAAATGTTCGATGTGCGTTAAGTTTGACTGCTGAACACATTGACGGTTGGCTTTCTAAGCTACAGTATGAGCTGCTCTAGGTTTGCAATGTATTGTATATGTATCAGTATCTGCAGGTGAAACCAAACTCATTTATTTTAGATGCAAATATCGCGGACGCATCGTGCTTCCATCGGTTTACCGCCTTGAGAGAGTTGCGTTTGACAAAGACAGCCGTACGTTTTGTTAGGTTTTTAAATATTTTAGAGAGGAAAACGGGACAGAAGCAGGAAGCGGACCAGTGACGCAAATGACAGAATGTTAAATTGTGTTTGTGTTCGTGTTGATTCAACTGCGTGGTCATGTTGGAGAATGTGATTTGTGCTGCCATTGAACCGGTAGTATAAAAGGTGTTGGACGTAAATAATAAACACAATACGATTCCACAGCCGCCTCCAACATGAACATTATATAATAATACCGGCTTTATTGCAGGACTGTTGGCTCGGCGTTCCTAATGAGCCGGTGGATTCGATGACTAGCGCACGATGGGTCTAGTCCGATGAGACTACGGCCTGGTCAGATTTTAAAGTCGTGACTCACGAGCGTCTGGCGTTGAGCTCAGTCCGTCGGATTTGTCTCAACACGACCTCGGCCCGACCCTGCTCAGTGATGGAGAGGCACAGGAACCGGGCCGCGCATCCGACAGCTGTGTCCAAACAGCTTACCCAGAGCAACGCTGTCCAGACGCTGGGCTCCAGCACACCGAACAGGAAACTCAAATGCTGAATTACAGTGAGCAGAGAAACTCCCAATCCGCAAAGTGAACTTATGATTTGGACTGCATGTATATCAGACACCTGAAGGGATTTTTTTTTTTTTTTTTTAAATGGATGAAGGTATTTCTGTAAAAATGTGGTTTTGCTGCTGCTGCTGCTCGGTGAGCGCTGGGAACATCAGGATTTCTCGGTTGTTTGGTGGGAAATAAATTTCTTCCTGGCCTGATTGAGGTGAGGATTTGGGATATATATATAGATATATATTTCTATAAGAGACATCGATCATGTCTTTGCTGTGGCACAATTTCGTCTGGGGGGGAAATTGCCAGCATCAGTCAGACGAAGTGAGCCGAAGCACGCTGAGCGTTAGCTCTCACAAAATATTATTCCGGTCCCTGCAGTCCGGCTTGTGAATTCATCTCTCTCTGCCGGGCTACTCGGCGAGGATCACACACTAATGTGATTATTGTCCTGGGCGAGGGCCCACTCCTGCGGGACTTCAAAGAGAGCAGATCACAGGGAAAATGAGGGAGAAAAAAAAAAGCTGTGAGCTGTGATTCGCACAGGTGCGGTGCACTTTTCGGAAACTCTTTTTTTTTTTTTTTTTTTTTTTGCTTTAAACGTATTAACAGGTTCAAAGTGAGGACTCTGACAGCACCTGGTATGCTGTTAGACATACAGTAGCTCATTCTGCGTGATTTATTATCATGTTACTAGTTTAAGTGTTTTCAATCAGCAGACAAAACACCAGAACTGAAAGGCATATTATAATGATAAGGCTCAATTTACACCCCCCCCCCCTCCCTTTGCATTAATTAAGGAGACATTACATGTGGGAATTGAGTGACTGAATAATTATGTTGACATTGCATAACACGTCTTCATCTATTAGCTGAGGCCACCGCATCTTCATTTACATTGACGTACTGACATGGAGCGAAATACAAAAATACACATGGTGCGGTTTGCAGTTTTAAGAGTCTCCTCAGGTCAGAGCCCTGAGGAAAACTAAAGAAAGAAGGTTATTAATTATGGTTTATAATTTACAGTTATTTATTAGCAGAACGGAGCTGCACCAGTTAGCCCTACGCTACCTTAAACTAGGATTAAGTAATTCAATCCTGTGGCTTTTCTAGACTTTTGAAATGCTGTATCGAGACATTTCGCGGTGGGTTGTGACGCATTATATAATTTACAGCCACAACAGTAGCGATGGCGGCGGCTACAACGCATTGGCTGCTCATGTTACGCTAGTGTCTTTGTAGGTAGAGAAAAACAAATTTAACTTAATCGAATATTAAATGTCATGGATGCATCATCCTTATGATGGACGATTGTGTCGTGAGATACTTTCAAGCTTCGCCCGGCCGTAATGTGGAGCTATCGCTGTATGTTTTATGGAGTACAGTTTCCACTGCTGTACGGCCTGATTACCCTGTGCACAACTTTATATTTCACACAGACAAACAGCTTTCACACAGACAAAAGGAGCAGCTAATTAGGCGCCGGGGAGACTCATTGCTCTTTGTTCATGAAAAAAAAAAAAAAAGAAATGATGAAAAGCTTTTAGAAAATTGCCCATTACTGACAAGACGGAAAACCTCTAGTGGTTGTAAAAACCTCTTCAGTCGTTTGTGCATTTGATTTCAAGTGAACCGCATCACACGTTCCTGATCGTCCTGCTGTAGCACTGTAACGTGGTAACGCCAGGCTGTGCGGGGTCGCTGCAGGTTAGACGTGGTGTATCCCCTGGGGAGGAGAGTTCAGCTCAGGTCCTTCTTATTAGTTCATATAGAACACAGGGGGGGGGGGGGGGGGGTCACGGTTCATCAGTGCAGCTGCTCTGTATCATTCCCAGACCGAGCCTCATTCCTCCACACCTGGGAGATTTCCTCCACCCTCCTCCTCCTGCCACCTCCTCCTGCCACCTCCTCCGCCCGGCTCCAGTCCTCCTCATCCCGCCAAAGCCACAGAGCCCTGAAATATTAATGCTGGGATAATTGAACTGCCATGCTTTCCGAAGTGCACCAAGAGAACGGGCCAAATCTCAATTAGGCGAGCATATTGTCTAATATCGCTCCCACTTCCTAATCTCATTTAGCGACTTGTTTTTGCTTCTTTTTCTTTTTTTTTTCTCGCTCTCTCCCGCTGCTGATATTTCAATAATAGATGAATTGCACGGCTGAGCAACTAGAACATGGATTTTGTGAATCGTTGCCAACGGTCAGAATACAATCTATTTCAAATACTGAAACTAAATCTAGTCTGAACACAGACGGAAATTAATTTATACAAAAAAAAAAAAAAAGAAAAATAAATCTGCCACTTACACTAGCTTTGTGTTTGAACCGAGAGCCACGCAGGGCGTCAGACTTGCAAGCTAAACGAGCTATTGATCGAACAAAAAAAAAAAAAAAAAAAAAAAAGAGCAAAGAAACGGCGCTCGTTACGCACATCAGAAGCAAACGCGAGTCAATCGGCGCTTAGTGTTAATCGGCTCGGCCTTTTGTCTTAATTGTTCTCCAGCGATCAAATGGGAATCAGTGTGGAGGCATTGTCGGGACGCCGAGAGGGGGGGTCTGCCGTCCCCCCCCCCGTCTCAGGTCTTTAACGTAGAGAATATTTTTAATCCAGGCTGACAAGACGAGGATCTGCTTAATCCTATTACAGGCCCGCGCATTAAACTACAGTAGGCCCACACGTCTCGTGCCTGTTGTCTTTGTGTGTGAGAGAGAAGCAGATGGTGCCAGCTCAAGAGCCTACTGTAGTGAACTGCGCTTGGACCCCACCCCGTTACTAGACAACACATCCACAAGTGTGTGGAATGCGCGAGGAAACAGCTCGTTGTTGTGCTATTTATTTCCCTCGAAATCGTACCCATGTGATCCTTTACAAGCGCGGGTTCCATTTTAATACGTTGGTGGACGCGTTTAGGGGTCAGAGTTAAAAAGGTGTAACGCCGACACCAGATGGCCGAACCGCACGGGTCACGGAACAGAAGGGGAGCTCGCCAATCGTACCGCAGACGTGTGCCAAAGTCAGTGGAAGCGGCACGGCGATGAGGGGATCGCTGAAAGACTCTAACAAGAGAATTGAGGTGAAGTGAGGCAGAGCGATGTAAACAGTAGTAGCCTTAGAGTATTTTAATGATAAGAAAATAAGAAATGTTACATTGTTAACAGTGTACTTCTACCCTATCATTCAAAGCTATTTCTAACCAATCGTATGCCATTTTTTTTATGACCTGAAAGACCACTTCCCCAAATAAAAGGTCGGTTTAGTCAGCTAAACACACCGCATGACGTCGTTTCGGTATCGAAAGTTGGCGAGATGAGCGCTTCCTCTGAGGAAACTCTTTCTAGTCACAAAGACACTAGACACAAACTGCTCCTGAGTGTAAAGAGCTGTGACTGCTTGAAACTTTGCTCGCTCCGAGACAGTTCCTATCAGCCGCAATAGAATCAGATAGGAGATGTATAAGACAGGAAATACCACAAACTACATGCATCACCATCCGAAAGAGCAAGAGCAAGCCAGCAATTAGACCCATCCCGGGGAACGACAACCAGCTGGAACGTTACAACGTGCTCTCACTTCATTAAGAGGTTTTTAACGGAACTTTTCGCTGTTTTACTGGCAAATGGAATGGAGCCAACAGATGTTGTTGGACATGAGGGATTTTAACCTTTGACCCGTGATACAAGCTTCCAGGGTATAAACACATCACACTGTGGGATTTAAGGATGTAGAAATACAAGATGAGGAGAATCTTTTAGCTCATATATATATGTATCTATATTGACTGCTATGAAGAAAGTTAGCTCCATCATTTTTGTTGCCATGCCACCCAGCTTTAAGGTGACTCAGCATTGACTCAGCATGGAGCTCGTGAAAGGATATGGGAAAGTTGGAAGGGTCACTTTTGTATATTTCAACATGGACCCTATTTTCCCATGTTTTTGTATCTAAGTGACTCATGCAGGCAACAGTTTTTGAAACTGTTCCAGTATGAAGTACTTTAAGTAAGTGCCTGTTTTTAACACTGAAAGGCTCAGATTGTTACCAGAAGTGTCTGACTTCACTATGAAAAGGACCCTACAGAGAAATGAAACCTTTTGCTTGATCTGGTTCGTTTGTGAAAGTGTCGAATCAGGTTTCCCTAAAGCGGAAGTCTCTTTCTGAAATCTTGCAGGAGGTGACTTGTTGCCGGAAGGTGGAAATCTGAGCGAGAGTTGCAGAGAGGAGTGTCGGTGTTGTCAGAGTTCGTTGTGTCGGAGTACAGAAAGACAAGCCTAGAGAAGATTTTTAAGGTAATTTCTGAATATTTATCTGATTTCGACAATTTGCATGCAAAGTGAGATTTCAGAACGAGACTTCTCCTTGAACGAGACCTGGTTAGACACACAAACTTTTTCTCTCTCTCTGCTTGCCATAATGTTGTCAGACACTTAGAATAATCTGAGCCCGTCAGTCTCAAAAACAAAAAGCACTTTTAGTGGATGAACACTGGCGGTCCGGGTTTGCCCCATAGGATTGCATTGCAGCCCGTTTTGCGGCTGCAGCATTCTCCTTCAATTCTGGCATTTGAAGAATTGTTATCCTCATTAGTCACTTAGACACAAAGACATTTGGAAATAGGGTCCAAGTTATAAAATACCAAAGTTTCCCCTTTAACGATGATGGGGAAAATGAGGTTACAAAGCCTTTGTACCAAATTGGTCTACATTCAAAAGTGTTTTGGTGTTGTTGTTGACAAGGAAGCGTTGCTCTACATCTGTCATCCAGAGAAAGCTTTAAAGTGCGGAGGCACATTTCACTTGGCCCACACGACTTCAGTTCCCTCTCTCCGCGCCCCCTCCCCTCCAGAGCTTCTGTCCCCTCTGAGCCTTGGCTAAGTAAGGTTAGGGGTTCATATTGGGCTTCCCACAGTGAGCGGCTTTTAACCTCCTGCCAGCCTCATCAATCTCAGGCTGGCGTGATCGCTGCTGAAAGGGGCGGGGATTAGGAACAGCCTGCCGTCTGTAAATCAAGCGAGCTTGAAGGGGTGGTGGGGGCCTCTCGCGTGCATCACATGGGTCCGGTAGGCACCATACCCCATGAATGTAGACATCATCACTTGCAGCAGTTAAACCCCGAGAGCGGACCTCCCTCAACCAGATGGCCCGGCTGGTTCTCAATAAATGTTTAACGAGGGGAGGACAAATTAAATCAGGAGGCAAATGCCCGAGCACAGTTTGAACAATGTAATCCATCTAAGGTGGTGTTAGGTTGGTAAAGGATTTTTTTGGCCAGCACAATAGGACAATGAGAAAACAATGTCTTGTGGGGATTGTAGCCCCTATCTCCCCCCCCCCCCCCCCCCCCCTCCCTCCTCGCTCCCTCTCCACAAGCCAATTAGCACAAAGCCCTTACCTTTTGATTTTAATCTGTTGTTTAGTAACATAAATCACCATGTCTGGGAAAAAAAAAAAAAACGAAACAAAAGGAAAGCCTAAGGCATCTTTTTTTTTCCCTTTGTAATGACTTATACTTCTGAGACACCAATCTTCAGTTTGGAAATAAAGTCAATAGGCCTGAATTGTGATTGAGCGGGTTGAGTGGGTTTCTATAATGTACAGCACACTCGAGAGTCTCCAGCCTCGTCGGTGGGTGGGGCAGGGGTCACACTGGTTCAGGGGGCCGGTATTGAGTCACAGATAGAGTTAATACCATTAACATGAGGCATGGTTGGAAAGTTCAGAGGGCACGTTCATCTGGAGACAGATCTGAGCGGAATGAATGGAATCGACTCTCTTGTCCTATGGTCAATTATTTAATTACATCCCTTGAACCGGAGTTTGACTCCAGTGTTCCCTGTTGAAGTTGTTAAAGGAGATGAAATGGAACCCTTTGAGATCACATCCCCGGCTCACCTAGTGAACAGTTTACGCTCAAAGGATTTACAACAAGTGTTCTGAAAGTTGCGTAGATAGATAAAAAAAACAACGTATTTATATTTTTCTTTTGCTAACATGAGATATTTACACAGCTACACATTTAGCGCTACGGAAATTTGTTAGCTAGGGTGTCGGTTGCAACATCTCGCGAGAGCGTGTTGCTGAGACGGAGAAACTTGTCGAACAAAATGAATTTCCTCTTGATTTGCGTGTCTGAAAAAATATTTTTTGCGTCGGAATGTCAGGAAGATATGTGACTTGTGAAAAATGGGTCCAATATTTACTTTGGTGAAAGAAGAATCGATCACAAATCCTCTTAACGGGAACCGCAACTCGCTCAAATATGCCGAGTCGGCGGGTGTACTGTAGGTGGCGGTACAGCGGCTACAGACGCTCTAACCCGCGGTTCAAGTGGACTTTAAGGCAGCAAGTAAAGAAGCCACAGTTGGATTCAAGCCTTCCTGTGAACAGCGCGCTCTTCTCTTCAGAGCTGGTTGAGCACACGTTAGCTATTGTACATGTCTTTACTCCCACTTAAATGCGCACATGTACCTCGCAGCCCTATCAACACCAATACTGTAATTGCAGCTGCTCTTGTTTTACATGAACACCAGCAACACTTCCTACAGACCAGCGGCTTCATGATTCCTCTGAAGACCTAATGTTTTTGCCTTTACTTCCCTTCAGCGCTATCACGGTTGTTTGCTAGCCGATCGGCTAATTACTCCAGCGAGCCGGATCCCCAGCCGAGACGAGTCAAGACTAATGAACTGACACCCCAGAGCGTAGAGCCCTGCCGCTCTCACACTGGAATTCCCATACATCCTTCCTCTCCTCTCCGTCCTCCCTCCTCCCTCCCTCCCTCCCTCCCTCCCTCCCTCCTCCAGCTCCGCACTCTGGACCGATCATGTGCTAATCATGGTCCAGACTCCGGTCTGTTAGCTGGAAAATGATCCAGTGCTCTTGTTACTCCGCAGCCTTGTCAGTCAGTGTGTGAGCGCAGACTGCCTACTCTCACTGACTGTTAAATACGTGAGCCATTTATGCCTCGCGCCCCTCGGGCGGCAACATTTGCTGCAATAATAGGCAAATGCGTAGCCGCATTGTTAATCTCTTTGAGTCATTGTTATCGTGAAACATGCAGGCACGGAAGAAAACAGCGATTAAATCGGCTGAATAGTATCCTAACTTTTGATGGTGATTTTGATTTGAATCTTGGCTTGGTTCCCCCCCCCAATGCTGAACATCTGCCATGCATTAATAAATCCACGGGCCCCTTCGTTTGTTTATTTATTTATTTCCATTGTCGCACGGAAATAAATACACCCTCTGCTACACACTTCCAACCACATCAAACTACCAAACAAGTCTCGGGGGGATGATGGGAGGCCTTTATGGGAATATTTCTTTGTCGCAGCAACATTTGAACCGGTTGATGCAAATGTAAAATGTGCGCCTGGTTTATGCGGGGCTGAGCAGAGAGCAGTGGGGCTCCCCAGTCACGGGGGGATTTGTTGTGTTTGGGGTTTTGACTCTTTTTTTTTTTTCCTTGTCTGCCGGTGCGTGGGTGGATTCACAGGGCCTCCTCCTGTCTGTGCTTCCCTCGCAGGTACCGCATCTTCGGAGCGCCAGGGGAATGCACTGAGGACCGAGCAGGAGAGACAGAGAGAGAGAGAGAGAGAGCACTCGTTTCTTGAGGACGTCCGAGATTCAAGGAGGAACCATGCAGAGGAACCCGGGATCGGTGGCCGTGCTGGGCTTGATCGCCTGCGTTTGTGCCTTTTATACGACTACAGCCCTCGACATCCCACTGGAGGGTGAGTGCCGTCTTGGGTTATGAAGGAGGGCTCATTGTTTCTTTCAATGTCTGCTAACAGTTCACTCAAATTACAAAAAAAAGTATTTTTATATCACAGAAATAGGAGACATTGTTTCTGCAAAGACTTTGCTGTTGAGTTTTTTGTTGACACCACAAAGACACTTTCCATTCACTTCCATTATGTTTAAGTGGAGGCAGAAACTTAGAGAAATATATCTGGAAAGATGGGAGGAAATCTTAAGAGCTACATTAGCAAGTCTGTTTCTCCTATTATGAGTAAAGTGACCCTTTAAATTATTGCTTATACACTTGACTTAAATGTTCTCTTGCTGCTTTCAAAATACAAGTCGATTGAACTCAACTTGAATAATTTGAAAAACACATTTTTATTAATTCAACATGTCTTTGGCTACGTGTTACGTATGTATTTTTTTCCCCATCATGCATGTTTCCTTTAAACTACAAGTAAAATCAAATTTTACCCAACATCCGGGTCTGAAAAGTGAAGCCAACGTGGAAGTGCCTCAAACTTGCATTCTTTCTAGTGTCCAGCAGGGGGCGACTCCTCTGGTTGTATAGAAGTCTATGAGAAAATTACTCTACTTCTCACTTGATTTATTCCCTCAGTAAACATTGTAAACATGAGTTCATGGTCTCAATCTCTAGTTTCAAGTCTTCTTCAAGACAACATGATGTTCATTTAGTAAATTTTGATCCATTTATAGTCAAATAAATGATAAAGCAGGGTATGATTTAGGGCGGGGCTACCTTGTGATTGACAAGGCTACCTGTGATTTTGACCTCGAACTTAAATCCAAGATGCTGAACTTAGGCTTCAAAACGTCAGTCTACCATACAGTCAAAGGTTTCAACCCTCATGCAATGCATGCTGGGAAGTCTGCTGAATATGCTGACGACATCTGTTTAGAAACTTAATTTGATGTGTTTAATGAACACTCAGCAGCGCATTTATTCAAATCATAACGTCAAGTCTTGCCGAACACTTGATGGCCTCATCTCAGCTCTGAAAAAGTCCATTTATATTAGGTCCATAATAAAAGATGAGTTGTGTTCCATCCAGTTGCTGTTTGACGTTTTACAGTGAACACACGTTAAAAAGCTACTTCAAGACAGCCATTTGTGAAGCAAGACGACGCAGCAGAGGATGCAAAGGACGGCAGTCTCACAGAAGGAGTCGTAGAATTCCTAATGTTCATCTGAAGAGGACTTGTCCTCGGTTTATCTTGAAGTGCTTTTAACGGCAAATAAGGCGTCGAATAATTCAGAGGCAGATGAATCACACTACAGAGGACTGTTACAATCATTAAGCGTTCTGTGAATGGAATAGATTTACAGCTACTGTCTGCTTTGAGTCCGTTTTTTTGTGTGTGTGTGTGTGTGTGTGTCTTTTGTGTTGGAGCCACAGTTTCCTTGGAAACGCATATCAAACCTCTCCCTCTGAATTATTCAGAAATATCTCCTAAGGGGCTGATAAAGAACAGTTCAAACAGGTTTCCACAAAAGGTAAAAGTATTTTGTTGATGTCGGAGTAGCGTTTTTAATTCAGCCCTCTGTTTTTTTCATTACCCGTGTGTGTGTGTGTGTGTGTGTGTGTGTGTGTTTCAAAGGGTTTATGTAGAGAATGCCTGTGACATGAAGAGATTATTTGCTGACTGTTTTTGTCTTGTTTACCCCCCCTCTCCCCTCTCCTCCTGCTGCCATGGATTTTGTAGTTTTAGCTCATATAAACAGTAAGTTCTCTCTGCCGTACCGTACCGTGGTATTAGTGACGTCCTCTGCTCCCGTCTGTTGATCTCCTCGCCGTCGAGCTCAGCGGCAGATCTGTTCACAGCCATATGTGTCGGATCTAATCCTCCCGTGTCATCAGTCATGACTCCACAATAGTTAGGCGCTCTAGCTCGTAGTAGGACTCATGGCATGTCCTCGTTTTACCTTCACAGCTGGTCACACAGTGCTGTTCGTACTCATCGTGTTGTGTTTGTTCCGTGCCTCTCACATGTCACAACTCAAGACCGAATGAGTTTTATGCCAAAATAGAACAAATCTTAACAAAACGGACGATTTGTTTAAAAGGCAAACCGTCAACCCTGTATGTAGAGACGGGCATATAATCATCAGCATCATCATCACAGTGGTTCCCAACCTCCTGGGTTTTCCTGAATGGAGGAATTTTTTTTTTTTTGGCACCCCCCCCCTCCAAAAGGGGTTTCAGAGGAAAAATCACCATATCAAACAACTGTTGAACAAGCAGAACATCAATTTAAATACGACATCTTTTGACTTCTTGCAGTCCACTCCCCTCTCTCGTCCACGACCGGCTTTGGCTGGATAAGCCGGCTAAGCCGCATTGTTTTTCGACCGGGCCTGAAGCTGTGAAGCTACAGTGCTAACGGGATCACACAGCTTCACCGACCGGAGTCGGGCTGTTGAGCGGCGCTAGCCGGGGCTCCCCAACCGGCATCTCCACGTAGCTGGTGGAACGGAAGTTGGCGGCATGCACCTCTAACGCTGGTTTGCAGTCCGTAGGTTTGTTGGTTTGGGTTTTAATTATACTCAGACATGAGACATGCATAGACGTCTGTCAAATAAGGGAACGCGGACTCATTGCCTTTTATTGTACGGGGGGTCGATCATGCTTACCGTGGTGCGTAGTCACCCCTCCAAAAAGGCCCATTCTGAGCCAGGGAAAGGCCCTGAACCTGGGGGTCAAGACCACCCAAGGGGTCCCAAGAAGAATCCAAGATTATTAAAGGGCGTAGAAAGAAAGAAAGACAACAATTCTGTCTTATTTCTTATGCAATTCAAGACACTTTTACTATTTCAAGCTTCTTAAAAGTAAAAGTTACTTCCAGATTGATTTCACAAATGTGTCATCATTAAGGCTAAATAACCTGCGCTGAGGGGGGGGGGGGGGGTCCACAAGCCAAAACGGTTGGGAACCACTGTCCGTAGTGTCACGTTGAACACCATACTTCTGAAAGGAGCTCTGCATTGCAGGCCCGTGTTGTGTCTCTCACATTCCCGTGCTCGTTTGTGTTTGTCGCCCAGTTGAGCAGCTGCCCACCATCACAGAGCAGTCGCCCAGCTCTCTCATCGCCTTCCCGTTTGACGAGAGCTTCCCCATGACGTGCGAAGCCAAAGGGAACCCCGAGCCAGAGTGAGTACCGAAGCCTCGCGTCTCTCCGGATGGGAGGAGGGAGAGCGCGGAGAGCCAGTCACAAACAAACAACAGTTTGCCACCAACATGTTGCATTTGGTTTAGATCGTTTGGAAAATGAGCCGTCTTAGCTGAAGGACTTTGACCTTTCAACGCCGCCTTTCTTCATGTAGATTCAGATGGACGAAGAATGGCCAGGAATTCGACCCCTCTCTGGACCCCCGGCTGATGAAAGAGGAGAATTCTGGGACCTTTGTGATTCCCAATAATGGGAACCTTACAGAGTACCAGGGAACCTATCGCTGTTACGCCTCAAACAAAATGGGGACCGCCATATCGAAGGAGATTGAGTTCATTGTGCCCCGTGAGTAACATACATCTGTGTGTGTGTGTGTGTGTGTGTGCGGTGCTCTGTTACAGTGCTTTCAAATTGATTCAGGGCTAGCAGTCGTGTGTAATGACTGCACCTCTCCATTGTGAGCCTCTCATTGTATTGGACGGGGCAGAAAGTCATTGAGGCTCCCCGAGCTCTCCACAGCATCTCATCTGTAGCACTGCATTGGATTTAAAAAAAAAAATAAATCAGGAAGTGTGATTCAGCCTCTCCATCTTTTTCTTCCATCTTTGTTCCTGAACACAGCACATACATTTCTCCGTGGGGGACTACGTTCTGCCCGGGCTTCAGCGGTGACAAGACTCACGCAGTAGTAGCAGTGATGTCTGTTTTGTTTCTGCAGGCCAACAAGTGGAGAAAAAAAAAAACTGAAGCCTCCCACTAAATCCCAGAATGATATCACTGCCATCTCCTGGAGTAGAAGAGAACTGCACCCTATATTCGATTCATTCACGTCTGCTCTTCTTCTTTTTCTTCTTCTTCTAGATGTTCCGAAGTTTCCTAAAGAAACGCTTGACCCCGTGGTGGTGGAGGAAGGCCAGGCTTTTGTTTTACAGTGCGATCCGCCTCAAGGGATACCTCCCCTCCAGATCTACTGGATGACTATCAGTATGTGTGCAATTTAGTTCAAAATACAAACGTATTCATGTAATAGTACGCCCTTTCATTCCCACCCAGGACATTCTGTTCTAGGGTTATTTAGACTCACCTCCTGAACTTTTATTTCCATCTGCACCCACATACGACTGCATGAAATCCAGATAATGAAAGAATAAGAAATGTGTCGGGAGGTTTAAGAAGCTTAGTGAGTAATTAAAAAAAAAATACAATAATGACAAGAAGAAGCACACAGAATGAGCAGGAAGAACTCCCCAGAAATACACTTGATTACAATTTTATTCCAGACATTTTCGAAGGATAAAAACCTGTTGATATCTCTTGAATGTAAATATTTTGTACGTGGAATCTTAATCGAAAAAGCAACTAGTAACTATACATTCAGATAACTGTAGTAGTCATACAATATTACCCTCTGGAATAAAGGGGAGTAGTAGTAGGAAGTTGCAAAACACTCAAGTATCTAAATACTGTGCCAAAGTACGGTACGGCGCTTGATTACAGAAGTAGAGTTCAGTTGTGTCTGATAAGCGCTCCAGGATGTAAGAGCCGCCTCCTCCTGTGCTCCAGACCTCCAGCACATCGAGCAGGACGAGCGGGTGTCCATGGGCCTGAACGGAGACCTTTACTTCTCTCACGCCGTGGAGAAGGACAGCAGGAGGGACTACTGCTGCTTCGCCGCCTTCCCGAGAATACGCACCATCGTTCAGAAGACCGCCATGTCCGTCGTCGTGAAGACGAGTAGGTGTCTCACTTCCTCTCTACGCTCCGAGATTGTTTTCAGAGCGCCGATCGCTTCAAAAAGCCGTCGAAGTGTCACGCCGTCTTGTTTACGCGCATCTCCTCGGTTTTATGTTGTTTTGATGTCGGTGCTGTGTCTCATTGATCCACGCTGTCCTCATTGTTCATTGTCTTTTCCTTTTTTTTTTTTATTTATCTTTTATGTCTCATCCACCTCCATTTCAGAAAACAGTGGCATGAGTCCCGACACTGGTGAGTTTCAAGTTCTTAGAGTAAACACACACTTCAGCTGTGCGTCGTCCGTAAACAGCTGCATGCGCGAGGCAGACGTTCAAACGTACAGAACGTCTGCTTTACCGTCTCATCCTCTGCTGTGCTTCCTCAGCGAACGCGATCCTGCAGAGAAGACCCTTTCTTCTGACGCCCTCTGGTGGCAAATCAGAGACACGGCTGGTGAAAGGAGAGGACCTGAAATGGGAGTGCATTGCTGAGGGATTGTAAGTAGCACTTCCTTTTTAATAACCTACACATTTTAGGATTATTTGTCCAACATTTTTGCTCTTTCACTACACGTTTTACACGTCATTTTTTACCGTCACGCATAGTCAATACCCCCCCCCCCCCCCCCTCTTCGCCCCCTTTTCTCTTAGTCCAACTCCCCAGGTCGAGTGGGTGAAGATGGGTCATCCGCTCCCGGTCAAAGCCAAACTGGAGAATCACGGGAAACTGCTGATTGTGCCGAGAGTTGAGCAGGAAGACGGCGGGAAGTACATGTGCAAGGCGAAGAACGCGCTGGGAGAAGCCATCCATTACTTCACGCTGATGGTGGAAGGTAGCGACAGACGTCACGGCGCTGTTGTGTCACGCCGGACGTACTTGAAATCAATTTCAAATCATTTGAATAATAGACCGATGATGGACCTTCACTTTGTTTAGAGAAGCCTTAATATATTCATATATTGATTAAGTTCTCAGATCCTTTACCAAAGTAAAAATATGAATATGACAATGTAAAAAAAAGTATAAGCACTCAGATGCTTACAGGAGTAAAAGTACAGCAGTATTATCAGCTAACTGTAAGTAAAAGTACTCCTTATGTACAAAAATGGCCTTTGTGACCAACATATTATTAAATGTGACATTTATGGGTGGGTTCATCTTTAACAATGTTGTGTCTTACAAGTTTTATCCGAAGCTTTACTGTCTATCGATGTCAAATATGAAGCAGAAAGTACAATGTCCTTTTGAAATGCATGTAGAATATGCAAAATACTCAAGCACCGAACTGATGAACGCTTATGAGGTACTTGTACTTGAGTAAATGTTCCCTCTGCTGCCTGGTGAATGCACTCTTATGAACAGAATCTGTTCATAACCGTTCAAGGGCTCCGGTGAGACAGTAAGGCAGCTGAAGGGCCTCTCGTGTCTGCCGGGGGGGAGCCAGACCGCCCCCCCCCCCCCCCTGAACGCAGCATTCAGCGATCCTCTCGTACTGAATAACGTACATCTGCCGCAACCGCTCACCGTGATTCTCTCTCTCTCTCTCTCTCTCTCTCTCTCTCTCTCTCTCTCTCTCTCTCTCTCTCTCTCTCTCTCTCTCTCTCTCACGACGGCACCGGTCGGTTTGATAACGCCGCTCTGATTGTGTGTTCCCAGAGCCCCCGGAGTGGACGGCCGAGCCCGAGAGCCAGCTCAGCATGATCGGCTCCGACGTGCTCATCAAGTGCTCCGCCAGCGGGAGCCCTCGGCCGACGATAACGTGGAGGGTGAACGGGGAACCTCTGCAGAGTGAGTCCCGCGACGGTCCAACTACAGAACCTCTTCACTGTTTCAAACCCGTTTGTCCCGACGACAATTTGTTTTGTTGCTTTCATGTTTTTGAAATACAACTTATCACATAACTTATAACACGAGAGAGAGAGTGTTTAAAAGTCCTTGGTAGACCTGGCTGGTTGGACTTAAATATGATTTTAAGTATATATACACTTTTTTTTTTTTTACAATCGTGGCTATTTAATGAATATGAAGACAAGATAATCGAGACAAAACGATTACTGTGCCGCATTCCATTTCGCAACCATGCTCTCGTTTTGTCTGGTGTTATGAATCCAGCGCTTCACACGGCATTAATTAATGTGTCCCACAACAGTTTCATAATGACCCCAAAACGTTTTTTTTAGGGGACAGGGCCCCTGAAACAGGAACCCTGTCTTGTTATCGGGCTTTGTGGGTGTGACTTTTTTTTTTTGCCTTGTCATCACCTTTCAAATCTAGACAACCAATGTGTTTATGAATTATGTTTTTCGTGGAACCTTGTTAAATAATAGTAATTAAGATGTGTTCGTCCTAATGGAGCAGCCCTAGTGCATACAGAGTTGCGGCATGAATGGTGATGATCTCAAACTATCTGTGATTTATTTATTTTATTTTAATTTTTTTTAACAGGGGCCCCTGCAGCCAACAGGAAGGCGTTCGACGACACCATAGTTTTGCACAACGCCAAAGCGTCTGACAGCGCCGTCTATCAGTGCGAGGCCTCCAACAAGCACGGCACCCTTCTGTCGAACGCAAACATCATGATTATGAGTAAGTGCTTCTGCTTCTGCGAGCCCGTCGCCGCTTTCAGTTTTCACCGTCAAAAAAAACAGGATCCGAAAGATTCCGTTTGCGAGCAAGCGTCAGACTCCGCAGCGTCTACGAGAATGGAACTCCGTCATTCGGAGGCCCTGCGGAGCAACAAGCCTCAGCTTCCTGCCATTTATATGCTAACAAGTCCCCCTCCCTCACGCAATTCCATACTGACTTCAGGGGCCATAAGACAAACATGTGCTGCTTTACAAGTGCAGATAAAAAAAAAAAAAAAGAAAGAAAGAAAGAAAGAAAGTTGCGGAGTTTGTTCTCGGTGACACAGGAGTTAATAAAGCCGGACAGCCGCTGAATGCTGAGTCCCAGCGGCTGCCTTTGTAAACAATTAGGAGAGACAGAGCATTTTAATAGGAGGCTTTGGCTACAACTGATAAGGCGCACGAGCCCGGCTTACTTATTATTCCATTGTTTTCGTCTTTGATTCCATTCTTCTTCTTTTTTTGCATTCACACATTGCCGACAACATGACAGCTGAGTCATTTATTTATTTTTTTGACACAAGGGAGCCGACAATTAACAGAAGCGCCGCCTCATTTAACCCGCGATGATCTGCCGCCTTTTCCTTCCTGTTTTCGTCCAGTTTTTTTTTTTTTTTTGTCTGAAAGCAGCACGGTAGTTATCGGCCACGGCTCTGTTCTTCCACATCGGAACGTCCTCTGCTTTTCCAACGACCTCAGATTGATGATCAGATTCTGCTCTCTCTCACAGATCTCGCCCCCATGATTCTGACCAAGGAGGGGGAGGACTACTCTGCGGTGGAGGGGAAGGGAGTGATGATGCACTGCTCCGTCTTCAGCTCCCCTCCCTCTACCGTCACTTGGTAAGTGTGCAGTTTGCTCCTGCCTCCCATACACCAGCAGAGAGCAGTAGATCTCAACCGCTGGATGCACACACACACACACACACACACACACACACACACACACACACACACACACACACACACACACACACACACACACACACACACACACACACACACACAGCGTGTTTCTCTATTGGTGACCTGCTGTTTCTAAGTAACCCTGTCACTTCACACTTGTTCTGTTTTGCAACTTTCACAGTGTGTGTGTGTGTGTGTGTGTGTGTGTCTCTCCAGTCAGACTCCCACTGTGTTCATATTTAACTTGGAATCAAAAGTACTTTAATTGAACTTTCTCCTGAACGTTCCACAGGAGCAAAGACGACTCCCCCGAATCCGTGGAGGGGCCGAGGTTTGCCGTTCACGACAACGGGTCGCTGGAGATCTACAGCGCCGAGAAAGACGACGCGGGACAGTACACGTGTTTAGCCAAAAACACAGAGGGATCGTCCGCCGTCGACGCCACGCTCTACGTGAAAGGTAAACAGCTTTTAATTTCTTTATTATTCCTGCAAAAAAAAAAGTGTTCACGGTGGCTCACAAGTCCTTGAAATGTGACTAATGCGGTTGCGCCTATGGAAGATCCCACCAGGATAGTGGCGGCCCAGGAGGACCTGCAGATCTTAATAGGGACCGCGGCACAGCTCTCGTGCCTCGCAGAGTACGACAAGTCCTTCAGCAACGACTTTGAGCTCCTGTGGGAAAAAGACGACGTGGCGATAGGCCTCAACCACACTGAGGATTCAAGGTAGGATGCTGCATTCTTTTCTTTTCTTTCTTTTTTATTTCTACAGCATTTCAGACTTAATCCCAGCTGGATTTTTTACTCTCCAGCTTTGTCAATCAATATCGCGTCCTCCATCCTCTCTGTCCACAGATACTTTGTGGAGGACGGCATCCTCCAGATCATCAACGTGAGCCACGGGGACCAGGGCGTGTACACGTGCGTGGCCAGAACCCCGGTGGACCGAGACGCGGCCTCGACGCTGCTCATGGTGCTAGGTGAGCCAACAAATAACGAACAATAGTTCTGCTCCGGGGGGGCAAAAAGGATCAGGGACCCCATGGCGCTACATTTATGTATGAGGCGTTCATAAAGGGATCAATATGTCAAGGAGCCAGAGCAGAGCGTGGACACGCAGGCACACGGCTTTATTAGCTCACTGCTGGGTCCGACGATCGGCTCTTTTTGAAGAGATATGTATTCAACGCGTTGAGAGTTTAAAAGAAATATGCAGCGATGCAGCTCGTTCCACATCCTCTGGCTCTCGGGGTTGATTTGATTGAGCGTTTGTTCCCGTCGGCCTTTTTTTTTTTCTTTTCTTTTTTGCCGCAGAGATTGACGTGTCTGTGATTTTCAAAAAGTCATGTTGTTGTGATGGTTTTTCAGACGTCCCCGATGCACCCGAGTACTTGGTACTGTCTGAACACAAGAGCAAAAGTGTGAAACTGAAATGGATCCCTGGGGACGATCACAACAGCTCCACCACAGGTAAAAAAGAAATATATATATATATATATATATATAAAATGGAGCATCTGTGTTGTGCAGGTGTCAGTACATACAGCATGGTACATACCGAATCAGCGCTTCTTGCACTGAATATGTGACATTTTTGGGTTAATAGATTTCTTTGATACCATCTTGTACAATATGAGTCTATTATTGATTCATCCGAGCGTGAATTATGATTAGCCTCCCTTAGGGATACACAAGCTCAGAGCAGGGTTTGAGGATTTTTTTTTGGGGGGGGGGAGGGTTTCTGCACAGCTGGCGGTTAGATAAGCAATCCTTTTGGCTAGATCCGTGGCAGCGAGGGGCCGCTCTGATTGTCTTTCTGCCTGTCAACAGAGTTTATCATCGAGTACGAGGAGAGCCAGTGGGAGCCGGGGAACTGGAAGGAGCTGCTCCGCGTGCCCGGCAACAACAACCAGGCCGTGCCCAAACTCCACGGCCACGTGGACTACCGCTTCCGCGTGTCCGCCGTCAACGCCGTGGGGAGGGGTCCTCCCAGCGAGCTCACGGAGAGATACAAACCCCCGCCGACAGGTGCGAGGCTTTGGTCCTGTTTCCGTAGTTTGTCGTAGTTCTTGATCGGGTCCTCCAGGCCACTTGAGCTGCCAACGCTGCCGCTCTGAAAGACTCAGACCCGCCGCATAATTGATTCCGCTCTTGTGGAGAAAAAAAAACAAAAAAAACATGCTCTCTTGTGTGCCCACTTCATCGGTGATTTCTTCCACTAACAAAAGCGACAAAATCTATATTCCTTCTTTTCCGCAGCCCCTGACAAGAACCCAGAAAATATCAAAATCGAAGGTCATTTGCCACATGAAATGGATATCAACTGGGAGGTAAGAAGTGGAGTTTTGGTCTTTCATTATCCTCTCACCGCACATTCTCTAATGTCAGCTACCTTTGTGCGGTGAGTTATTCACGTCAGCTACACTTTTGGCAAGTCAAAGAACAAGAGACGAAGTTTTATCAATGCTTCATAGGCAATTAGCAATAGGAACCTAATTTAAATGGAAACGGCCCCCTTCTGATATTTCATTCTGTGGTTCAGATCTTTAAAAGCCATATTCCGGGATCACTCTGAATGCATTCCCAGTGAAAGCTGCTCCTTTTCTTTGATTAGAAAAGAGAAAAGGAGAGCTGTGAAAATGATTTTTTTTTCCTTTTAAAACACGTACGGTAATATATTCCGCTTTTATTGTAAAAAGATAAATCTCTCCTTCACACATTATCTGGTTGCCCTGTCATCGCGATGTAGTCCCACGGATCCTGGATTCATGAGCTCTCCCACCGTTAATGATTTGCTTTTGCGGATAATGGTCTCTCAGTCTATTTCTCACGGTCTGACTTCCGCGAGCAGATAAATCTTTTCATCTGCGACGTCTTAGCGAGGCCCCGTTATCAAAGAAAAGCCACGCCGCTGCTAGACCAGGTCAGTCCTTCCGTTATTAGATTGCGGGATAAAACACTGCCAGTGTTCCAGGCAGAGTTCACCGGCTTGTCATTGTAATCCCACGGAGGCAGTGACATTGTGCGGTGAAAACGTCTCTATGGATGCCCTTCACACCTTTTTTTTTTTTTTTTTTTTTTTCCATTATTCAGCCCTTGCTACCCATTGAGCACAATGGCCCTGGTTTGGAGTACAAGGTGAGTTACAGGAGACAGGACGTGGAGGAGGACTGGAAGGAGCACATGGTGAAGAGACACTCGTTTGTGGTGAAGAACACTCCAACCTTTGTGCCCTACGAGATCAAGATCCAAGCCAGGAACCACCAGGGCTGGGCCCCCGAGCCCAGGATAGTGACAGGGTACTCGGGGGAGGACTGTGAGTAGTGGTCTATGTCGACCTTATCTGATCATTACGGAAGCCCTGAGAGGCCAGGGTGATAAAGGGGGAAAGGTTTTTTTTTTGAAGTATTACAACAAACACCTAAGAAATGATCCTGACAAAACAACACAAATGAAAAAAATCTTTTACATTTTTTTACCTGGAAAAAAATATTTCCCAATCTGTTTCACAGATGAAAAGTCACACACACACACACACACACACACACACACACACACACACACACACACACACACACACACACAATTTAGATCAGACTTATAGAAAATAGATCACCTGAATTACTTGTCTCACTTGCCTCAAATTTGTTTGAAATAAATTAACCAAACTGTGCACTAAAAGATGCCTTTGAACCAAATATTATATATATTTACATCATTATTATATATTCTACATATATTACAACAACATAGATTTTCTTTTAATTACATTGTGGTGAAAAAAAATGTCACAAATCAAACAATAAAAAGTGTTTCCTGAAGCCTCTTGTGGCTATTTTCAGTGAAAACACTTTTGCAGATGGTGGTGGATAAAACCAGGTGATGAATGTGTCTTCAGTTGGTTTCTGGGTATTGAAGTTCACAAGGTTTCCACCATTTGTAGCCTGTGTAGCTTTATGATCTTATGGAGAAAACATGTCTCCCTCTTTCTGCTGAACTCGGGTTGACTTTCTGAAATGATTTACTGATAAAGTCTTGAAATCTTTTAGATTTAGAGAGTTTGACTTCAGCTTTCAGTCTCGCGGTCGCGTACCGTAACAGTTTCTCAAGAGAGGAAAGTGCGGAACGTTTACTGTGTTTCCTGTTGTTCAGCTTTCTTCTGGACTTGCCCCCAGGATGTAACCTCAGGTCGTGACTCTTCTCTTTGTCGTGTCCTCGCTAAAATGTGGTGTTATTAAAAGCAGCGTTTGCACCTTTTAGCTCAAAGGTTAGCTCGTGTGACCGTAGGTAGAGCCCTCCGTTATCAAACCCTAGTAGGTGCTCCCTACATGTACGTAGTTGTATCGTCATAGTACTGAAATCACAGTTGGCCATCTTTCCTTGACTAAACGTCCAGCTTCCTCCAGATTCTAATGGGTCTTTGTCTCTGCAGTTCCCTCTGCTGCACCCGACGACGTAGCTGTGGAGGTGATCAACAGCTCAGTGGTCAAGGTTAGCTGGACCCGTGTACACAAGGACAAGCTACATGGACATCTGGGAGGCTACCGGGTAATACCTCAAAAACACCTGACCTTGCTCTTAACGTTCGCTCGTCTCACCCCTCGTCTCTCCTTCGGCATTCTCTCACGCATGCACTCGGTTTTCGACGGTCTTGCCGCTGAGGATGACTCTGTGTGTTTGGCGTCTTCCTTCAGGTAAACTGGTGGCGTCTGCGCAGCCTGGCGGACTCGAAGAAAAGCCACGGGGACAAGCGCACGCTGGCGTTCCCCGGGGACCGCGACCACGGCTCGGTGCCGGGACTGACGCCGTTCTCCGAGTACAGCCTCATCGTCATGACCTTCAACGGGCGGGGCAACGGCCCCGGCAGCCACCCCCTCAACTTCAAAACCCCAGAGGGAGGTAGGATTGTGGAATAACAGCGTGGAGTGTATTGATTCACAACTACAGAGGGGGGGGGAGAGTCTAATAATAGCCAAAGAAAAGCGGCTAGCAGAATTCCGACGGCTCACTGTGTCTGTTGCCTTCTTTGCCCCCGCAGTCCCGGAGAAAAATCCTGTTTTCAGGGTCACGGATGTACAGAAGCACACCGCCTCGCTGCTCTGGGCCCCGCCGCTGGAGCCTAATGGAATTCTCACCGGGTACCTCCTCGAGTATCAGCTCAGTACGTATCCCTTTCGCCTCATGCTTAACTAACTCAGACAGAATGGCCGTGCCCCGCTCGTTTCCCCACTCGTGTTTAACAGCGCTCACATCCCCGTGTTCCTCTCCGGCTTGTATCTGAAGAAAAGAGGAAACACGCAGGCCGTGTGTTTTCAATCCACGCACTGCGACTGCGTAGACTTTAATAGCGTCGCTGTTTTAAACGCCTCTACCTCCGCGTTGTGTCGACACGGGCGAGTGTTTACAGTGCGGGGGGAGCGTGTTGCCGCAGGACAGGAGGAGGATCTTGGCGATTGTCTGACCCATGATCCTCAACAAGGCGAGGAAAATCCCTGCCCCGCTCTAATAGGGCCGGGGTCACGGTGGGATCAGGTGTGTGTGTGTGTGTGTGTGTGTGTGTGTGTGTGTGTGTGTGTGTGTGTGTGTGTGTGTGTGTGTGTGTGTGTGTAGGAGACATGTCAGGGCTCAGCGCAGTGCTGACCGAGGCCACCGTGTCGCAGCCCGTTAAGGCTCCGGCTTTACTGACCCCCATCCTGTCTGCGGTCACCGTTGGGCCTGGATACCGTCACTGACACTCCGCCCGCCTCTCAAACAAAAGTCACCACGAGGCCCGACTTCCAACGTCGTCTTTAGCGCCGCATCTCCCCGCGGCTAATTGAGTTTGATCGGCCGCACAAGAGGGGCCCCAAGCGTCACGAGGCATTTTCACGAGAGGACGTTTTCATTGCACCACAGCAATAAAGCTGATGGGCTCTTTGAAGTGTGACTTTTTCTTTCTTTTTTTTTAAGTCCCCTTGAGGGAAGTCATGTGCGGAAAATTGTTAAGGATAATGCAGCCAGCTGTCGGTGCATCGTCGGCGACACAGAGGGAATCTGGAGCTGTTTGTGAGGGGGGGGGGGGGGGGGGGGGTGCTACGTCCGATCCTCAGCACAGCCCCGTAACAGCTTCACGTCTCACAGGTTTTCACAGGCCTGTTGTTGTAACACCGTTCAGCACGGCGGGGGCGACCGGGCGTTTGAGCCGTTAAACTAACCCGCTTTGGAAGCGGCACATTTTCCGTCCTGAAACCATTTGATCGCCGTGACAACTTAATAGTTGGAATTAAGTTGGTCAAAGTGGCAATCTTTAAGATTATAGTCCTGGTTGATTAAAAAAAAAAAAATTCAGTTTGAGCAGAACTCCATTGTTTTCAATCAGAGTTCTGCACTCTGGAGTCTGTTTGTTGATGCTCGCGCTTCAGGGTTTTCAGAGTTCCGTTTCCTCCTTCGGTGATAGTGACTCAACAGAGATTTGTTGGAATTAAAATCTTTGAGGGTTATTACTTTAATTAGGGCTACGCAAAATATTCTTGTTTTTTTTATAGTCATTGTGATGTCAACTCGCACGGTAAAACACAAAGGCTGCAAATCAGTAGAAAGAAAGTATCAGTAGAAAACTGCACTTTAAGTTTTTCTTATTGGTGCCTTTTTTGTTAAAGTTCAAACTGAAAATAACAATAGTAAAAGAACAGCAACTGATACGTCAACTCAGATAGAAACAGGCTTCTAACAGGACTCCCACCACCTTCACCTTCAATAGACTTTGTCGCTCTTTTCACTACGACAGGCCTACTATTATTAATAAACGGTTCATGAATCGTAAAAATCTTTCGGCGAGCAGTTAAGGCTCAGGTGTAAATGGCGTAACACTTCTGTTGAGAGTGAGAACGTGAGAGTAGTCTCACACAGCTGCTGAGTGCACTTAAACATCTTTATTTATCACAAGCAATCTTGGTATTCAAAAACATGAGCGCATCCGTAGTGCTAACAGACGTGGGCATGACGCAGGCGTTTCCCCTCTACCAGTACACCTTATAGCAACGACAACAGCTGTTCACTGAACTCACACAGAAACTTTATGTCAGTGTTATTTTCTACACGGCTAAATACATTCTGGCTGAATTGTATCTCACAGATAGAGTGGGTGGTTCGGTCACAGTGCCTTAATAATCCACTCTGCAGCCTGAAGCAGGGCAGGGCCAGGACGGACAAAACCAGCAGCATCAGCAGCATCAGCATCAGCAGCCTGCCTCTCTGGAAGCTATAGACGCACCACTCGACAAACACAAGCGTGTCACGGAGGTGAAGAAGACGAGCGCTCACGCTCCATCCATTCTGTCGCTTCGTCGGCTCGGAGCGGTTTACCGGCGTTATTGTTTGCGGAGTAGTTTCAGTTTGACTTTAATATGTACATATGTTGCGATGAAATGTATCGGACGAGGGAACGGGTCGGGATAAGGGTTAAGATAAGATGGGATGGCACAAGATAAACTATAGATCCAATTTAATAAAGCACTTTATTCATATATGAAAAAGTACATTTTTTTCACCTTAGAGTGGGCCGAGTGAACTCTGATCCACGCGAGTGGGAGTTAAATTCAATTCATTCAGTTCTTCTTCCCCGTTTGAGCGAAACTCTTAACCGTGGGGTCCTTTTTCAGATTTCAGTCTCGGGTTTGTCTCACAATACACAAGGCCAATGATATTTGGCCCAAGGGGTGGAGATGGGAGGTGGGTGTGTGTGTGGGGGGGGGGGGGGGGGGTTGTTTGTCTGGAGTCGGTGGAAGAGCCAAAGTCTGCAGCCTTCAGCCTGTTCACTCTGTACGATTGCCCGGCGGTCAGGCCTGAGTGCTTCTGGATTAGTGAGGATCCGTCCACAAGGGTCGAAACGTGACGCCTTGTGGCCTCTTCTCTGCAACAGCTTGGACTGCATAATTTCCCAAAAATAAACCGTGTTTTTTTTTTTTCCCCTCCCTAGAAACAACAAGATAAAAATCCTGATTTCTGATACCAGCGGGGGGTGTCTGGGCAGAAAGAGAGGCAGACCGATACATTCTTGTCATCGTTTCCATTGCACCTCTTTCACAGCAAAGGTCGCCTGAACACCTGCTGCGTTTGTTTTTGTCACAAAGAACATAAATGCCACCTCCCTGCCTACTGCGGCGCTTTAGGGAGTGAAAAATGAGAGCCCATCGTAATGTAGACAAACACAGCACTGATGAATTCTAGTTGCGAAAGTGCAGGCCACGAGCTGTTTGTTTGTTAAATGCAAATCACATTTTTAAAAACGGGGTATCAAGCCAAACGCGCAAGTTCTTCTTTTGCTAGAGCTAAAATTAAAAAAAAGGGAGACGTGCGTTTGCGTTGAAATCGCTGAAGTGTCTCGCGATTGTCAGTTGGAAGTTTTGTGCTTGAAAGCATAAGAGTGCAAGCTGGAAATTAAACATCTCAGTGTCATTACGATATCCAAAATCTCAGGCGATAATCTACATCAATATACCGTTGATGAGGCGCCCCGCCTTTGTAGCGCTAGGCCCCCGTCACGACACATTGTCGCGTGATGAAAGTGTCCTCATGTCAATGCCAGAACGGAATCGGAGGCGTGTAAAATGACACGGCTCCTTTTTCACTGTATTTACAATCAATCCATAGATAAATTGAGAATTATTACATTTCAACCGGCGCAGCTTTTCCAGCCTTTACGGTACGCTAGTTGTAAAACGTGCCTCGATTCCCCACTTTTTCAATGTACAAAGAGAGTCCTATAGTCCTAAATGTGTTGTCCCCTTTTACTCCCTGTGCTTCTTTCATCTACCGATAGGTTCCCAGTATGACACCCTCTTACATACGCATACATCTATACTGTTATTAGCTCGCCTTAACCGAAAGCATTAACCCTTTAAATGCCTCATGGACAGCCGTGGACGACAGCCGTGGACGGAGGGACTATATTTTAGGATCGTCAAGTCTGTCCATGAACATAAACTTTAACGTTATATATTTGAATACAAACATCCACTTGGACTTGAAAGAACTGATTCGGTTTTGAATGGTCAAATTCTGACAATTTCACACAAATGTCCCAACAGGATAAAATGATGAAGTGATGACATTGTGGACAGACATGGACGTAAACTGCAACTTGACTTGGCTGAGGGGAGGCCTACAACGGTTTTTAAGTATATGTATGTACATGTTTTTTTTATTTCTCCATCTAGTCAACGACACGGAGGAAGTGGGGCCCCTGCAGACGGTGGACATCAGCAACCCCGACACCACCAAGTGGATCCTGCGCGACCTGGAGCCCTTGAGCAAATACAAGCTCTACCTGCGCTCCTGCACCACGGTGGGCTGCGGGCCGGTCGTCAGCGAGGAGTGCACCACCACCCTAGAAACAAGTGAGTGATGGGAGGGTCCCGCGGAGCAATTGACTGGGTGCTGTGTGTGTGTGTGTGTGTGTGTGTGTGTGTGTGTGTGTGTGTGTGTGTGTGTGTGTGGATACGCTCCCGGGTGGGTGTGGGGGGGGGGGGACACACATGAGGAAAACACATTCAGACCGGGAGAACTAAGCGACACGTATGATCCGCGCCCGGGCAGTCAAGCCCTTCATATCTCCATGTAAGTAATTTTTGTGGATAAACAATTTCATACGGACGCAGTGGAGGTTTTCATTTGTCACTGTCACAAGAGAGCAAGCGCTTATTGATTGGACGGAGAGCGTGAGCTATGAAACAATCAGCAAAGAAGGAAAATTGCTTGGAGCAGGAGGGGAAACTGAAGGTTCTGATACTGAATTGTGTGATCACGAAAAAAGAGTCGCCGTGGTAAGTAATCATAATGAGCCGGCTAGCAGCGTGTAATCTTTTTCTTTTCAATTACAATATCATTTGTTGAGGACGTTTCGGGGGCCGGCGAGAACTCAAAAAGTCAAGCCTCAGTGAGATCGCGGGGCGGCGGGGGCGGCGATGACCGACCGGACGGGAAATGAGAACGGGGAAAGCGCAGGAACAGATACTGTCAGCAGAAATAATTGGCCGGGGCACTTCTTAATACAAAACGCACCCCGAAGGCTTCGAGTGTGCATCATTCAGGTTGTGTTATGCGAAAACAAAAAAAAAAACAACAAAAAAAAAAAACAGGCTCAACTTAATGTTGAAAACACGCTGCAGGTGTTGAATTTTGCGAGCGATTACTTAGTGTTTACTGAAAGAATCCTCACAATCACAGAAAGGAACTTAATTGGCTCTTAGGGGTTGTTTATTTGCATGCTGAAAAGCCAGCCAAAAAAAAAACAAAAAAAGAAAGAAATGATTACAGGGAGGAGGAACATTTTTTATGTATTGAGTTTCACGCTTCGTGTCGTTTCTGTTCATTGTCTTTCGCTCACGACTCTAAAACCTGCTTCCCTTTCAGCGTTACCTTCAGGTCACGTGGTGCTTACTGTAAATGTCTGAGTGTGTGTCAACATCTGCTTAGCATTACTTGTCCCTTCTGTCTTTTTTTTTTTCTTTTCTTTCTGTCTTTCCTTTTTTTTCTTCTTTTCTCCCCTTCCCACAGCTCCCACGTTGGCGTCCGCTGTCGGCCTCAGTACGTAGCTCTCGTGTTCACGTAGGAAACCCCGCGCGGCATGTCACACCTTGCACATACAACGGGGGAACAACCTCATTTTTGGGGGAATTTCTTTCCGAAATTCGCCGTATATGTTGGTCTGACATGTTTCCGCGGTCGTGGTTATCGTTTAAGGTAGCGGTTGCATGCTTCTTTTTGTTAGATGTAGAGATGTGGACAGGTGTGGATGCTACAGGGCCTGAATTAATCATCGGGTTTTGGCTCTCGGAACAGGTCGACGCGCTTTATTTTCCCTCCCGTGCCGAATTAAAAAAAAAAAGCTCCAAACACTCGGCTCCTCCGCAGATAATTGACCTCGTCTGCTGTTTGCCCTTGCCATCAGCAGAGAGCACTCTGATGCCTCCTTTCATTAGAACATTGTCAACTTTCTTACATAAAGTTTGCGGCTTCCTCTCTAATAGCAATGTGTAATGAGTAACCTAATTATGAATTCATATTAATCTGGGCTCATTAGTGACTGTAAACGAATATTGACTTTTATCCTGACGACGGCAGACTCAGTGCGACGCGTCGAGCTCAAGCTGAGGAAATAAATGATGCTTTAAGAGGCAAAGAGGAAGAGCAGCAGACATCTTCTCCATAGCAATGATGTGCACAAAGAACATGTGTTCACTTTAAAAAGCATAGATCAAGTCAAATTAAACAACAAAAACATCTCACCTTGTGTGTAAATTTTTTTTTTTTAAATGTTTTGTCGTCCCCCCCCCCCCCCCCCCCCCCCCTCCGCAGTAGTCGTGACTAGTTACTAATTTTAGAGTTTAGCTGGAAATAGCATGCGTGCTAACAGTAGAGCGTAGCGCCCCGAGGCTCTCGTCCCCGATTGATAACCACGAGGTCTTGTCTTTCTTTTCAGGCAAGTCAGCTTCCCCCTCACCTCCGAGCTCTCCACAGTCCCCGGTGACCAAACCCACTCGCTCCACCATAGGTAGAGCGGCAGCACATTCCGACACAACAAGCATCCACCCACCCACCGAGACAAACGAAAAACTGTGGAGCAAATACAGGGAACTAAATACACGTCTATGTATTGTCAGAACAATTTGCAGTTGCTAGGTGACGTGATAGCCCCATATTATGAAGGCTAATTAGCCATTTCAGATTCTCTCTTCGGTGTTATCTCCAGTGGAAATAAGGATTGTAAAGAAACAGCGCCATTTTATTATTTGTAAAACAGAGAAGTGCCATGTACAGAAGCCCAAAGAGGTCATTTTCTAGATCTTATCTAAATGTTTTTCTCACCTGTGTTCATGACTTAGGAACAGGTGATAATCTTTCCAAGTTCCTTATTATTATTATTATTATTATTATTTTAAAATGTTTTGCTGGGGTCATTTTTGTAAGTTGCTTTTTTTCTCCCCCATTTGTGAAAAAGTGTTTGTTGTTGTAATACTCATTTCCGCCACAAGAGGCTGAAGAGCACCACTACTTCATGTTCTAAATAGGACTTATTAAAGCATTTACGTTTTATTTTAATTCCTCCATGCACTCTCAACACCAGGTGCATATATTCTGTGTATTACGACAAACAGCTCAGGGCCGAACTCACTGAAAGTGATGAGTGACATGCCTCATTTGACACGTGTCAATTGATGCTCCCGTGGTGCACTGCAGGCATCTGATATTGAGGCCACACAATTAGTAGTATTTTGAGAAAAAGGTCCCTATTTTGGCAAGATGTGTGCATTATTCATACACCCCTCAACACTTTATATTTTAAATTATTGATACGATATAAATAAGTACTAGATCATGGGAGATCATGCGATTCGCTGAACTGAAGATGTATCACTCTGTCGAGAGTTCTTAGGACGATGAAAACAGCACAGTCAGAGAGAAGTCCTGCACAGAGCACGGAAACCGACCGCCAAGTTACAAACTGAGTTTACGTTAACAGTAGTATCTTTATTTCTTTAATAACATACGGTCCTCAGCTTTTCATACCCTTTTAACTTTCAGGTCAGACGCTTTCAGTGCGTTTAAGCCTTTGGTAAAATGACCCTGAGGAAAAAGATGAGAAACTTAGACTGATCACACTGGCAAAACCTTTCTTCACCCATCGTATTTCATAAAGAAGAAAACTGATGCAATCAGACTAAAATAAAAGACCTGGGGACCAATTGTTTGTTCCCTCACAGGGCTTCCGTAGCCACGCATGCTGATGAAAAAAAGCTGGTTTTAATTTCCCGGCTGCACCGCGAGGAAACCTAAGATAGCAGATCTATATTTGCCAGCCCGACAGTGAAGCGCTAGATTGCAGTCACTTGAAGGGGACAGATATGTCTAATTGTCAGTGATTGATTTGTTGGGCCTCGGCGTCCCCCCCCCCCCACCCTCCACCCCCCCCCCCTTCCCTTGCACGCGTCAGAGTATTGACCGAACAGTCACCTGACATTTCCATGTAATCTTCATCTGGGTAAACAGCAACATCGCTCAGGAATAAGAAGTCGTCCCCGGGCAGCATCCGAGCTGAGAGGAACCCCCCCCCTGGACTGGGCCGGGGGGGGGGTGCGAGCTCAAACTGGGAGGGTGATATTTACGGGACACTGGGATAAGTGGATAAGTGGGAGCTGTTGGAAGCTGCTATATCAGAATATTTTCTGGCCTCGCCTATAAAAGAAATACAATTTTTTAAATGACTTTGAAGGGGCGTCTCCCAGGACACCAGCTCCCTGCTGGGCGAGCAGCTGCTTTTAATAGCGAGCTGAGGGGCGCGGTGACAAAACAGCCGGCCCTGGGATATTTTCAGGTATTTTTTTTTTGGGGGGGGTGGGGGGGGCCTTTGTCAGTCCAAGTCATCGGGTAGCTCCGGTGATTGGAATTACCATAGTTCGCAGGCTAATCCATCAACATTAGCTGCGGAGTGTCATCTGCGGTGGTCGGGACGGGCGGCGCAGGTGTCCTAGCGCGGAGAATTATCACCTGAGCAAATAACGCACCTGAGCTGGAGACACGGCGGGAGACTTTGCATGTTTGCCGTGGGGAAATGAAGTGGATTGCGCTTTGTTGACTGGCTCTGGCAGCTGCTGTCAAAGCACACTTTCCCCATACTAATGATGCACATCATTCACTCCCATTATTAGATTGTTTGTCTTCGCAGTTGGTATCAAAAGGCTACATTACATGATATGTCTGAGGCAGACAAAGCTTAAAGCAGAGGGAGTTTGATCTTGCTTTCAAAGCAAATAACATAAAATGTCATTATTAAAGCCCGCTTGTAATTGGATCTTCAAAGAAAAGGAGTAGAACCCGGGCTGTAGTTACCGTTGAGGACATAGGGCTCATGTCCTCACTGCTCTTAATGGGTGTTAAATTACACATGGTCGGCTTCAAAAGGGCGGATTCGCAGATTAATTGTTGAGTTGTTCTTTTCTCTTCTCCAGCTTTTCAAAAAGTGAAGATGTGTTGCTCCTATCAATGTTATAATCACATCTGGATAAAAATGGATTTGTGTTTGGGCCGAGTTAGACAAAATGAGACATTTTGCAGGCGTGACCTCGGGGCCCGGGAACAGCTGCTGGACATTTTTCACTATTTTAAATGACTAAATGGTTCATCAATCAGTGGGGGGGGGGAAATGATCAGTAGAGTAATAGGTAATGAAAATAACCTATTAACCTAGCCGTTAAATTTGACCGTTAAAAATAAACCCAAAGGAATACAATACGCATATTTTACCACCAGATATTACAGGAAATATAAATAAAAAAGTAAATTTATGTTTTTTTTAGCCCCCTTTGATAGATAATATACCAGAGACCCTTCCATGTATGTCTCTTGAAATAAATTGACACATTACTTTTTTACACTTCTGTAGTCGGAGGTCTGTGAAAGAACGACAGGATGGAATGAAATAGAATATTAGACGTTCATTACAGATTCTAAGAGCTACAGCTTTGAAAGATAGGAACGAGATCCATGAACTGTTATAGATTCATAAAGAACATTCAATAATCATCAAAGAGTTTGGATGGCATATCATCTCCCAGGAGATCTTTGTGTATCTCCTTTAGTCTCCATTTCAGTATCTCTTGTCCCGAGGGATTCACCCCCCCCCCCCCTCTCAGGCCTAATTGATGCCTCCTTACAACAGTGTTAGGAAACAAAAGAGCACTCTGGCTTTCTTTAACAGAAGGTGAAGAGCAACTTCCTCATCGTCTCACAATGACAGCAACCCCTCCATCTGCCGCGTCCTTCACTAACCACTCTTTTGCTCATTTCTCTCTCTCATCTTCTCTCATCTTCACCTCCAGTCCCGGCCCTGTTGAGCTTTAGCTCAGCGGTTAGCGACAGCTTTGCAAATATCAGCTGGATACCCGGAGGAGGAGAGCACACAGAGTTTTATATTGCGCACATGAACAACCGTAAGCTCATATTACTCTTTTTTTTAATTTTTTTTATTGGTCTCTGGTAGTTTGTGACTTTGTGAGTTTTAGTGACAGCGTGTTGTGGCCGTTCTAGTCCCTCCACGTCTCCTCATTCATACACTGTTGGATTGAGTGGCTGTGTGTGTCGTTCGCCCTCTGCACAGGTGAGGGTGTCTGGAAGATATCGGAGGCCTTAAACACCTCTCAGGCCTTCCACGTCATCGACGGGCTCGACCCTGGGACGGAGTACACCGTGCGCCTTATTCCTAACAGCTGGCTTGATAATTCTAGCATATTCGAAGACGTTATCACGACGGGGTTAACAGGTGAGGAGGGGGGATTCCAAAACGGCAAAGGAAAGAAGAAAAAAAAAGCAGGAAAAGAACTGAATGACCTCTCGCGGTGCACCCCCGCCCCGGCGCGTCCTTGAGGCAGTGACTCAAGCCGCGGCGTGCGGTCCCCGGCGTTGTCACTCGGATTTTAATTTAACCGCGCGGACCCCGCCGAGAGGAATTACATTTGTACAGCGTCCCCTACTTGATTAATTAGACAAGCGGGATTAGCTGTTTAATATTAATATTGGGCCGTTTCCAATCAGCGGCGGGGCCCGCCACCCCCCTCTGCCTTCCGCATCAGATCGGGCTCCGCCGATGTCAACATTCAATCAAAGTGTCCGCGACGAAAAGGCCAAGGCGTGTCAAAGTCACCGGCTTTTTGTTTTGTTTTTGTTTGTCCTCCTCAGGTCTGGCCAGCGTCCACGGAGGAATATCCACCCAGGGCTGGTTTATCGGCCTGATGTGCGCCATCGCTCTCCTCACGCTCATTGTGCTGATCGCATGCTTTGTCAACAGAAATAAAGGAGGGAAGTATTCCGGTAGGTGCTCACACACACACACACACACACACACACACACACACACACACACCACACAATCACCCTTGCTTGAATAGTAAATGCTGCTGGGAGCATCATTATATTTCTATTCAGCTGTGTGTTGCTAAGAGCGAAATGATCAATCAGACTTGCAGCCATTACAGGAAGCAGGGTTTTCTGTTTTTTTGTTTTTTTTTTGCTTCCAGCCACAAAATTATTTTTTTATGCAAATTCACACACACATAAATAGGCTTGTGCACAGATAGGAAAATAAGCCTTTCTACTGTACGTCCATCATTTGAATTTGGTATTATTAAAACACGCAGCTTTTTTTGTTGTTGTTGTTTTTGTTCTTGTCCTAGCAACAATCTAAACAAAAGCCCACAGCGAGACAGAAATGCAAACGCTGCACACGGGGTGGCCCGAGCAGGGGATGATGACATAAGCTCCGCGGTATCTCAATGTTATTCATCCTGTTGGCGACACGAGGGTCCTCATCGGCTTTATTATTCACGGCTAATGGCCGTCAGGTTGTCGTCCGGGCGGCGATCGCTCCGCTCGTCAGCAGAGAAGAAAGAAAAAAAAAAAAGAAAAGAGCGAGACGCAGCGCTGTCCTTTGTCTTCTCATTAAGTTCTCATTATCATCCGCTGCTCCGACGAGCTTCCTCTTTCATTTCCCTTCAGTGTCTTTTTTTTTTATTTACATCCCATTCAGAAGTATACTTTTTCTATGAATTTATATAAAAAGAAAACAGTTTGTTCGAGGTGCATCTTGATTATGACCTTAAATGAGATCTTATATTACAGAAATTAGATGGGGGGGGGGGGGAAAGGTGTTTTTTTTGGGAAGTGATTGAAAGGTCGCAATCTTTCCCGAGGCTTGCAGCGCTCTTTCATTAAGCGAATAAGTGCAGGGAATCGTGGGACTGAGGCTGAAACCATCGGCAGCCGCCTCTCAGTGGGGGGGGGGGGGGGGGGGGGGGGGAGGAAACATCGCTGATATCTTCTTTTCATTTTGTGAGCAGTGAAAGAAAAAGAGGACCTTCACCCAGACGTGGAGTCCCAGGGCATGAATGACGACACATCTGTGAATACAGGTAAGCGGTGAGCCCCCGGAGCGCTGTTTCACCACCTCGCTGCAATTCACGTGCAACACTGTATGAAATCCTCCTCTGCTGTCCTCTTCTCCTCCATTTTATTCTCTCTCCTCTCGCGGAAAAGACAACCCAGCATGCACCAGGTGCAGGTGGAGCCTTGCACTTCCTCTGCTCAAGACATTTGACCGCCTCTCCCCCCCCCCCCCCCTCCCCCCTCCACCGAGTACCTGGAAGTATGCGACAAACAGCGGTAGCATCCCTGAGCTGTTTTCACACGGTGTTGTCCGAGTGGTAGCGTCCCTTTTGTAGGAGCTCTTAGATACGGTGTTGTGTTGTTGCTTGTGATACACGTCGGATCGTGACGCCGACGCCAATCGGCTCATCTCCAGGCCGCTCTGGGTCCCGGTGTAATTCTCCGATCACTGGGATCTGCACGCCGCAACACAAAACGCTGACGCGGCAAAGTCAAAAGCAGCTCGGCGTCACGTCGACTCCCGTCGGGTTTTGTCCGTGTGCAAAGTCCCTCCTGAGTTCTTTCACTATGAGCTAGTTTCAGACTAGCGGCTCACTGTGGTACTGTTCCTTTAAGCTCAAAAGGAACGGTTCAACATTTTGGAATATGTGCTTAAATCGGCCTTCTTGCGAGAGTTTGATGAGAAAATCCATCAATGCAATGTCCGTGCCTTGCTTGGGCAAGCTGGCATGCTGGCTTTATACTTCCCGCCTAAAAGCCTAATAATGGCAGGCGACTATTTCGCATTTTCATGCCGTTTATTCGTCACACCCACTGTCTATTTTTACAGTGCGGATAATGAACTAGAGAGCTGAAGGTACGAGAGCGGCATCGATCGTCTCATCGAACTCTGAGCAAGAGCGCAAATCAAAGTGCATTTCCAAAAATAAGTTTTGCTTTAAGGGAAACAAATCATCAATTCAGTGATGGTTTTTGTTTCATTCATATACTGTATGCATATATAGAGACATGTGTGTGTGTGTGTGCTTAGTAGTGTCATTAGGTCCCTCCAGTGAAACAACTACCTGGTTTCACAATTTGGTAGCAAACAGGAAACAGGCTGCATGTGCAACAAAACCGTTAGCGGCGCTGTCTTTTAGCGAGAGGCTAGCTCAGAGCTAACTCCCCGAACTATCAGCAAAGACGACAAACTGTCGACACCGACGCCCTGGAAGTAACAGTAGCGGCACTTAAACCGTCCTCTTAGCTCTCTGGATGAGGAGGGGCCCAACTCTGTTCACAAAAGTTACTTTGAATATCTATCAGTTACTTTTACAAATGTTTACCGGCTGCTTTTTGAAATCCACATGAGCTCCTCTTCACATCGGTATGAATCAGATCCACCACAGCACTTATTTAACAGGGAAAAATAATATAATACAAATTATGACTGGTTGCTTATTAACTGCATGCAGAAGGAATCAGAAAACACAAGGCCAAACTGTCAATTAAGTTACCTTGTGACCGGTTGCTAACAAGCAATGCAGCGTTTAAAAAGCTTTTTAATACAGTCTGGCTCCACATAAAACACACGACTATTTCGCATTTTCATGCCGTTTATTTACAGCAAACTTCACGTAAAAAAAACGCGTAAAAACACTGAATCCGTCCAGAGCCTCAATCTGGGTGAACCACGAGAGCAGAGGATGTTACTGAGCACGTAGCGCTCATAATAAATATATGAAGGGCAATACATGAGCGCTAATATGAGCCTAAATTTCCACTAAGGCAAATTAACTAGGTTGGATTTGACTTTCAGGTCACAGGAAGTTCATGTGAAAGGCTATAATGTTAATTGAACCCACATCATATGAAAGCGCGTTTAGTCGGCGCGTCACAGAACCACAGATTGTTCATCTGCAGTAATCAGCACCGGTTTAATGCCCCCCCCCCCCCCCTCAATACCTCACCTCTCTTCACCATCACTCGGTGGAATGCATCGACGCACGTCTAGTGTGAGGATTAACGCCGTCACAACATGTGGGTCCGTGCGATTACATTCCATTGGTCAGCCAGAGACAGTAACACCAATGTCAGCCACAGAGGCTCATCGTAGAGGCAGTGATAGCTGCAGCCCCCCCCCCACCACCACCACCACCACCACCACCCGTCCTCCCCAATAAACCATTGAGTGAAGCCATGGGTGAAATGAGGCGATTCTAAATCTGCTTCTCTCTCTCTCTCTCTCTCTCACTCCCTCTCTCTCTCCCTCTCTCTCTCCCTCTCTCTCTCCTCGCAGTGACAACGACGAGAAGCCTCTGAAGGGCAGCCAGCGCTCGCTGAGCAGAGACATCAAAGCCGGGGACAGCGGGGACAGCCTGGTGGACTACGGGGACGAGGACGTCCAGTTCAACGAGGACGGCTCCTTCATCGGCGAGTACGCCGGGCGGGAAGGAGAAGAGGGCGTCCGCCGAGATCAAGGCCGCCGTTCAGACCCCGGCGTGAGGAGCGCCCCCCCCCTCCCTCCCCGTGAGGAACAGATGAAAAGTGGAAAACTGACATGATCCATACCGAGCACACGTTTGGTGTCAAATGTAATGTGTCATTGCCGACTGCCACCCTCATTTTATACAGCGGTTTTTCTGTCAAGTCGCAACAGGACGACCGTTACTAAATACTGTGTATATATAGTGTATATTGTATGTGCGGAGTGTCTTTTTTTTTTATAATTATTATTACATAAAAACATACGTAGAGGGCTTTGGATTCTCTTTTCTTTTCTTTTTATCAGCTGCTGTGCATTTTTTACAAACGTTGGGAACATTTCACTCTCCACTGCACATCATTATACGCAGCTTTGCCTCTCAGATAAGTGGGAATATCAAGTTGATATTTTTTTTTTTTTTCTTTCAAATTGCAGCTGACTATTACTGACCTTTTATATTTGAAATGGATTCATTAAATATGATGGAAGATGTATATAGAAGGAAGCTTATTAACTTATTCTATCCGGTGGTTTTTGTACCCGACTAAATAACAAGGACATTTACATATCAACAAGCGAGTCGTCAGTCTCCCTGTGATGTCAGAAGAAACATGAAATGTGGCTATAATGTGTCGCATTCAGATCAATAGGACGGAATAAATGACAGGCCTCAGTCTGCTCACTGTGAACAACCCCACACACTGCCATACCACACGGACGACGCTCAAAGATGTAACCCATGATGCATTATTATATCTGACTATTAGAAGATGTTGTGTAGTCCAGTCGATCGCTTTTATATCCGGAATTTGTATTAAAAAAAAAAAAAAAAAAAGCACCGTTACGGTTGAATCCAGTTTATAGACAGACTATTTTACAACACCACTGTTGCCGATAGCCGGTATTTCAAAAGAAGTTGCTCTGACAACACATATTTTTGTTCATGAACCTCATACTGTAGTGTTCAGAGGAATAGTTTGACGTTTGGGGAAATATCGCTTTTTTTAACGCAGCCGGTTAGCTTACCTTAGCATAAAGACTGGAAAAGGTCCCAAAAGGTAACGAGATCTGTCTCCAAAGCATGATAATAAATCATAAAATATCCCAACAACATCAAACTCCTCCTCCAGTGATTTAGTATAGCGGAGATATGTTTTTTTTTTTTTTTTTTAAATAGTTAAAGTGGAAGCGGCGCCTATTTTTGGGTCAAGCTCCAAAAATACCAGCTCCCACACTTCCCAGAATTCATCTTGCTGGGATAAACACCCAAAATCCCCCCCCCCCCCAGTTTGTAAACGCAGTCACCTGCCGTCTCAAAAGCCAAACTGGGATAACCCCAGTGACATCACTGTGACATCATCATGAGTCCTCCCGGAGCCACAGCACATTCTACAACTGTATTTGTCCACCGTCTTTTGATCATATAGAGTACCATTCAGAGTTTTTTTTCATGTGAGAATTGGTGAAGTGTCCCTTTAAGAAGAAAGCGCACAGCACCTGTAATGGGATACACTCTTTTTTTTTTATATATATATATATGTAATCAGATTACTGTAATCTGGTTGCGCGCTGAGATGAAATAGACTGTAGTCACCGTTACACCAGTCTTAACAAGCCTTATCCAAGTATACTGCCGCTCAAAACACAGTCGCTCAGCATTAACATTAGCGCCATGCAAAAGAAAAAAATTTGCAATGTTTTGTAAAAATTCAGCCATTGCATGTTAAGAATGTTGATTGGTGTTTTTTTTTTGATGTCATTAAAGTTGCTTTACTTTCTTACATCCTGCTAGTGGTCTGAATGTTTGGTCCCAGCCGACACTGATGGAAGACCATCACTGTTCTCCATACCTGCAGCTCAGTTTGTATGAATACACCAGTGAATAAATCTCCGCCACCAGTCAGCGGTAAAAATAATATAGGACAGCGGTTTGCTGGTGAAACGTCCTCATTCCCTATGAATAAAACAAGCTGTTGGACAAACCGTCCCCCGTCCCCCGTGTGTGGTGTGACTTTTAACCGGGGGTCACGTCTCCGTTCGAGTCGAGCTTCTGGGTTTGATTGCGTCGGCGGGCAAAAGAGAAATGAGGAAACCAAAAAGGAGTGGGCTCAGACGGACGACGGAGCGAGGGCCGTAATCACGTCTGATGCTTGATGGTAGGGAGCGTCGAGTGTCGCCGTGAGGGTTCTCACCGCGTGGGTCACATCTGCCTCTCTCTCACACTCTGAAGCCGCCGCCGCCGCCGTAGCTAAGGCGAGCCGTTGCTGAGTGATGACAGCTCTCACGTACGCAACCTTCAGGTGTTGATAATGGACCCTCCGACTGCCATTCTGAAGGTCCTCGGCTCTTTGGCGACAATCTGAACAGCTGGACGCACACGCCGTTAGCATTGTGTATGTGTGTGTGTGTGTGTGTGTGTGTGTGTGTGGAGGGGGGGGGGGGGCAGCTAATTCTGCAGCATTACAATTCCTGCTCTCCGTGGAGATGCCGAGTTACACCACAGCTAGAGAGATATAGAGTTCGGACAAAGCCTCTTAGAGGAAAAGACTTAAGGGTTATTGTGATCATTCCTTCCTGTCGGGAAAAATCCACAGTCCTCTCTTTGTGAAGAAGACTTGTAGAGAATCAAGAATTGTAGACTTCGTCTAAAGCAAGCAAAAAGCCTTCAACAGCACGGACTTGAAAGAACCGTTTTAAAAGGTGTTCAGGCAGAACGCTAAGTCAAATTTTAAAGTGTGCGATTGCATACAAATGATTAGCATTATGCCTTTTCCTGTGGTTGTCTGAGGAGTGGAGAACGCTTCAACTTGAGCAAAAAACAAACATTGCTTTGTTTCTTGGTCATTGTCCCTTTACGGTCATTGTGTGTCTCTTTGTAGTTGCTTTGTGTCCCCAGTTTTGTGTCTCTTTGTAGTCCCTTTCTTGTCCCTCTTTTCAGTCATTTTATGTTTCTTTTGGGGTCATTTGAAGTCTCCACCCGGTTGCTTTGCGTCTCATGGAAGTGTTCCGATCGAGTTTTGAGCATCTTGATCTTGTTCACAAAAACTAAATGTTTCTTTTTTTCCAGCAGTAAGACAAGACGATGAGGAGATGGCGCCAAGGTCATTCAACACTTACTGTGACTGTGTCAACATAACATGTTGACGAAAAAGACGAGTAAAAAGTAGTTAAGAGAGATAAAGTTACTACTTTTTGTTTCCATTGACAAAAAAAAAAAAAAAGAGACAAAATATGACTTTTTTTATTATGTATTTAATGCAGCAGTTCTGATGAAGCCCAGGAAACAGGACTACAGCAGCAGCACAGTCAGAAGGACTCGAAGCAACTCAGTTCCGTTAAAGACTGACTAGACTCCAGTTACAGTTTTCATTCACTAAAATTATACTAAACATTTTCCAAAAACAGCCTGCTAGCACCGTCCCCATGCAGTCGTGGTACGCACCATGTCTGCGCTGATGCGTTATATCGGCTGGTTGGGGCGAATAAATAAAACTATAAAACAGAATTACTGTCCACGCCTTGACAATTAATACATGATGAATATAGACAAAATACTGGATATAATTAATGACAACAGCAAAATAAAAACGACTGTATATCTAAAGCCAGAAGCTAGGTTTCATACAGTATGCAGTGTCTATCGTTCAGACCACTCCAGAGACTTTGACGTCCAGTTGGGGAAAACTTCAAAACAAGGCCTCTGGGATTCTTCCCAGAGACGTCTGGCTTAAAGTGAACCTCCATCTGGGGGCGACTGTGGCCCAAGTGGAGAGCAGGGCTTGTCCTTCAATCAGAGGAGCGGCGGTTCGATCCCCGGCTCAGTTATGTCGCATGTCGACTTGTCCTTGAGCAAGACACTTAACCCCCAAAACTGCTCCCGTAGCTGTGCCTAGGATAAAAAAAGCGTCTGCCAAATGACTAATGTAATGTAAAATGTTCGGATTGACGACTCTTAACGCAGCGATCAAAGTACATTTGACGAGTCTCTTTGTTCTTTTTTAGACGAGCGACTCCTCAGGCCCGCGCAGACTTGGAAGCAGCAGCTCTAAATACATGACGGTACGCACAGAGCGGAGCCTCCACCTACTCGTAATCTGGTGCAGCATTAGGAGGAGTTAATAATCCGTGTGTAGACAAACCCCCTCTCAAAGGACACGGTACCATCCACGGTGCAATAATGTGTCTTTGACGCTCATAACTTACCCTGCCCTTATTATCATAGCATTTAGCTTAATGTGTGTGTGTGTGTGTGTGTGTGTGTGTGTGTGTGTGTGTGTGTGTGTGTGTGTGTTCCCTATACATTTAAAAAGGCCTCTGTACTGGTGCTGCATACCAACGCATTTCATCTTTTCTCTCATTGACTAAATAATTGACACATTGCTAGCAACTTTATGCATTTTACAATAAAATATTGACAGTGAAGTTATGAAGAAAGGTGCCACAAATGCACTTCTTTTAAAAAAAAAAAAAGATAAACAAAAGGATTATTCACCTCCTGCTCTTAAATAGTGTTTGTACATAATCCTGGGTTTGCTGTTTTATAAGAATGAATAAATGAAGATACATTTTTTGGGAGAAGTTAGGATTAAACTTGACTTCCGCCAATCAAAATCCGGCGACCAGTTCATTGGGAGTGGAGCAGTTAATCAGCATTTTTTTTATATTGACGGCTAGAATCAAAGTGATATCAATGTCTGAGCTCGAGTATGTTCGAGTTAGCTTAGCATAAAGACTGGTAGAAAGGCTAGCCGTTTCCCTCCGCCTTCAGTATTTACGCTAAGCTAAGCTAAACACGCTCCAGCTCTAACATGCAGAAATGAAAACTAACATCTAATCATCTCACTCTCAGAGCAAAAATGTATTTCACAAACATAAACTATTCATATAGATGTATGAACAACAGTGCGCTGTAGTTATTCATTTACTCAGTTATTGTTTTGCTACAGTATGACACAGTTTCTACACTACATCAGCAACAGCTGCTGTTGATGGACCTGGGTGTGACTGATGGAACTCAGGGATTCCCCCTTTTGCACATGAGCAATGTTGGCTAGCTTTGCGCGTTGAGCTTTGACACCAACATTTACTCAACAGCCGATTGAGAAAAGCAAACACACTCCATCCCGACAGCTCAGCTCAGCCACATCCATCCACCCATCCATCCATTATCTTTAATCGAACCCCATCTCGCTGTGAGGCCACGGCGCCACAGCCGCCACACCGCCGCGCAGCACTACTTGCAACAATAAGCTTCAATTATTGATACGAGGACAACGGGGACAGACTCCCTTGTGCGAGGTCTTAAATACTTCCTCTGGATCCCATCGAATGTGTTGGCTTCAGAGCGCCATTTCCTGTGCTTCTCTTTTTACGTCCACTTGCTTGTATTAGAGGGAGGCGGGGTCGGGAGGAAGCTACGCCGTGTTAATACCGTCGTACACTTTCCTTCAAGAGTGACAATTTTAACAAAGTGAGTATAATTCAGACACCAAATGTGTTTTTACATTTCTTTGGGCCCTCAGTCTACTCAGTGGTTGGATTGAATCTATTTAAACTGTGATTTTTTTTTTGCTTGAGCGCCACACCTGTTAATATTCCATCTTACTTGGAACTTGACGCTGAAGCAGGAACCTCTCCCCGTTTCCATCTGCACACATTTCAAAATGCTCCGCTTCCAGTTTCTTTCACAACCGGCTGGTGAGTTCTTCTATTCTCGTTCAACTGTTGCTCAGAGGGATCTTTGTCTTCTTTTTTTTTCTGCCCTTCTGAACCTTTGTACAGCGCTTTGTTCTTCGTGTAGAAAACATGACTTCATACAAAAATACCACACATACGTGAAGAGGACTGAAAAGCACGAAATACACAGAATCCGAGAACGTACTCTCAGCCATCCGACGGTTACCGATCCAGCTTTGACTCAGACTCCTCTTCATTCAAGGTCGCTGACATTATGCCAGTCCTCCTGCACATTGTTGTGTGCAGTTTTATTGTATTGCATTCATTACTATTGCGGCGACACCAGACAATAAGCTCGATCCAGTGAGTATTGTTCATTAGAAAAAGGCTTGGCACCCGTCAACACTAGGTCAACACTACGTTCTGTTTAATGTGGCAGGGTGAAGGCACTTCGGTGTGGGTGGACTCCAGGAGGATGCGGCGTATCATGTCCCCTGGATGTGCTCATTTAGTCCTTAATGCGTAAGATGTCGGCGATGCGGCGCTCGTAGCGAAAATATAATATTCTGTGACAGAGTCCGAGAGCCGGTCTGACAACGCAGTTAGTATCACCTGAAGGACATCCACACCGCGCGCCATTCCTGCTGCTATCTGATGTGTGTTTGTACACTATTCACAAACTGTCAGATGGTTGTGCAGCGCGCGCGCACACACACACACACACACACACACACACACACACACACACACACACACACACACACACACACACTAAACAAATAGAGTTGTCAGAGGAGAAAATCAACTATCACAACTGAAAACAGCAGGACTTGGACTTACACATTGAGATAAAAAGAGACTGAGGAAATTGGACTTGGAAGATAAACAAGAACATATACACACACACACACACACACACACACACACACACACACATATATACATATACACACACACACACACACACACACACACACACACACACACACACACATGGAATGGATACAATACAATTATGAAACTTTATAACCACAAATTGGGATAAATACACATGGAAGAGTAACATACATATATACACACATATAAATAAATATACATAATGCATCAAAAAGCAATACATTAACTAAAAACAATTAACGTATTGATCTCTGAGCAGTCTGCCATTGATGTTATCAGCATATTTTGATGTTGCAGTTAATACTGTCACAGCTCATCTTCATGCTCCTGTGGTTCCCGACACACTCAATGTTACGAAGGACGTTGCAGTCAACAGTGAAGTCACAGGCCTCGTCACTCGGGACTTTGAAAAAGGCCGAATGCCATTTCCATTCAGGCCCTTATTCTTGCACGGGCAAGATTGTGCGTGCGCTGTGCTGCAAAGGTAAGCGAGTAGAAATGGCTGACAGGCATTAACCCCTCGTCTCCCAGCGACACGCCGGGAAAAAAAAAATTCACCCGAGAGGACAGAAATGTAAATGCTGAATCTCGGGGAGCCAGCAGTCGGCACAGGTACTCCAGCCCCAGAAAAATCTGTATCGCTCATGCCGGCAGTAGTTAATAAAAGCCAACTGGAAACACTATATCCTGTCGCAAAAGCCCCTCTGAGTGCGAGCGCTTCATCATCTAGGACGTGCAAAAAAAAAAAAGGGAACGCCATAAAAAGGAGGAAACGCTTGTGTGTGTATATAGGACTGTGTATGCTCTTATTGCAGACTTCTTTGAAAACACCTTTGCAACTCAGCCTTTAATTGGCAATATTACCAATTAAAAAAAATGGCTATTTATAAACTAATCGCCTAATATGTTCATCAAACCTCGAACAATATATTTATATAACTAATGTCAATGACAATTGTCACATTGTTCAATAATAGTACTTCATTGTAATGCAATATGTGCCTGTGATACGTTAAATGCAGGCTAACTACATGCATAAAAACATGGAATAACTGTAAAAACACATGGGGGTTTCTGATCAGAGTGACTGAACAGAAAAGGCTCCAGGATTAGTCCACGCCGGCTGTAAGCCTGGTGTGGAGCAGGCTAGCTGCACAGAACAGATCACCATGGTGACTTATGTGCCACCGCTTTCATAAAAACCGAGTCACGGCAAAAAAAAAAAAATTCAGCCGGGAAAATTTGCACTTGGGATAGGAGGTGAGAGGATTAGCCCACAACGTGGAAGCCATAGAACAGCCTACAGTATCATATTTAACCAGACTTTTATGCTCTGTACCCAACGTATCATTTCATGACCCCCCCAGTCCATTACAATGGCAAAGTCAAAGGCTTAAAGAAATGCTATATTGTGTGTCCGTGCCGCTAATGGAATTCACAGCGGGTAATAGAGGCGAGCGTCTCTCTACGGGCATCGCCGTTTGTTTGGTGATGAATAGAGGGGGAGTGAGGGTCAATGACTTAAAGCGCAAGGTGGACTTTTAAGAGCTCCAATGACGCGCAAGAGCCTTTCACCGAAATCACGGTTATAAATAATACGCGTCTCAAATGAACGTCAGAATTGCCTCGAAGGTCTCAACGCTGGAAAGGAATCGCTGCATTAAGTAAAGAGGAAAAATGGACCCTTTCCCCTGCCGTATAAATTTCTTCCCATGTTGCCAAAAAAAAAAAAAAAAAAAACGCCGCGAGGCCGACATCACAAAAGCAAAAAGGAAACAGTGGATCCAATTATCATTTCACAGTGCAGGGGTGATAAAACGTCTGCATGCCCGTTGCCTCATACCAGATGACTTCATATTCCTCGATAAAGCCGCACGCATTACAATCCGTTTCTTCAACAGACACGCACGTAAAGCCACTTACCGGCCCATTGCAGCCTGCGTCGGAAATATTAAGTGCAAATCAAACCAGTGGTTGTCCGATTCGTACAGTCGGGTAATGAGAAATCCTGCCCAACAGTGGCAGCAGGGGGAGGGGGGGGGGGGGGCTCTGTGCTCCAAAAAGCACAGATTCACAGAATTTCCAGTGGCAGCAGAGTCCTGTGACTCTTTCAAAGTGCTCAGGCGTCTGGGACATCTGAGGGACCGATCGCAACGTATCGCGCCGCAAATGAATTGGTCCCCCGGGTCTCCAGAGCTGTCAGCAACTCACTTTGTATGAGAGCTTCATTCATCAACACTTTTTTTTTTTTTTTTTTTTTTTTTTTTTTGCCCTGTGAGCAGCAACTTTTGAAAAGTAGGAAAGAAATGTGGCAAAACTTTTTTCTTTTTTTTTTTGGAGGGGGGGGGGGGGGGGGCTGAATATCCATGTGGCATTGTGGAACATTTGCGGAACTAAATCATGAAGCGGTGCCTTTCAGATTGCTTTATTCCTCAGCTGAGGTGTAACACCAATGTCCTCTCTTCTAGAGTCGTGTGTACGTTCTGTGCCAGTTTGAACATTTTACAGTTTAGGAGTCCAGCTAGTTGAAGAGGAAAGATGCATTTGAGCTTCATGCATTTCCTCAATCTACTAGGAAGTTTCCTGGAAACATTTGGTAATAACTATACGGAATATAATCATTTCACTGATGGACACGCACCATTGAAAACCAAGTACATCTTAATTCACTTTATATGGAGAATGAAGTTTCCAATAAAAATGGATAATTCCATCCAGCGCAGTAAATGCTGAGTTGTCAGCTGACCTGCTGTGCACGGACTACAATAACGATCTTGTTAGTAATTAAAAAAGAACCACGTTCGTTGTCTGGAAACTTCTTGGCAGTGGCAGAGTGGGACTCGGGAGTTAAAGGAGACGTATCGCGCTCCTTTTCAGGTTCATACTTCTATTTTGGTTTTCTACTGGAACATGTTCCCATGCTTTAATGTTCCAAAAAACACATTATTGTTCTCTTAGGGTCCGTCTGGATATCCCCGTCTGTATTCACACACTGAAACACTCCGTTTTAGCGCCTGTCTCTTTAAGTCCCCTTCCCAAAAAAAAAAAAGAAAAAAAAAAACTCAGTCTGCTCTAATTGGCTTGTGAGGAAAATATGGCGTACCTTTGCAAAAGGTATATTCTAATGAGGTGACGTAGGAAGGGGGTCAAGGATTTAATAGAAACTATTGAGTTTCTTGAAAGGCGCTAGAATTAGCCAACATTTCTAATTGCGAGGTCAAATTCTACGCAAACACAAAAGCATTTTATGTAGATATTTAAGTAGTCTCTTCATCCTGTGGCAGACACCGTCTCATGGTCAAACGATAAATCTCATCATATACAGTACCGTACGTTTGCTTAAGAGATTACAAGCCATAAAATATAAAACCGGTTATACGCAGACCACAGTCTCCACAAATCTTTAGAGCTCAGCTAAACGGGCACTAAAATACACTTCTGCAGACGAGGGGCCGTTTGAACATCCAAGCATTTACATAGCCGTTATCGTATGATACTCGAGCGCTGACTTCCTTGCGACCCTGCTCGAGAGGCAGTTGTGAGGGTAATGATGATTGCACAGCAATGTCAACCGCCTGGGCCCAGCACTCGATGATGCGCAATCCAAACTCGGGCAACCCCAGCGCTCTCTTTCTGGGGAGGTGATGATAATTTACTGGAGAGGTTTGGGAATACGCGAGAATAAGCTTTTAGCGGAGGGGGGCTGCGAGCGTGGGAGCGCAGACCGACGTATCTAGCACAGACAGATGCTTGAATGCGGGTGCCGCCACCGATTTTGGGAATGTAGGCTACGTGAGGGGAACACATGGCGGGGGCGAAAGGTAGCGGGGGACCTCGGGGAGGATGGCAGATGGGCCCATGCTAGACAGCTCAGATAGCCCCCTCCCTGGACACAGCCCAACACCGTCGGGTCAGGGAGTGAGGCGTCGGCCTCGTCAGATTAAGGTGGCTCCATGTTTGACTTCACCTCTCCATTCATCTGCGGTCACGCGTTCGAGCGTTTCGTTCCGCGCTGCATGGAGGAGCAACGAGGAGAGATACCTGCTCTCCAACAGGAGGGGGAGGAGTTAGGAAGAGCCAGTTTTATTACTTGTGAATTTAACTTTTTATTTGTGAGAGTCTTAAAGATGCGATGCACAATTGACATATTTTCCATTTGTTGGCAAACAATAGCTTTTTCTTTTGTTTTTTACCAAGATAAGCCGCCTGTTGCTGCCAGAAACAAGGTCGAAAACTCGCTAGTTTTTACAAAACAATAACTTTAAAAAAAAAAAAAAAAAAGCTAAAGTCCCAATGAAGTGGAGTCTAGCTGCAAAGTTTGGTGGTAAATCTCTCCTTTCACATAATTTGTTCATTGTTAATATGAAGATATGGATTGATGCAGTTTTAAAGTTTTACTTTGTGACGCTTTCGTATGAAAACAACTTTTTTGCTCTTCCCCATTTCTCACCTTTTTCATTTTTTGTTAAACAGGAAGTGATTCTTTTATTTACATCGTAATCTGGATATTTCCTATTGGCGATGGTAAGAAATGTGTAAAAAATTTTTTTTTAAAAAAAACACCAATACAAAACAACCCCAAAGCAATAAGCTGTGAGCATGTTGGCAAGGAATAAAACAAGTCTGTATTATCTTTTGTTCTCATGTGGGACATGAACAGCTGTCTCCTGGGTTAAAGTCCTGCGTTTGTTTGTCCAAATCAACCCAACCTCCTAATGCAGATTATGTTCTATATACACACCACGTCACCTGACTTCCTTAGCGGCAGTCCTGCACATCCTCACGATTACTGCAAATTACAATGAGATTATATTATGTGTGAGCATTACACGAGTACAGTCTGGGCACCGTGAAAGGGGTTGTCGTGGTGATGCGCCTACAGAGGATTATGCACAGCTGCTCTCAGCTTCTAGAGCTTTGTAGTGAGTTTCAGTTCTTTGTATAGCTGGCTGGCCCACGATTGTACCGTTCTGGTTCACGCCTCGATAGTGTCATTTCCAGTCGCGGTATGGAGAAAAAAAAAGAAAAAAAAAAAACACAGTACAAACCCCAACCAAACTACCATCAGAGAAACAAAGATGGCGGTATAAAGGCGACGCGTCAACGCCGTGTTCCCAACTTGTTTCCGCTGTTCGCTAATGGCCGATAAAATAAGTAAATCGTAGATTTAATTACCAGCATGGTCTCTACACCTAAAAACATCGAAAGCCCTGGAAATGCGATAGATCCACATGAAATCATAAAGCAGTCACAGCCCTTATTACATGTAATAGCTGCATTAGTGGATGATTAAAGAAAGTCAAAAGTTCAAATGATGATTAAATCCAATAAAGTTCCTCCACAGTAAATACTCTGTAATGTGAACTGATACACAGGGGGGAAAAAAAAAAAAAAAAAGAGGGTAATCCAGGAATTGCCCCCGGCTTGTATTCAATAACGCTGCAATTTCAGAGCCGCTTGTATTATTTATTGAAGTGCTATTGAGGGTACTGAACAAATTTCCTTTAATGCCTCTTGCAAATCCTGGTTCACTGTTGTTGGTTTGACAATTATTACTCTGGATGCAACGTCCTCTGCAAAGGACAAATAGACCTCTTAATGGAAGTGTATGGCAATACATATGTTAATACACTGTATCTGTTGTCATAAGATTCTCAGGGCATTAGCTGTTTAATTTACAGGCCATCTGGGGGAAGTGTAATGCAGATAGCCGGATTACAGGATATGGGGGTTTTTGATGCATGCGCTAGCAACTCTCCCTCATATAAAAGTTTTATTGCAGCGCTGCAAGACGCCGGGAAAAAATGGATGGTGTGATGACCACGCTTGGCAAGACAAATAAAACAAAAACAAAAAAGAAAATCACCCATTGCTAAAACTCAAAATGATGCGTCAAACAAAAGCAGGGTGAAATATTGATGCTCAAATATATGGAGCTAATTGTGCAAAAACAGTCTCTGGCATTTAAAAAATAAATAAATAAATAAATAAATAAATAAATAAATAAATAAAAAATCAATCCAGCATCTTGGGTCAGCTGCTGCAATTTCCCCGTCAGCGTTCCTACAATGCAGCCGGTTCTTCTAACTAAATATAGGTTATAAAATAGTCCTTTTAATTCCACTAATGTATGTTATGCTGCAAACACTTCTGTACAATAAATCGATCAGAAAAAGCCTGTTTCTGACGCCGCTTGGTTACGAGGCGAGCGTTTAACCCCCCCCCCCAATGGGCCCCGGTCTTAGCTCGGAGTAAGACTAATGACTCTCTGGCTTGAGTGGCCCTCCCCTCGCCGTGGCCCTCCACTCTGGCTCCCAGCATGCTGCAGTGCTGCTCCTCCACTTTGATCCAATCAGGCGAGAGGGGCTTGGTTTATCCGCTGCGAGTTCCTTCGTGCCGGCCAACCACACTGCACGGGAGCGCAGAGGCAAGAAGAGGTCTCTCAAAAGATTCGGCTCGCATTTTTCACACCGGTTACTTGCGGGGATGAGCTCTGAGCCGAGTCCCTAACACGGCACTTTGAAATACCCTCCTACTCTGAGAGGATCAGCCTCGATGCGCCACAGTCATAGCAATTTAGTCTCTTTTGCTTCTGACCTTCAGGAAGGAGGAGGGGGGGAGGGGGAGTGGATGAAATAGAGAGCAAAGAAATAATAAACAAGTCTTTACTTTTGCTGACACACACCGCAAAATGGCTGTAATAAATCTGCAGCGAACCGAGGGAGGAACCCGCCTACAGACATTGGTTGTCAAAACGCACCGTCTGTCTTTGACTCTCTGTTACGGAGAGAGTAAAGAGGGTAACATGCCGCTCCGGCTTTATAGTTTTCTCTCTCTCTCTCTCTCTCTCTCTGCCACGCACAGCATCTCTTCCGCCGATATCTTCTACCATTCTGCCAGAGCATGTTCAAACTCACAGAACTTTTATTTAAACTTGCAGACAAGATGCTAAGGTTTTATACAGTTACCAAATATTTCCTGCGCAACACTGAAAACCCCAATCCATCCATGACATGTTGTAGAGTCTACACAAATACTCAGGGCTAAAGACATTCGTTTGCTTGACACAAACACTCATTCCTTGTGAGCTTGAGTCAACAATTTTAGATTCGAGTTGTACAAAAATGTTCAAGGCCAATTGACACCCCAGACATTGTGCACTTCTGAAGTGCACAATGATTGAACTTTGATTGAACTATGCTTGGTTGTAAAATATGTACTCAATTTCTTTTAATCTTCATATCACTAATCACTCAAAATTAGTGCAGTTACACAGTTATGAACACAAAACTGTTTTGCTTAAAATTGTATTTGTAAAAATGACTCAAAGCAATGTGAAATTTAAAAAAGTACAACTTCTATGTCTTTGTTTGTGTAACTTGCATTGTTTGAGTAGTCAGGAAAAACCCAAATTTGTGTTGTATGTATGTCAACACAACTTTAATATTTAATGTTAAATTGGTATATATTGTTAGCTGAATGGCCAGCATGGAAACTGTGCATTCATTTAAGTCAGAGGTCTTCAACAGGGGGTCCGCAAATTTTTTGGTTGATTAGACAATTTTTTTGAATTTTTTTTCTTTTCCCCCAAACATGAATCTGTCCATTATTTTAATATTTCAGTATTGTATGCAAGATAACAGGTATGTTTATGCATGGTAGTAGTACTAATAGGCCATCACTCATTTTCGTTTCCACATTTATGTGTGAAATAAAAACGTCAATTTGAATAGCTTATATGCATGATTATCATACAAGGTATGTTTCTAAATGGCAGTGGCACGGCCACACTACTCACTGCACCTTTAAAATAAAAACATGAATATATGAACCTGTGTATTATTTGAATAGCTTAGTATTGAATGCACAATAACGCGGTATGTTTATACATGGCACTAGGTCCAGTTTAATATAAAACACAATTTTATACAATATACTGTATATAGTAGGGGGTCCTTGGCCTGAAAAAAACCCTGATTTAAGTGATTGTTTGTTACAAATTGGTGTTAAAATATCTACTCAGTATATTTCACAAGTACTGCCTTGTTCAGTAAAATGAAAACTGATTGCGTTCACTTTACAAAACACAATTACAACAAGATTTGTGACACAAATGTGTTGCTGTCTTAACATACATCTGTCACAGTCTGGCAGACATCAGTGAGACAGTTGAGCGGCTGAAAAACTTCAAAGAAGGAGTTCCAACGCCTCAGAAGGGAGACGCGAGGATGGCAGCCTTCTTGTAAATATATTTTTTAAAACGTTGCTGTGCACCTTGCCTGCATTTAAAGCGGAGATTTAAATCTTGACGTGGTGTCACAATTAACCTTAATGTTAACCTGATGCTGATATGGCACGCTGATTGAGAAAATGTAAAAAAATGGAACTTCATATTGAAAAGGTTACCGACCCCTGGGTTAATGTTAATGTCATTTCTAATGCCGCGATGAATATCCCTATTGATGAATTATTCTGCATGCATGTCTGTGAAAATGGAGACCAATTTCATGACTTTTTATTTTGTTCTGTCGCCAAACGTATTGACTTTGGTTTTGAATTTGGAACATTTCTGTATCACCCCCCCTATACAACCAGAATATATTAAGAAGCTCATAGTGATACTGGGTTCTTGTCCACAGTAAGTTGGACTTTGCAAATGCATCAGACCGCCCCCCCCCCCCAAAAAAACAAACTTGACATCATCCACCAGCGGCAGCATCGGAACGATTACTTTCAGGAATGACGAGCTCATTGACATTGATCCTCTCGACATGAGAGGAGAGGGAAGGAGCTAACAGGTCGACGCTCATCTGATGTTGGAGCAGATTATCTGATTTCCTCGTCTTACTGACCGGAATCCTGCTGCTACCGCCGCTGCTTTGCCTTTCGCAGAGCTCACATATCTCAACTTGATCTCGGTCTATAAATCAATTTGAGGCTTTGCGTTTATTTTTGTGTCTTGAGGATGTTCTAGCAAATGTAAAAAAAAAAAAAAAAGGTTAATAGGTACATCCTGAACTTCACCGTCTACAGAGCAGTAATGTTTTACTTTCTTAGCCCAACAATTTATTGAATATTAGATATTGTATTTGTAACAAAAAACAAACAAACAACTGCTTAATTTTTTTTGTGAAAATCAAATAAAAACACACTTTCCTCCAAGAAAGAAGAAGTTCCGTCTCATTGATAAGGTAATGGTGTATGCCGTGGGTCAGGCAGGGAGAGGCGATAATGATGATAGTCATTTAACATATTTACTGGCGTGCACTGGATTACCATCTGCAATTTTATGGTTGATTTAGAATCACTTTATCCTCGCTTTTATAGCGGAGATTTCACAATCAAATGTGCATCCGCCATCCTTTTATCATCTCATGTCTGCTGAGCCAGCAAAGAGCAGTTTATTGCCATGGAGGAAATAAAAAAAGAAAGGAGTATTTCATTACGACCCAATACAAATGCTTTTTATCAAAGTCTGTTTTTAAAAAAGGGAGGCCTTCATGTTCTGCTAGCTTCTTGACCAGTGCTCATCATTACTGAGCCATCGCTTGTACACTGCAGTCTCTACAAGGCTGAGTCACTCAATGGGTTGAAGGACGGTGGATTGAAAGAAAAAAAAAACTGAATACCAGCCCTCAATTACCTCCTGTAATATGTTTCACATTCCCTTTTTTAAAAGTTGATCCTGTTAACGTGACATGCAGACTATAACAGTCACTGACAGCCTGTGATTGGTCCATCTGATGCATACTGTATGAGGGATGTTCCGATCAAGGTTTTTTTTGTCCCTGATCCAAGTCCAAAAAAAAAAAAAAAAAAGGGCAACTACACCCTCAAGCTCTGCTAGAACCATCCCAGCATATTAAAAACATGCAAATAGTGAAGGGCAAAAATGAACAAACAAATCTTTTTTTTTTTTCTTTTTTTAAAAAAAAGGCTTTTTAGTGTTCTGGCTGCCTGCTACGCTGCTGCTGCAGTCGCTCAGAGCATAGAACCGGGGACAACCAATGAATGGGCAGGAACCGTCTTGAAAGAGTGCTTGAGATGGAGAGTGCGCTCCTGGGATGGTTCCCATTTCCAATGATGGGATGCCTAAAGTCATAATGTGGAACCATGACACTACAGAGATGTGTTGTATTATATTCCTTAAAAGTGTTGAAACAACATGGTGGTATTCGGTTCAAGCAAAGAGCAAACCAAACGGATCAGTTGAGCAATGGAATATGACCGGGACCTAATTTTTCTGAATATTCCTACATATAATATTCGCACCCCCCATCGGACTCACCCCACCCCTCACTCGCACCCCCCTGTCTTTTGGCGCGCACACACACACACACACACACACACACACACACACACACACACACACACACACACACACACACACACACACACACACACACACACACACACACACACATTCTCTGCTTAGGCAGATACTATTAATCTATAGTTTTATATATTGTTTTCCACTAAATGAATGCTCTTAATCTCAAAATTGGCACCTTAAAAAAAAAATTGTTTTAAAAAAAAAGGAGTCAGAAAATGTAGCTGGGCCAAAACTTTAAAATCCAAGAACACACAACTAAATTAATTTTCAGCAGAAAAGCAGTTTTTATACAAAATGTTTTCACTTGTAACATCATATGCCAAGAAGAAGTAAGAGCAAAGAATAGTGTGGAATTCCTCCATTATTGAATAGTTGAGTTTATGGACTACTGAAGACAGGGTAGGTTGAAGTACCAGACGGTGGAGCACATTGTAGGTATTAGTCTTTTCATGGGAATTGAGTGTCAATACCGATTATCCAGATTTCAGCTGAAAAAGCCTGAAATATTTAGATTCTTCACTCCCAGTAAACAAAGATTTACTCGGAGAGACAAAACTCACAAGTGCCTTCAAAATGAAAAAAATACCTTATGAATCATTTATAATAATGAAATGTGTGTAAAGGGGGTTCGAATGAAAATAAACCAACAAACGAAACAGCAGGTTATTCTTGCATGAAAGATCAGCTCTAAGACGTGTCCTGGTGCAGGTAACCGAGACGAAAGACGTTTTTTTTAATATTCACTCCAGCTTGGTTTAAAAAAACACTCAAAAACCATCTGAAGCACGCCAATCAGAAACTTTAAGCCAGAAAACAAGTCTCAAGGGCCAAAAGAGCAGAATGCCCTCAGTGCTCAGCTCCCCTCACCTCTCTTAAGCCTTAAAGAAAAGGCGTCGTCACACCCTGATTGGCTATTCAGGGAAATGCTCTGAGCCGCTCTCAATTCTTAATTAGAAGCAAGTCCTCACACCCTGCACAACAGGTGATCTGAATAACCCTTCAATCAACTCAGGGGAACCGAGACGCTCAGCCAAAATATATTGGGAAAAGGGAAAGTTATTAAAAAAATATATTTTTTCATGACACGAAAACCGCCACTTTTACCCGACAAACGTCACACTGTCTTACAATAAACCTGTGAAAGATAATACCGGAAAGGTCCACTTACAAGAATATTTAGTCAAACTTCATGCTGTTGACTCCAATTTGCCGTTTTATTTTAGAACTTCCTCTGTGGTTACCTCTACCCCGTGTTGATTATCATCAGCGTCCAATGGCTTCCGTCTGCAGCAACATACTGCAGGAGCAACCGGCCCGCTGGCTGTGATGTTGTGGCAAGCTGCCAATTTCACACCTTTCCCACCTGTCAAGTTATAAGCAGCACTGTTGTCTTTGAAATTGACAAAAAAAAAAAAAGTGAGCAAACAGATGGGCAGCGGGGACTGTGTGTACCCAGATGGTATTTGAATTGACAAAAGAGCAAATGCCTTAAGCAATGACTAATACCATGTTTGCTGTGAGATAAAGAATTTGTACTCTAGGGAATGTGTGTTTTCTTTATCCTCGGGTTTACGCCGGAGCATAATGCAATCACTTAAAAACAAAAAGGTCATAATTAAGATGCCAAATCATATTAAAGGCTTACCGACATCCGTAAAGACGATGCCGGCGACGTGACGGCAACACAAACTCAGCACATCCACAAACACCCAGAGTGCGGCGTCTACCTCCTGAGCAAACACACGGCGTTCTCTCACCTGTCTTCTTAGGAAATTAGTCTTTACTCTGCCAGTTTAGTGAGTGTGAGGTTTTTGGGCGTTACACTAAACATAACTGTCGGAGTCGCTACAGACGTGTGCGGCTGTTATTATTGGACCGCACTTTCCAACATCGGAGTGATACTTAGAAAGAATATGGAAAATATGGTCTTGGAACAAACCAAGTTCCATCCCACCAAGAGAAGGATTGATCGACTCTACAGCAATACGACTTCAACATTAAAGGCGTTGATCACTAGCAAACTCCGTTTAACGTGTTTGACGGAGGAAAGCTGAGTTTTTTGGCTCGTAACATCAGAGTGTGCGCCGCTATCTGCTTTGTGAGGCGTCGCCAATGAGGCGACATATGTCGCGCAAAGGCAAATAAGCTTGCTAACGAAACCATTTACATGTTTACACACGAATGTACAGTTAGTCTTCCGCTATATTGCACGGGAACAGAGGCTCTACAGATGTCACTACCGCTACATTATCCGACAATGATAATGTCCCATGTCTGTGTCCAATGCCACACTGTTGGAGAAAAATAACTTTTAGAATGATCAGTTGTTATTGTTTAACATACAAGGCTCTGTGAAGTCTGTGGCTCCTGTGTGAACTCTCTTCACACTTGGTATCTCAGATCTTCCTCGTTTAGCAGTCACTGTGACCTTCTGTAAGGGGCAATTGTATATCTTACTAAAGGTCAAGATGCCAGCTGATATCTAGTCAACGGGGATTGGATGTCCGGGCCAAGACTTCCTCTTCTGCATGCTGGTCATTGTTTACAGTCAGATTAGCAACGTGAGAAAAGTTGAGATGTGTGATTGTTTCACGAGTAGCCAATTCATACTCAGAAAACAGATTATTTAAATTAATAAAAAGCTAAATTGCTTTATGACAATAGCCAATGTGTTTTAGGATTGCATTTACGTGATTGGTCAACGCTAGCCAGACTACAAGAGGAAAACAGAACGCTGCAGACTAGCAGTAACTTAATACAGTTTGAACATATCAGTTAACAGTCAGGCAACTATATGAATCAACCAAAATAACCACAACATTGTAGGGGTCAATGCTGCATTGTTTCACGTGAATGGCGGACCCTGCCAAAAAAAAAAAAAAAAATAAGGTGGAAAAATAATTACTTAATGCAATTCTATTGAATGGTTGTTGCTATAAAATAGTTGACCATAAGTGGAATCAAAAACAGGGTTTGATATGATGAAAATCTTAAGGATTAATACTTAAACATGCTGTAGAAAGTCACATAATACAAATAGTAAAGCATCAAAGAACATAAAGCTGTTGATGTTTTTTCCCAGGGTGTCTTTCATGTCAGTGGGAGGATTTCCAAGTCTAATAAATATGCTCATATTTTCTTTGCTCCAATATTTTATGTGCCCAGCGCCAGAATTCCTCCGCAGAGATCTCCACATGTGGTATTCTGATTGAAATTTTATCTTCAATATTAAGCCCCCAACACGACACCGACCCATCCTCGCCCGGTTAACATTAGAGGAGCTGAAAACGAGGAACATATGGTCACAAAGCCTGAACCGGAGGCTACAACACAGCAGCACCCACCCGTTGGAAAAAATCAATCAATGGGACTTACTGGATTCCTGCCCATTAAGTGCCACCACGCCACCAATGTCCTCCGAAATATAACTAAGAGGATCATAACACTGACGAGCGTAATGCCAAGACCTGTGCCAGGTGCAGGTTCCTGGGAGGTCTGAGCAGCGTCTCCCACATCATTTGTCTTGAATCTAGTTTTGTGGGATTTTTTTTTGCCGGTGGAGAAGCTTCTATGCATTACGTGAATTTCACAAGGACAAACAGGGCGAGTCTTAACATGTACTACTGCTCTTGAATAGGATAATTAGAGCGACTTATGCGCCCCTCTGGGCCTGTTTTATACTCTTTGTTTAATAGCCTTTCTTTATTGCTTCATGTGCATTTATCATTCATTGGTATCCTGTCCTTACTGTACCCTAGCTGATGTAACACACCAAATCCCCTTTTGGGATTCTTAAGGTATATTGTCCCAGCCAGTCCCATTATGTCCTGTCCTGTCCTACAGAAGCTTTGTAGTCCTCCCTTGTGATTCAGGCTAATAGGGCGAGTGTAAAAGAAGAACACGACAAAAAGCACTTTGTATCTCTTAAAGTACGGTCATTTGCCATGGACTTGTTCTTTCGCACTCTGATGTAACATGATTGAAAAGTCAGAACACAGCTGAAATTGTTCTTGATTATAGCAGTAATATGAAGAGCAATTCTTGTGTGTGTCAGCAGGAGATATTAGAGACATTGAGATAACGCACAACTTGGACGTTCCTTTGAAGCAGCAAGGCCTCAACCTGAAGGAGGCAGGAGTTACCTTGAGTTCATTGAAATGGAGGCTGCACAATCAAGATGTGACACCTACATGACTTGCACTTACACAAGTTGCTCTTGAAGCATTTTAAATCAGATGAGAAAAATATTGTATGAATAATACTGAGATAATTTCAACCAATTACTCTTTTTTTTTATATTCTGACCTCCCTTTGTCCTCTCAAAAACAGGACAGACCAGCCTCTTCTGATCGCATTAGCACAGGCTTGATGGAAATCTATTGCTCCAAATACATTTCTATTGTAGATAACAGTATAAACTCAGTCATATTCCCCTCGCAAAAAAACCCCTGATGAAGCCTGAAATATCTGGAATATTTTTGCATGAACAATGACTATTGATGTTGCCAAAGGCAAAAAGCAGGCCAAGATGCTTCAGAAACATCTTTTCCAAATAGGCTCCACATACGAGGCTACAGCTGAGATCGGTGCAGATGGTGCTGCTAACTTGACGGTTTTTCTTTTTCCCCTTTCATCACATTTTTTTTTTTTAAAGCTGCAGGCTTCTGTGTTTATACTTCTGTATCGGCATTGTACATTTCTGCAAAGCACGGATACGTTGAATGTTGACGTTTCTTAACAGAAAATTGATTTCATGCGTTAGAGAAAATGCACAATACCACAAGGCTAACGTTGTGAAACGATTGGTTTAAGTTTAAGAGAGAAAAAAAAATACTTGGTTAAGGATAGAAACAAGATCACGATTGATATTGTTACAAGCGTAAATAAATAAATGCCACCTTAAAAATGCTTTATGTAATTTTACTTTCCACACAGGTCAGGCCTCCTGGTGAAACCCATCCACATCATGTCCCATCCGCTCTTTGTGGACTTTCTCATGCTTTGTCCTCATTATTATATGACATAAGTTTCAATAACAGCCACTCTACATTCAACATATCCTTACAATACCAATATTGTTTTCCTGGCGACTTGGTTGCTGTACAAACTGACAGAAAGTCTGAAGTTCCTCTCAGCTCTAGAGAATGTTTTTACCGTTTTTTCAGCTCATCATTTTGGTTTCAAGGTCTCATCAACCTCGTTTCCTACAGCAGGTAACACGACCTGTCCGGCACTGACAGGCAGACTAGTCAGTCATCAAGTCCATCAAGTTAGTGACAAGCTAATGAACATAGTGGAGCATCCAGAGAGATAAACTCCCAAAGAGCTGATGGAGATCAAAACAGAGCTGGAGGTCATACTATTTCAAACGTGTGCCCATTTTTTTTTTACGTGCGAGTGGCCAAACCGATTCATGCCGCTTTAAAATTCCCCAGATGTAAAGAGAAACTGAGCAAAACAACAATTAGCGAATCACGACGGCACACAGGATGGCCTCTTGTTAATCCAACCAACCACACTGCCTCGTTTACTTAAGTGTAATAATAGGCTTCGGTTTGTTTTAGTTTGATTCGCTTGAAAATCGTGTTCATTTCAAAATGGCTTCAGACGCTGCCTGTATTGAACACAATACCAGTCCTGCTAATGATTTATTATATTTCACAGAATAACTTATAACGACACGTAGACAAGGGTTGTGAACAAAGATAAACCATCTAGTCTTGTGGCTGAATTGCATTGTGGTCTATTAAGGCAACTGTCTGTGACAAAAAAAAAAACTACATTGTAAATGAAAGCTGGATGAAAGCTCTCCCACACGGTACATTCGCCGTTATTGTATTGCCAGGAGTCGCTGTAGTAGAACTATATGTTGTTCGTTCTGGGTTTTTTGTTCCTGGTGTTGTCACAAATCTCGTCGAACGACTCACTCAAAACTCCAGCTCCGACTCAGAAAACTGAAGCGTGCTCATATCGCTGTCATGCTGATTTATTTAAATTACAATTTGAGGGAGGGTAATCACATTGCAATTTTATGCCTGGCATATTTGAAGATAATGACATTGTTACAAATAACATAACTATGTCTCATTTAAATGATAATTTTGTGTCATTGTGTATTTCTCTCCGCACGCAAGGGAGCCGGGACAAGCGAATGTGGGTCATTTGAATTTAAGGCATTTAAATGACAAAGGACGCTCACACTGGGACGACGCAAACGGCTCTATTCACTTTTGTCTCATTTAAGTCAAAAGTCTTTCATCGGCTTTCGACTTGATGAACGACGGAGCAGCTCGGGGGCGGGCTCTGCTCTATGCCGACGCGCCAACACTGTGACAAATGGCCGTGGGCCCGGTGACTACAAAGCACAGTAAACAGAGCCGGGCTTGATGAAACTGTGGAGAACGCACAATGAGGACGGCGTATTAGTTCATACTGTACGCCGGAGGAAACGGTTGTTGTGGTTTTATTTTGTGTTCGCGTCATCTCTGAATTATGGCTCTTCCTGCACAGCAGCTTTCCTGCCTTAGATCAATATGGAGGCGTTCATATTATGTAATGTTGTAGGTTTTAATCAAATAAACAGTTATGAGGAGGCATTCATTAAGAATTCTGCCCAGCGTCGGACGTGTTTTAGCTGTTTCTGGCATTTTGAGGATTTTCATTTATACCCGAGACAGATTTTGTTGTGTCATTATTAAACATCAAGGTAAAAGCTTTCCAACCAAAGACTCAAAAAGAAAAGAATGGGATGCGCGCATACACAGTCCAAAAATCTATCCATCAACTTGCTCCTCTAATTCAGCTCTGTCTTTAATTCTCAGCTCAGGGGAGTGAAACGCACAGACATTTCATTCAACTTCTGGGCCGAGTCTTTTAACCTTTTTGTCCGCAACAACCATCCATCACAGCCGATTGAGAATAAAGATTCTCAGAGCAGAGATTCTTCAGGGAGTCTTCTGTTGTTCGGCATTTGAGAGAAAACATTCTGCCGATATTCAAAAGAGACTGCTGCGGTATTTCAATGCGAAGCTCGATACAATTTAATGTCTCCAGTCAATTCAAACGAGGAATTTGACCTCTCCCCTCTCCTGTAACAACCTGAACGTTACCTTTTTCTCATACTGTGGGTTAGTCTGTATGATCCACACAGGGTTCAGACCAACCTGATCTTATTGGTCAAGACCCCTTGGGTAGCCCTACGTGTCGCAGTTTTAATAATTCATACAAAACTACTTGGTTAGGTTTAGGAAAAGATCATGGTTTGGGTTAAAATGAGTAAGTTTGCTGGGCATATCAAGTCTACGTGAATTAAAAACGTCAAAGTAAACAAACCAACGGTGACTTCTGTTTTCACAAGGGACACAAACAACGGGCTCCTGGGTTAAAGTCATGTGTTTACTTGAGGCCACCCACCCCCCCGACCTCCTCCCTATGTTGTCTCTTCCGCAGAGCTTGCTCTGAGTATCTAATATTGCTGCGGATGGTTTCACATTGGAGTTACTTGACAGCCAGGTCCGTCCAGGCGGCAAACTCCGGGTCTGAAATGTGAAGCCGATGCTGAAGTGCCTTGAATATAATTTTTTCTAATTGCTGGGGGTGACTCCTCTGGTTGCCAAAAAGAAGTCTGGGTGGTATAGAAATCTACGAGAAAATGACTCTACTTCTCACGTGATTTAGTAACTCAGTAAACATGAGTTTATGGTCTCAATCGCTAGTTTCAAGTCTTCTTCAATACAGCATGATGTTCGTTTAGTAAATTATGGTCCATTTAGAGTCAGACAGACCATAAAGCAGGGTATACTTTAAGGTGTGGCTTCCTTTAGTGACATGTTGTCAGTTCATTAAGTGGAACCTTTTTTAATTTACAAATGTATCATTCTACGTTCTCTTGTGCCCTCTCATGTCACCTCTGGTTGCAAAAAAAAGATGGCAATGGCCAAAAACCAAGATGGCGACGGTGGTAATCCAAGATGGCGACTTTCAAAATGTCAAACTTGAGGCTTTAAAACGGCAGTCCACAAACCAATGGGTGACGCCATGGTAACTATGTCTACTTCTTATATACAGATAACGGGTGCGTCTCTAACAGACGGTGTCTTGTGCGACGGTATCAGACACCGAGGAAATAAGCCCGGGCTGCAACTGTGGTTGTTTTGGATTGTTGTTAACTTTTGTTTGGGTCTCTGTCACATTTTCAATAAGTCATTCTGAAGACGCATCTTACTCATTTTTGGATAGATTTGGTTAGATTTTTGGTAAAAGGTTAAAAAGACCAAACAATGAAACTAAAGGTATGCTGCTTGCTGAATCAAAAAAGCAACCTGACAGATTTGTGTTTACTATTTCTTATCATTGCCAGACCATATGGTTAGTGCTGCCATTATTGTGGCACCACTTTACGGCTCAGAAAACAAGGTGGATGCCAACATATTTGTCCTCCAATATTGTACTCCCTTGTACTTGTTTGTTCCTGAAAGCAGTCCGACAAACTTTGACAAACACGCTTTATAAATAAATTTGCCCTGACCGCAGCCATTGTTGCTAAGCAACCCTTCGCCGAAGACTTCCACCATAGTATGTCTTGCCCAAAAAGAGACAAACAGACCGACAGGAGTTTGACTGAAACAAACCATGTAATGTCAAAACAAACACGGAGATGTGGGGAAGTGTTGTGCTGTCTCTCCGCCACAGTCGCTCTCCAAATGGAGCGCTCGCCAGGAGGCTTAAGTCAACTCAGCTGGCGGCACAGATGCTGTCCATTCCCTTCAACGCGGTCGCCAACGCAGAGAGCACCAAACCCTCCGAGAAGCCAATTTTCAAAATGGAGAGCCGTGATTCCAGCTCAGGCTCCGGCTCGCTGGGGGAGATGCCCCCTCGATAGTTGCGCTCCACAAACTCAGCAGAACCCATGTGACGGAAACTTTCCTTTCAGTCTCTCCGTACCGCGTTGTGATTGACATACGAAACGCATCAAATCTAATGACAGGTGGAATATCTCTGCGAGAACGACACATAATTAGAAGCATAATTGCATCATTGCCTCAAGATGAGGCATAAATCAAAACAATATTTAAAAATGCCTATGAGACGGGTGTATGCACTAGATAATCACTGCCTGCAGGTTGAATGAAATGAGGTTAATTAGAAGGCCATTGGAGAATGGAAATATAAAAATATAACTGAACTTCACAAGCCCCGACGTGTTGTTCAAGTCGAGCAAAATGGAAATTTGACTAACTTTGGATTCTGAAATGTGGTGGGAGGTTATTTCTCTTGTTGGATTTGATTGATCCACAGCTCTAAAAAGGGAAGACACAAAAATGATGAATATAATGGAAAGCTAACTTTCTGGCTGGCAACGAGTTAGTGACTGTCCTTTCCTTTTTAACAGGTCTTTAGTCATACAAAAGGACTGACTTGGCATTTTTGCTGATCTACTGCTCCATCAGTAGGACAAAGATACACTAAATCTTGGTCCTTACATTATGGTCACGCTCTGGTAAGGTTTTAAAAAATGGAAAAGGCCATGGTTAAGGTTATGAATAGATTACCTTCACAATTAAACCAAGCCATGAACTGAACATGACACTGTTCCCCAGTGTCGTGTTGTGTGGACTCAACCCTCTACAGGGACTGCCCATTATTCTGACAGCCCATAATTCCAGAACCTCAATAGTCCAAAAAATGTCCCATTGGACCCATTTGTCTGCCAGCGTTATCCCAAAAAACAATTACCATTGCCTCTGATTGGATAGTACTTCTTGACTTTGTTGATTGGGTGGGTTAGTTAGGCTAACTATATCAAGGTAAACCAATCGGAGGTAGGGTAGGGCGGGTCGTGCCTTTGCCATAGTAGGAAAAAAAAAAACTGGGAAGTCATTATGCATAATAATAATAATAAGCCGTGTGCTTCTGTTTGTTGTAGAGAGCGGAGCGTTTGTTTTTCGAAGATGTTTTATTCAAAAAGTTTTTAATGTTTCAGATGCTGTCTGTCTTGATAAACAGCAGCTGCCAGTTCTTTGTCTGCACAGAGCATTTGTTTTTCATCTCTTTACCTCCACAAGTCGATGTTAGTTGCTGCTCTGTGCACAAAAAAAGGACAATGAGATTCTGTATTTACATGAGAGAAGCGTGAAAACCTGTTTAAATTCTGCATAAACGCGCCGAAAACATGCAGATAACATGGCCTCAGACTCACTACCAGTCACTGTGGCCCTTTTTTCCCATTTAAACCACTCGAAGTTGTTTGTTTTTACTATTTAAACTGAAGAAATACCAAACTGTAAGTCCCAGTTTTCCCAACAATAACTGCTGCACCTCACAGTTTACCCAGCGCCAACGCTCAGTGCTAATTTAGGAAGTAGTGTGCCACGTGTAGCGAGGCAGAAAGTCAGGGTGTGAAGGGCGAGGTGGTGAATAGGTGTGTTGCAAGTTCAACTTTCATCCAAGAGAACAAAGCTTGCATCCTATAACACAACAGTGCCGACAGGAGGGAAACCAACCCACGGCGTCATGTTATGAATACAATTGCTATAAATGTGGAACGTGTTGCTACTAGTGGCTACTAAATAAGCAGTAAAACAAAGATTTCTTAATCTAGAGGGCCTCAGGCCATCATTTCCCCAGGAGATCGCAACCCGCTGGGCAGAATTGCATAGTGAAAACGAGGCTTATAGGGAACCGATTTTAATTGATGGTGATGGATTCATTATTGCACAAGTTTAAGCCAAAAGACTTCTCTATTGCTGCTTTACTATATAAATAGGACATGAATTTATTGTGACTAGCTCTGCGAGGGACCATCAATGGTAGCCTACAAAAGACACTATTCCTGAGGACAAAAAGTCTAAATAAACAATGCTTTGGAGAGAGCACGTCTATTTTTTTTCCCAGAACAAGAGCGCTCAGCCTCCCCACAGTGTCATTTTTCATTTTTCTTATCTCCTGCACCTTGAAGGCTGCCACAGAGGAGAAGTCTGCAGCGCCGCGCTCCAGGAAGGCTTCAGTGGTCTCCAGAGGAAAAAGTCTTCGTTTAGTATTGAACAGTCCAGTAACCATGTCTTTGAGCTCTGTCTGAGGCCACTGCCTCCTCTCTGAAACTTCCAATTGCGAGTTTTCTTATGCGGGAGATGCATTGCATTCTCTCGGTATCTCTGCGGATATCAATGCGTTTTTTCTTGACAGTGTCTGGGCTTTGAATTGCTCGCCCACAAAATGTCACAAAATTGAAATTCTCGAGGATCTGTTGACAGTCGATTCGGGGGGAAATAGAGAGAGAGAAAAAATGAAGAGGAGAAAGATTCGTCAGGGCTGTTTAGTGTTTTTATGCAGCTGACACTGGGGAAATGGGAAACGCCTTATTTGCTGCGGGGTGGGATTTTGCTTTTGCTGACAATTTTCACAGTTTGGAGTTCTGCACATCTAAGTAAAGCCTTAAACACTTGATGAAAGCAGGAAAAAAGGCAATTGCCACTGTCATCTGCAAAATGGGATTTGTGATATATAGGCAGCTCTTTCTTATCCTTACAGTACACGTCTGGCAACACATCCGGCTTTTAATCGCAGCATGAACTCCACCACACACACGTGTTTTATCCTGTAAGAGCTCTACGTTTCCCCCTGATCGTCTCTGACAGTTTCTACCGAGAGTGGACGTGTAATGCAGCTTTTAGACTTCTGTTGTGTCTCGTGAGAAGCCCCGGTGGCTCTCTGCATGTTAACGTGTCACCTCAAGCCCTCTCGGCGATGGCAGAGGGTGAAGGACAAAAGAGAGAGGATCAAAGACATTTAGCCCGTATTCAACACAGTCCATTTCTACGTGCACGAAATGTTTGTTTACTTCTCTTCATAAGAAAGGACATGTTAAGAATACCTCACATTGCCAGGTCTTTGGAAGAATCCATTTCTTGTCACGTGTTGTATGGAAGATACCGAGAAAAGACCTACGTTTTTATCATTTGTTTCTAAAAGAATATTTATACATTCGCGTTGGAAATTTCACTTCCTGTGCACCGCAGGGTTTTTTTTTTCTCCAGAAAAGACGTAACAACAAAATGTAAAACCTTTTGGTGCTTGATCCCTGCTGTGATCTGTCATCCAGCAGTGAAACAGAGCAAAAAAAAGCCACAGCTTGATTAACCAAGACCAGCTTGGCCCCTGAGCTTTTGAGACCTTGTATTCAGTGCGCAGTCAACTAGAACATCACTGACCTTGACCCCATTCAGCAAAATGTTACTCATCACTCATGGTGCCAGTCGCAAATGTTTCTTGATGGAGTCCCTGGTGGTCAGAGGGGTCTCTGCTTCTGAGTCACTCCATGCGGATTGTCAAATAATCCTGTGTAATGTTATTTTTCCTTTATTGGAGGAGTTAAGTGAGTCCAGATAGGAAACGGGATGCTGGATATTAAAGATTACTCCTGAAATTAATTTTAAGCTATTAATTTAAAGCATTTAAAGCATCATTCATTATCTACTCATGCATTTATTTATTTTTTTGCGACAAGACCGGTCTCATTGTGTTGGTGGTGGGAGAGCTTGGATTGCAGATTATGGGTTTAATGAAGCACAAAATTGTCAAAAGCAGGTCATATGTTAGGTTTTAATGACACAGTTTTATTACGTCTCTTGTATATGATGTTGACTCCTCTTGCCCCCGCACTGGATGACTTGGACTTTGCAGTTGTATTCACTAAATGCATTGCTGGGGGTTTGCTTTAAATTGGTGTTGTCTTCAAAGCTCAGTTGGGCTTCATTACTCTAAATGTTGGCCCGTGGCCCGGAACCTCTGGCAGGTAAACATTCTTTTGAAAAGTATTGAACGCAGACTATTAAAATGTTTAACCGGAGATTGTTTATGACCACAGATATCCACACAGTGCGCCCGCATTGTATTGCAGGCGTTGATTTCTTCGGTTCCCCTACCGATTGCCTTGAACAATAAACAGAGCCAGAGACGCTCGGAGCCCGGAAGAGTCTTGACATCTAGTGCCTGTAATCAGTAAAATATGTGTTATTAACTAATATCATTCATTTGTTTGAAGGCTTTTTTTCATGTTTAGGGTTCTTCGCTGTCCCTGAAATAGCCGCTGACTCAGCAAAGCAAGGTTCCAGCGGACACGGATAGACGCTATTTTATGAACGGATAATATTATAAACAAAAGAGGAGCAATTTCGCACGATGCTTCATTTGCTTTGTGCTCGATTAAGTGCTGCAGGGAGGACATATTTTTGTTGGTCAACCACGAAAGTATCACACCGGTTCCACAAAAAGCCAAGGAAACTTCTCCATTGGCTTTTGGATTATTGCATGAAATAAGCTCTGTAGAAAAAAAAAAAAGTTTCTAATTATACTTTTTGTTCAGCAAGATAAATTTTTAAATAACGAGTGGGATATTTACTGACGTATTTTATGTCGTAGAATAGAGACCTTTTTCAGGCACATAACCAAACTCTTGTTCAAAATACCCAGTAACCTTGAGACGAGGGAATCCAGAGTGCAAAAAAATAGAAGCTAAACTTATCTCTGTGTTTTAGGACTCATTCCTGAAGCACTATATTGTCATCAAATGTGCCTTTAAATAAGCAGGTACTGATTAGCAGAGAATCCAACAGCTTCACGTTCCCCAAAACAATTGCACTTCAAAAAGCCATAATAGCCACTATAATTCTACAGTACAACAATAGATTTTTATTGCATTTGAGATAATGAGATACAATTAATATCTGAGTACAACACAGAATGAGTATAGTTCCTGAATGCATACATTTCCATAAGACACCATGAATACCATCAGCTCATTTTGATTCTTTGTTCAATGACAATTTATAGCTCTGCTGAGATGATTCGGAGCATCTTCAAACTCGAGCGTAAAAAACAACTGTTGTAAGTTTTTCTGACATTAAGTTTATTTTCGTCCTTTTGCTCCTGACTTTTCTGGTCAGCCTTTAACATTGTTAAAGACTGTGTTTAGGACAGTGGAGGCCAAACGTGGTTTTCGGCGATGGTCTCCATTGTCGAAAACAGACAGCAGGGGAAGGACCTAAACGCAGAGAATGGATGAGGAGACGGGAGGAACAATGCAATGATAAATTGGAGGTGGCATACAGGCTTAAGAGTCCAAACGACAGGCAAGAACCAGCAGGAAAGGTCACGGGCAAACAGGTAACAGAACAACAAACAAAAGATGAAGACGAACAGACAAAGAGCAAAGGAACCGGGCTGGTATGGAGACAGAGGGGAGTGAGAACAGGTGAGCTGACTGCAGGGCTAATGGGGGAAAGGTGCAGTGGTGAAAGTCGTTTTTTTGTACACAAGTTAACATTGAGAGAAAGGGCATTTGTGCTGCAATTATGTAGTTTTGAAATAATCTGAAAAATGTAGTTTTCGACTGGGAAAATTCACGTTAATGCTCCCTCAAGTCGTAACGACATCTCAAGAACAGCTAAGGTGTTGCTCAAGCAATGGATAGTCAACACATCTTCTTCAGCTTCCATGTCGTTTTCAGATTACGACCTAAAGCTCAAGAATATACTGAAGTCGGAAGAATGACTTCCCAACTCGGGATATGGGACCATCCGAGGAGCACATGAATGCATCATCGTCTGAGCTCTCTGATTAACATTCTGGTTTACTTATAAATTGCTTCTCAATTGTTTCAGTGTCGGCGTATTTGTGCCGAGCACCGACCTGCAGTTGTTGTTTTTTTTATCTGTGCTCGCTACCTTTCTGCTTAACTGTTTAGTTAGCGTACTGCTAGTAAAAGCCATCTTCTGCTGCAGCTGACTGTCTGATATCGAGTGATGTTTGGTTTTTGGAAGGTAATAATTTCTTGCAAAAATCTCTAAAGTAAAATGACAAAATAATTCAGTTTGCGTGCACAGCTTTACTTCCTCAACAGGCAGAGTGTCTGCAAACTGTTCAACTGCCGACAGTGAGTTCAGTTGTAATTTTCACCTCAACGCTGTCAAACGAAAGAAAGCTGGGATGAAGTTCAAATGGGACGTGCTGACAGGACTTTTACATATTCCTCTCAATAATCATCTTCACTGGCCTTGTCATGGTCCACAGCAGGTCTGACTACTGGAGGAAAAAATGGCCGTACAATTTCCAGTTCCCCAGCGACCACATGACACGGGACCGCTTTGAGTCAATGGTGTACCTCAGTGACCCAAAAGATGATGAGGTAAACAACAACAAAAAAAGAACACTGCTGAGTATGACCGTCTCTTCAAGATGAAGCCCCTCTACATGGAGATGGTGAACTCCTGCAAAAGCCCAATTCCAGCCATATCGGAATCTGTCCATTGATGAGCGGATGGTCGCATACATGAAGGACAAGCCCACAAAGCGGGGATACAAACTGTTCGTGCTGGCTGATTCATCAATTGGATATACCTGGAACTTCTTTGTGTACCAGGGCAAAAGCGAGTCCACCACAAGCTACGGATTGAGTTACTCAGCAGTGATGGACCCTTTGCCATTTCCTAGCCTCAGTTGCGGCTACCTTTTTATACACTGACAATTTTTACACCAGCCCTGCGCTATTCACCGATCTGTCCAAGAAGAACATTGGCTGTTGTGGGACCATCCGAAAAAATAGAATTGGCTTCCCTAAAACCCAGACCAACGACCTGCCAAAAAGGGCTGACAGGGGGGGGACATTCGTTGGATCCGGAGTGGCAAACTCCTCTTCGTAAAGTGGATGGATACAAGGGAAGTAACGATGTGTTCCACAGTGCATCAGGCATACAGTGGACAGACAGTGAGGAGAAAGGTGAAGGACAGCATCGTGGACTACAATCACAGCATGGGGGGTGTGGATTTGTCCGATGCTTTGATCGGTTCTTACAGCGTCCGCCACAAGACATTGAAGTAGTACAAGACTTTTTTTCTATCACTTCATGGACATTTCTGTAGTGAACAGTTACCTTTTGTATAAGGAGCTGTTCAAGTTGAGGCAGGACCCCACCCAGACAAAGCCCTTCACTCACAAGGCCTTCAGGGAGCAGTTGGCCAAGTAGATGCTGGAGTTTGGTGAAGGCTCACCAAATGTGTCCAAATGTCCATTTTGGAATCCTCGCTTAAACTCTCTATACGGAAACCTCTCTAATTTTGTTCTGCTTCACTTTATCAAAGTCAAACTTTGCAGAGAGACTGTCCATATATTGTGCTATGATCTGGGATTAAAACCTCGAAGCTACATCATTCCTATGAAATAAATATCCTGAAAGTGCTTTTTTTTAGGCGGAATTTTCAATTTGTGCTGTGTGCCATCTTAATTTACTCTTAATAAGTAACATATATATTGATATTTACACATCTCAACAAATCTCACAAGTGTTCCCTTTATTATAACACCAAAAGTATTAAAATAGACCTTGTAGTTGTAGAAATATACTCATTTTAGTATGGCTATGCAATTTTCGAGCAAGAGGTTAAAACAAAATAAATTGTTATGATTTTGAAATTGTCGCCAACATTCACAAATTATTCCGTAGCACTTTAACCATTTAACCGTTATCCTTATCCATCAACACTACAGACTGAGTGAACAACAATCAAGGCAAAATGTTACCGTCTTTCTTCTCAAAACATTAGTTATGAAATCAATGTCATCCGAGCGAAAAAAAAAGCTACTTTTTATTATTTTAGGAAAGTTACAGTTCATTTGCATATCGTGTGAAACAAAAACAGTCAGAACCCAGGAAGGAAATGTGTGTCTGCATCCGTGTGTGTGTGAGAGTGCCCCTACTCCACTGAGTGTTATACTTTGAATTATGATCCATGCCAAACATTTTATCTATATTCTATTTTGCTGCAATTGGATGCTTTTGAGTGGGGTGCCCGAGGATCCCAATACATTGGTATTTAAAATGATGATTTAAAAAGCACTAAAGGGAAGAAAAAAAAACAATGACATGAAGTCATTAGGAAGAAATTGATTTATTAAATCATGAAAAATTGGAATGATAGAATAAAGCTCCCATGAGAGTTGACACAAAAGTACACCTCTGGGGTTTGTGGGAACACCGGTTGGTATGAAGGTAATAAATAGTTCACTATGCATTGTGTCAAGTGTTTCTAATTTCTTTCCACACCATATAGGCGGTGAAAAAATGTAATGTGTGTGTTCAGGGATCCATGAAACTGGTGGTGGTGAAAAAATGTAATGTGTGTGTTCAGGGATCCATGAAACTGGTGGTGGGAGTAAAACTTTTTTTTTTTTTTTTTAAGAATTTCCTTTGAGATTTACAAAATTCTTTCTGGTCTTATCTAAACTACTGGAAAAACACACAAAGGCAGGAAGTGAAGTAATCCGGAATGAGAGGAGGGTAGCAGAATAAAAATCGCAAAATAAGAATGAAAGACACGAAACAGAGGAAAAAAAACGTGACCTCAAAGAGCAGGGTGGACTCTGACTATTTGTATGGCTATGATAACAATGTCTTGAAATTGATAGGGGTTATGCTTATGAATGTTGCAGTGAAACATTCATAATTAAGAAGGCTAGAGAAAAGGCCAAATGCTGTTATGCTGGTACGACGAGAATCCAGCAATACTGTCACTGTGAATGTAACTCAATATACTTTAAATACGTTTTTTTTAAATATTCACAGGTAAAATAGGATTTACAACAGCAGCAGTGATATACAAATGTATAGTCTAATAAATTGCCTTATAATTGAGTAGAATTGTACAATGTTTGCACCTTTCTCCAATCTTCTTTTTCACTACTTCTGCGACACTCTGCAGCATAAGCGGTTTAGAGTTTGAAGAGTTGGGACAAGACTGCGCCGCAATTGGTTAAAGTGTAAGATTAGGAGTCAAAAAAATATCGTTCAATCTCTGATATTTGTGTTCACAGTGTCATCGAGTTGGCATCAGAGCATCCAGCCGTAACAGTAATCTACTGCACGTGTGTCTGGCGTGTGATAACTGCAAACAATGCAACCAATTTCACACATGCCACATGAGTGTTTCATTTCCATTTCATTTCTTTCAGGGATTGATGTTACTGAGGCTGTCAAATCCACGCGTTCACCGGTTGTGGCAACACTTAAACCACTTGGAACATGGTTTTGGAATTGCTAAAAAAGCTTGCGAAGTGTGTTCAGGGACGTGCTGTCAAAACACAACACTTGTCATCACATCGTGTACACTGAACGTTTGCACATGGCATATAGAAATCCCATTAGAAGAGGCAGTATATGGAAATTGTGTGCTGAAGGTTACGAACACATTGAATGGAATTGATTCAATCATGAAACAGGCACCAGGATCCCTTGTTAATACACAAGAACTGATTGTGATTTGATGTATATAAAAAAAGAAGAGAGATGCCTGAGGGTTTTGCTCACGCTGATATTGTTTCCCTTAAACGTGTTAGCGAGTTCGGAACTGTCGGTGAACCCTTGATGTTAGAGGAACCTGTTCTTTAGAGGTGAAGGACGTTACTGCTCCTCTATTTTTGAGATGCAAGAGGGAAATCAAAATTTTAAAAAAGAAGCTGAGGAGTCCCTGGTTGAAATGAACTATTACCAAATGTCATTATCATCGATTAAATAATCTATATGCTTTGGAAAATTTGAAAAAGAACATTACTGAAATTCTGAATAAAATGGTTCAACAGCAACACCTGCAAGGCAGGCAAGAAAGTGGTGGCAGGTGGGAAAGGGAGGACGAAAACCTGGGACCTTCTCTCAGAGCGAGACCTTTAATATCCATTTATTGTACATCATTTTATTCATGCTAATCTGTTATCGGCCAAAACACGTAAAATGATGCCCCAACAGAGGACGTCCTCCCTAACCAATCAAAACAACCAGAATACAATATTGACATTTCATTGGCGCAATGATGATTTCCATGCATTTGGTTAATATAAGGGAATATTAGAAGATACATTAAAACCTTTTAAACAGAAAAATACATTTACTATCTAGGCGTTTTCAACTAGTTTTCCTTTCTTCATATTTACATTTCTCTATGTTTATCGAGCAGTAAGCTAGCTACTCGCGTTAGCCAACACAACCGTTAGCTTGTTGTAGCAGCTCTGAAGAACTTTAAGCTAACAGTGTAATGGATTAGGGGCTTCTGCACTCCGCTTAACCCAGGACTGAATACGAGTACAGGGAGACAGCCTGCTAGGGTGACCGTGGCTAAGTGGAGAGCAGGACTGCCTTTCAATCAGAGGGTCGGCGGTTCGATCCCCGGCTACTGCTCTACTAGTCTCATGTCAATGTGTCCTTGAGCAAGACACTTAACCCCAAGTAATACAGCTCCCGTAGCTGCGTCTACGGTGTGTAGATAGATACTGAATTGTAAGTCGCTTTGGATAAAAGCATCTGCTAAATGACTGTAATGTAATGCTCCACGGCACGGAGGACATTTCTAATTTAACGTACTGGATGCTGCGTCACACCTTGGTGGACTGACTGGCTTCTAGTGACACATAATACACACATACGCTTCATTCCCATCCAGAACCCACAGTGATTGTTTTTAGGAAGCCCCTGCTGGTCATTGTTTTACTGATTAATAAGAAAGTGGAGATAACCCCACTTGGTTTCTCACTACATCACCAAAATAATAATAGAGCCATACCGGCTCTATTTCAAAGAGACGTATCTCTATTGCATAAGTCGTGGCATATTGGCAGAAGGTCTGGATGCTTCCTCATGAATACCTAATCATGAACAAGGCTTAGGAAGTGTCCTTCAACATTATCAATATATATGACTCTGCCAATCTCTACATGCAGAAATTTCAAACAGACATAAACACAATCTGCGCTCTCTCTGATTAATATTCAGAAATAGTTTTGCATTTATTTTGGCATTGTATTCACACCAAGACATTTTGGCTTGGGTCTTAAAGAGACTTCTGTTATTATACGAACATGTGGTGTTTGTCTTCTTCTCTTGGGTTTGTGAAGAAACCAATATTTCTCATAAGCAATTTTTGAAAATGGTGCTGGCAAAATCTTTTCATCATACTGTAGATATAAATCAATAAAACTCCCATTGTTTTTTCCTGAACAATGTTGAGCAAGATGTGGAGCTACTTTCTAATTTGACTGACAAAAAGGCTATCAAGACACGTTTCATGTTTGTGTTTTATAATAGTTTTTTCTAGCGTGCTATACTCCTGGTTCTTATGTTCTCGTTCTGATTGTGTCTAGTGTCCCCTGTAATCCCAATCTTTTGTTTAACAAACCCAAAATGAAGGTAGAGGAGCTAAGTAGCCAAGTAATGTAAAATAGCATGGGTTAGTTTTCCTTCTGTCCTTCTGAGTCAACTGCTATTGATGGTCCATGGCCCCTGGTCTGCGTGAATACTTGGATCGTGATTGGATTCAGGTTATTTCCTGATAAAGAACACCTACTAAATACTTCCAGTAGTAGCACTAGCAGAACCGCCTCACGTTTGTTTTGCCTCCACCTTATCCAAGTGGCATTCCTGAGATATTGCATTCAGGAAGATGGGACCACCAAAATCGAATCAGTAGATCCTTGAGTCAAAGTGGACATTCGTGCCAAATGTGAAGAAATTCCTTTCCTGAGACATAACGTTCACAAGAAGGTACGCACAGACAGACAACCTGAAAACTAAATATCTTATTTACAACAATGAGCTCAGTACTTCAGTCTTCTGAACACCACAGGATGGGGACTTTACAATCATTGCCAAAGACTGGACCTTGGTATTCTCAGATGCAGTGACACAAAATGGATTGTTTTTTTTTTTATAAAACTTAAAGTGAGGTGTGGGAGACAACCCTGTGTCATTAAAAGCTCCAAAAGGTGTGATGAGAAAATATGACCCTGAATACATTCAATTTGGAATCATAATGGCAGGCAGTGATGGGTGAGGGTAGGCAGAATATTTACATTGGTCATTACAGCTGACAGTGGCATTTCACATTTACGGCACACTTCTTTATTTTGTCATTTATTTGGGATGGTGGTCCTCGGAAAAAAACCAATCACAAGTGGGCCTTATGGTACAAAAGGTTGTAACCGTTGCACTATTGTATATTTACTTAGTTTGACTAGGAGGTACAACTGTTGGTCATTAGCATAAGAATATAAAGAGATGCTACTGGGACAAACGTAAATAATGAAAAACACTATTTTCTCGACCTTCTTCTTACACGTCTCAGAGGCCGATTCAGTTTTGTCTCTCATCTCGACTGGGAGGTACAGTTATGGGTCATCAGCATATAGAAGACTATAAAGAGACGTTGATAAATAATTAATTGTTTTTGCAGAAAAGCACATTTTAACGTTACTAGATTTTTCTTTCTTCCAACTGACATTTGCCAGCTTCTAAAATGCATAAATGGTAATACATCTTTAATAATGGATCTGGAAACATACATCACAATGCTACAGGCGAGAACATCTTGGGCTGGTTTTTCATTTCAGTATCATCACACGTGGAGTGCAGACACACAGAGAGACATTCAGTTTTCAAACCGTTTTTATCAGTGAGATGTTTGGAACGAGCTTCAACACCTTGCAGAGGCCAAGTGACCTCATGGTCAGTTCATTCAATTTGTTAATTTATTTGTTGTCCATCACAAACTGACTCAAGTCTTTCCTCGAATGTCAAAGTAATTATAAACGGCTGCTTACAATGTAAATATAAAACAATTTTAATCTAAGTTAATTTAAGTACTCACATTTAATATAGAGACCAGGCAGCAGACACACAAATAAGCAGATAGATAGTTGTTTTCCATCCCTAAAGGTATCAATCTAGGTCGTCATAGTCTGCTGAAAAATGAATAATGTACAATGGCTTGGAGGTGCTTGGCAGGCAGGAATGTGATCAGGAATTTAACTAAATTAACCAAGATGCCACTTCATTTGAAATCAGTGGGTGTAAACCGTCCACAAATTACCATTTCTACCAGGCTTTTAATAAGTGATTTGCTTTTTATTTGCTTAAACTAGATTACACCAATTTAATTGAAGTGCTATTTATTTCTGGCCCAAACGAAGATCTTCCTATTAAATTAATTGGGAGACTGATGATCCAGCCTACAAAGCCATTGAAGGGAAATTGTTCCAGCAGACCTAGCAGCTGAGGATTCCACCTGAGTCCCAAGACACGATGGATGCACCCATGAGGAGTCCCAGTGCCGCCAAATTCTCCATGGGGGAAATGTGAGGCTGTTGATCCAGCTGGTATCAGACGTAAGAGTTATATCGCTTCCCTGTATTTAGGATTAATTGCTGAGGTGAAGATTCTGGTGATTTATACAACTTTCTAGGTTAACGCAAAGGTCCAGACAGAAAGAGGCCACGCTAACAGAATGGCTGAAGAAAAAGACAGAGCAGTAGTAGAAACAGGAGAGGCAAAGGAAAGTCTGTGCAAGGTGCGGAGGGAACAATGTTGTTGTTTTTTTCACAGAGATTACATGTTGAATTTATATTTGACTGCTAATAATAAAGAGAATGACACAATTTATACTCTGTGCTCCAGTCACAATGACAATAAGACCTTGGCGACAAAAGGCGCAGTCTGGACAGGATGCTGACAGACGCAGAAATTCTTCACAGCAAGTCAGACCTGTTTATTCATTTTTCTATGTGTCTTCGTCACATGGATTACATCTTGAATTTAGATTTCATTGCTGATATTAAAGAGATTGAAACAATTTATAACCTGCCACCCGAGCAGCCACCGAGAACGCTCTGTTGGCACCGTGAATATCACCTGGAGAGGAAGGAGACAAAAGGCGAAGTGGGGACAAGGCGCTGACAGGAGCTGGGACATTATTTTAGACCAACACACAAACACTTGGGAGCTCTTTTCACGAAATATCTTCAGGTCTGGTCTAGAATATACTATAAATTGCGATGGCTCTGCAATTACAAGGAAATTACACTTTTCACTCAAAACTTTTGCATTCTGGTTAATATTAACAAGCTAAACGTTTAGCCAGTAAATTTAAACCGTTAAAACTGGAGTGGACTACAGATGTCAGTAATAATCCCTCGTTGCACAGGAAAACTGTAGACCCATGTTATGTCATCTAAGGTAATGAAATGACACTCTTAAATAATGTAATTAAAACCGTTATTCAGAGCAGCTGGGACAAAAGATGGTGTGAAATCACAGCAACCCCCATTCAGTCACAGTTACATCCAAAAAAAGTCCAATATTAATATTTACGTAATTAAAAATGACACCTTGATATCTGTCAACTACTGAAAGTGTGTCGCATTAAAACAAATAGTACTGCTTCTATTGATGATGATGCTCTCTCTCTAAAGGCTGATACCAGGGGTGGACCGGCCGATCCATTCCTGACCAAACCGGCCAGTGGTCACAGAGTTTTTATTTTTCCGTTTATGATGCCAGTAGTAGTTACTGTTCGGTTGTCGGCCGTGACATGTGCCTGCCTGGCTCTTTCAAGTCGCAGACAGCAACAACAAAAAAAGCGAAACCCTGTGTATGTTTGTTACGTAATTTAAGTTATGTAGCTTACGTTACTTGAGGCTAAATGAACACTAAACATAGCGTACTTTTTACCTTAAAGTAATTCAACATTGACTTAGTTTTACACGAGACACGAACAGCAGTCTCCTGTGTGAAAGTCCTGCGTTAATGTGACCCATCCATCCATAGCCCACTTGCGATCAACTGATGCAAAAAGTTAACGTTAGCTTAAAAATTTAAACGGAGGGATATTTAGTGACATATTTTAAGTCGTAGCTTGTGCTAACCACAGACCTTATTTCAGACATCTAACTAAAAACCCATTTAATAAACCCATCGACTTTGAGATGAGGGAACCAGTACAAACTTCAAATAAGCGAACTTATTTCTTAATTTTAGGACTCATTCTTGCAGTACTCTATATTGCTGTGGATGAGTTCAACGTCGGAGTTACTTGAAAGCCGAGTTCGTCTCTCTAAGGGCGTGTTGTGGGTCGTTATCAGTTGCGGTGGCAAAACTTTTGATATTTGAAGCTCAGGGAATGATACCAGGCCAGGCTCCCAGACCGGTCAAAAACAGGAAACTAAAAGACACAAAGCAGAGAGTGGTGAGGAAATCTGCCCACCAAAGGACTGCACACTGGTCTCAGGTGTATCCCATGCTGCTAATTACTCTCCAATCATGTCTGCAGCCCTGGAGAGAGAAAACACAGCAACAGGAAAGCCATCAAGCAGTCATTTCTAGTTTGTCATTTCATTTCTTTCAGGGATTCATGTTATTGAAAGTGTCATCCACGCTTTCACCGGCTGCGGCAACACTTTAACCACCTGAAAGATGGTTTTGGAATTGCTTAAAAAATGACTGTTTTTAGCTTTTGTAGTGCAATACAGTGACTGGCTGTCAAAACACACCACTTACTATCACATCATGTAGGCTGGACTTTTGCACATGGCATGAAAAGCTCATTTTCATACAGAAAATCAGTAGACGAGCATGGAAATGATGTGTTAAAAGGTTTTGAATATGTTGTGACTGCATCATGAAACCCCCATCAGGTTGATGCTGCTGCTGCTGCTGTTTTTCGTATTTCTGCGAGCAAGTTTGGAACTGTTGGTGAAAATATTACTGCAAAAGGGTGACATAATTTACCTGCACTTACAATACAGCCCAAGAAAACAGAACTGAGCTAAACTCATCTTGCCTCTGATATAGCAAATGCGTTAGTTATTTAAAAATTGTTATCTAAAGCATAATTAATTTTCTTTTGGCAAGAAGCACCAGTGGTGAGACAATTAAAACGGATTGCTTTTGGTGCAAAAAAACTAAATGGAGTGGCCTAATAATTCCTCATTGCACAGGTAAACTGCATGAACAACCATTGTAATGCCACTCTTAAATCATCAAATTAACGCCGTAATTACGAGCAGCTAAATGGGAAACGTTGCTCATATTAACTTACATGTGGATCTGAGATGGCTTGAAATTCTCCCATTCAGCCACAGTTATATCCAAATATAATCCCAAATCAGCGTTAATACAATTCACCGAACTAAAAGAAAGCTCTAGTCTACTGTGTTTGGTTTCAGTGAACTATAAAATGTATCCAGTTGTGAAATTAATCGTGAAAAAAGTTTTAAATGCATATTCTGACGAGCAGAATGTCCTTTAAAAAAGTGTCTCGCTATTTCATTTTCTCATATTTCTATTGTAGAATAAAGCAATCTCATCATATCTCTCCAGTTTCTGTGCGTTTCACTTTGAAACTCAGTCGCAGTGGGTCGACTTCCATCTGTGCAATCACGATGACAAACGTTGTCATTTGAAGATTTCGAGGTCGGTCACGGAGCTGTGTAGTAAAAGGGTGTAGTGAGCGCTGCGTGGCGAGCTTTTCGATAAACACTTTTAAAGCATCATTAGCACCCTCATTACACTAAAACATAACATAGTGAAGCCGCAGCTCCATCTCGTTTAATTACGATGATTGACCTCGTCATGTCAGCGTCAGCTATGCATGTTTAATGCAACAAGTGGTAACTGAAAGGATCCACTGAATGTACCCCTTATTTAATCAAATGCACTCTCATATAATATGTGAGCCTGCAGCTATTCAGAGCGGTCCTCAACATGGACGGACGCTTCCCTCCTATGTTGTTGCAGTCCATCCATCAGAGAGCACAACGGTCTTCATTTATAGGGCCGCAAGAAGCCGAGCCCAAGGTGAGTTCTCACAGTTTGAGACACTCTGACCCTCATCAATGATTTGTGGCTGCTACACAGGCCACCGCTTTGTTTTGGAGGCCTCCGTCTGGCGCGCGGCGGCGGCGGCGGCGGGATCATTTTGAGGCAGAGGCGCACAGGCCACGACGGGAATTAATGAGACACGCACGAGTAATGAGATCTCAAAGCTTGTAGCAGAGAGGAGGATTACTAGGTACGGGACGGAGCGCATCTGCACGTACGAGCCAGACTTGCATTCCCAACAACGCCGGGCTCGCTGATGGAGGCGCGCCAGCTGCGCGGTCTCTATGGCGACGTCTGGGACTCCCGCTACTCCCAGTGGCGTCGGGTTTTACGGCAAGAAAATACATCTGCCACGGCTGTCTTTTCATCTCATGCGGGGATTTCACTTGAAAGACAAGCCTGCAGCCAAAAGCAATATTGCTCCATATAATCAATTACCAATAGGGTTGGAACAGTTAAACGCATGAACCTTTAGCAACGAGTGCATCTAAACGGTTGTTTCAGAGTAAAAGCATTTGCTAAATCTCTCAAATTGGATACCAATATTGTATGTCGTCGTACATTGAGACGCCATGTGATGAACGACTGTGTGCAGAGACAGCGGTCATGACCTTTACATATTGCATCATCAACGCATTAATAATGCATGCGGTAGCACTTTGCTCTGTGCCATTACTGTGTTTCATATTGTGCGAGTTGGAAAAAACAACAACAACAGTTTGGTTCCGCTACTTTTTTTGCTGGCCCGCTTTGTCTGTCAAGCAGACCTAAAGGGCCCGTTTAAAAATTAATGAGCAATGCTCACACTGTAAATAACCGCTGGTAATGCACCGTGGGTTATTTGAAATGTAAAACCTGCTGTCACGCTTTGATTATCTATGTATCTGCCCTGAGCGCGGATCCGAGCGCGGAAGCGGCGTTCCATGCAGCGCGGTCGCCGGCTGACTTATTAAGGCTCGCTGTCGTTCGCGAGAGTGTTGAACAGCTCCCCTGAGTTGAGAAGCAATGGCGGGAACTGCGGCAGCATTTTTGAGGGCACTTCACTGTATAACGTGATGTAATTCTGAAGAGGTAATTTTTTTCGGACTCCCGAGGGTTTACTCTGCTGACAATATGTCGCGGGGCAGATCATTCCTTAAGGAACATCCATTCCGTAATTTCACAGAGAAAGACATTACATCCATTTCCTGTTCATTCATCTTATATTTCTTATACTTAAGACATGTTTCTCAGCAAATTCCTAGCTAAAGGGGGACTGACAAATGGCTTCAGGGCCGTGTGTTCAATCAGCGTGGCAGTCCTCGTTAGTTTAGTTCTGGATGTACCCTTAAACAAGCCCGACCCCGTGTCTTTGTAATTGTGTGTCTAGCTACTGATACCGTGGCTCCTGCGCCAGTGAATAATTAATTTGGGTAAATTGTGCGGCTATAATTTGGAGCCCTAGTCTCGTGGTCACCCTTTCTATTCTATATCGAACTGGAGGTCTATTTTCTCCCCCGTATCAATTTTTCATATGCAGCCATTTGTCCTCGGGGGACAAATGTCATCTCAGCACAGTTCTTACCTGTCCCTGCTGCCATCCCACTTGTTATTTCCGGGACTCTGAACGACACGGGGGAAAAAGAGTTGCTTGCATCTATTCCTACTTAAAAAAAAAAAAAAAAAAAACGTGTCCTACTTCTATCTGACATATAGTCCTGTTGCTTTGAACGATTGGGCTGCTTTGGATTCGTATAAAAAGATATTTCACCCACGCTGAGCTTTTCAGAGAACACCCTCTCTGCATAAATATCACCTCAAAGCTTCTTTCTTTTTCTCCCCTCATTTAATTTCATCCAGTTGCTACGTTTCACCAGCGGCCACAATTGACCCGACACGGAGCGACATGAATGAGCTCCGGTGGCACCTGATTATCAACCTGCTTGATGAGTCTGGGCTCTGCCTCCCACCCGTTACAAAAAGAAGAAAAAAAAAACAAGTGAGGCTTGCTCCAGATGGTCATGCCCTTTAGAAGTCTCTCTCTTCCCCGTAATGGAGCGAGTTTGGCTCTTACTCCCCAGACTGAGTACTGGGATCAGTCCAGGCGGCTGCTGTTAATGAGCCTCGGTGTTCCCTCCTCTGTCATGCCGGGGCTTCTGGCTCGCCGTATACCTTGCTTCTGTTTTATCTGCCCGTGTTTCTGCATGGCGATCAGACGGGGAATTGGGATGCCGGTTGGCCCCCCCTTGAAACCAGGCGCGCTATAGCGGTGGCTGACATGCTAACCTAATTGTGTATATATATATACCCAGGCCTATTTAAAAGTTTTTATAATTCATCTGAAGAGCAGCCAGTGTGGACATAATGTTTGAAATATAAACATTATATAATATCCAGGCTGCAACACACACATAGTGTCATTAAAATATGATTATTCTACAAATAAGATGGAAATTTAAGCAAAGAAACAAAATTGTTAGTGGATTCCCTCGAAGCTAAACTGATTTATTTCTACCTATTGCACAACGGTGACGTTCTTCTTCTTGCTTTGAATTCTTTCTACGAGAAAGTTACTTGACGTATGCTTCAAATGATCAGATTTAATTCACACTATAGTGGGTAGAATGAACATTTTAGAAATGAGGATTGATTGGCACAAAAAGTTCACTTTTTTTTAGAGGAACTACTAATACGGCAGTAATGTTAATGTCATCATCGTCATCATCAATGAAGTTCTTGTGAAGAATTAAAGCATTTAAATTGTATTGTTCTGTGTCTGCTGAAAGGTGAAACAATCCTGGTCACAGTTAGGAATAGGTGGGCTTTGGGTATCAATCTGATACCACTTTAATTAATAAGCTCTATGCCTCACTGTGTGGAAGTGACTGGGATGATTCTTTTAAGTGTGAGGCGACATCTGACATCTGATCTGATCTTCAACATTGCCTTCCAGCATCAGTATCGGACCAACGTCCTATATCAGTATCGATACTGGGGCCTTCCCCAATTCCTATCCCCCTACTTCCGGCGCACTTGATCGGACCACACCCATCTTCGAAGTCGACGCTAACTTGATCGCAACTACGCGCCTGTGAAGTTTCATAGAGGCAATAGTTCTAGAAGGAAGAGATTTTAAGTTTCTTGGCCACAAACTGTTAACCCCATGAGCTACATTGACGGGTTGCATTGTATACAGGATACAGCATGAGGACACTTTTCACTTTGAGAGATCTCACAATGCATTGCAGCGAGGTCTGCAGAGTTCCCCGTCGTCACCTTCATGATTACTGACCATTCTGGGGTCCGGGGTTATAGGTGTCCCACTAGGCTGGTGATGTACAGCAGACTGCGGACCAAGTGAGCTTCATTCTGGTGTGTGTGTGTGTGTGTGTGTGTAAGCATTGCTGTCTTTTTCCATGCCCATATATTGTTGGTGTCACAGTAGGGGGTCCAAGCAATTAGACTAATTGGCTGGCCTATGAACATAAGCCTAGGCTAATTTGCTGGTCTACACACAGTTTCTCCATACTTGTTTGGATATATGTTGACAGTCAGTAATTGCCCCTTTTGAGAGGTTAACATAGCCTATGATTGAGTAGATGCTATTCTGTTTAACACCTGTCTATAATTGGTTATGAGAATAGCTTCAGGAGAATACATATTATTAATATTATCACATTTTACTGCACTCAACAGGGTAGGTGCCACAGGGACTCATTTAATACAAAGCTGTAAAAGCAATACAAACAAAGATGTGAATATAGTAAACATTGCACCTGCTTAACATTAGCAGTGGCAGCTGTTCTTTCAATGCTGTTTTGAGGATTACGGCAGGTTTTTCACCGCCTACTTCTATGGATTAGTCTATAGCGCTTATTGGAACGGTTTAGACTGTGCTTAAAAGTGTGACCTTTGGTTCTATTATGAAAACCAACTTTTTCCCCAATATGGCTAAGCCTTCTTACCTCAAGGAGGTTATGTTTTCGGTTTGGTTTGTTTGCATGTCTGTTTGTCAGCAGTACGGAAAAACTACCGGCCATATTGTCGTGAAACTTGGTGGAAGGGCGTGGCATGGGCCATGGAAGAACTCAATGAATTCTGGAGCGGATCTGAATCACAGGGCGGATTCAAGCGTTCTTTTTCACTTACGAAACGTCCCTTTGAGGATGTCTGCGCTCTCCGAATACTCTTCCAGCTAACGTTATTATGATTGTGATCATTGCAAAGAAAATTTACATAGAAATAAATCTGTTACGGGCTTAAAAGTCCACTCAACAGTTCTCAGGAGTGATTGCCGAGGACACCTTCGGATGCAAACCAAAAAGGACAATTGATACTGCTGGCAAGAAACAGCCCACTTGGTAAAATTTAAAATCCAAAAAAAATCAGCATAACTATTATTGCACGTTTAGAGAAAATCACATGCTGTCAATTCAAGGTTACATGCAATTCCCCCCCCCCCAGTTGTTACTAATTGTTTCCCTTCAGGCGGATTGTCTCAGAGCCTCATCAGCTGTTGTGTTTAATGTAGACGCAGGACAGGAGATGAGTCTGAGGATCCGTTGCTGTGCGCTCCACGAGGAACACTTTCTCTCTCCTGCCCGGAGACACCTCGCTGGTACTCTGGGGGTGGCATGTCAGACAAGATGGCACAGACACAAGGCACACGGTTAGCTTTTCATGAAAAAATGATGCGCCGTCCATCACCTCTCAATCTGGAACGGCACACACTGCACACTGCTACAAAAAGGTAGGGAGTGCATACTGTGTCCCACTGGACGGTGCTTCCACCGGCTTGGTTCTCATAAAACCAGTGAATAAAAATGTGCGGTGTGCATGTGGCGTATAATGTATGTAGCACTAGACGGTAAAAGCAAATGTATTTCCACTTGATTGTCACAATAATTAGCAATGTGTCCGGATTCTGCTCCTCGCAACTACAGTTTGTACTAGAATTAAGTCTCCTGAGCTCTTTCTATACAATATGGATGGCAGTATAATGAAAACATAAGCTATTCCTCCATCTGGCCGAACCGAAGGTGAATTATTTACGCCTGTACTACTTTTACTATCCGTCACAGTTTTTTTACAAGGCTGCACTGATCCTGGGCTTATCGGCGGATACCGACCGCCGATCCGATATCAGTGTTTAATTAATAAGCTGTATGTCTCACTGTGGAGAGGTGACTGGGGTCATTCTTATCTGTGCAAGGAAACATCAGGCTTGACTTCAACATTACCTTCTGAACAAAATGTAACAATGTGTCAGTATCGGCAGGGTTGCATTTAAAAAAACAAAATTCTCCAATTATGCTTAGAGTTTAACTTAGGCCTGGCTCTGACTAGAAGACTTTTGGGCCGATTTACCCCCGTTTCATCGGCTGGGGTATTGGTCAGTACCGATGTTCAGCCCAGATTATCAGATACAGTCTTAAACCTCCCAAACTGGTTGATGACTCAGCAAGGTTGATATTTATTAGTTAAAATCTGGATGCTAACGTCGCTACCTTCCAAGCTCGGCCATACTAGCCAATGAGAGAGGAAAGCCGGAGCCCCTGAAGCTAACGTTAGCTATCATAGCATTGTTAAAACTGACAGTTAAAATCTCAGAAGGTTAGAGAAAAAGAGGCGTTGACCACATCTCCCCAACCATTTCAGTGTTGAAAACAAATTGCCGCTGTTTCGCCTTCTGGTTTTGTATTTTCTTTAAATTGTAGCGCCACATCAGTTACGCGTGTCCGTTATGCTCACATCTGCTTTCTCATGAAAGTCACGTGAGAGAAATCACGCGGTGTGGTGCGTTGCTCCATCTGCCACGATAACCTTGACAATATCCTGTCGTGAGCCGTTATTTTCTGCTCGTATCTCGTACAGTGTGTGCATCTTTGAGATCGGAGACTACGACATCTGCGGAGAGTGCTACCTGATTTCAAAATTGGTTTCAAACTCCTGCTCCTACTGTTAGTCACCCTTGCGTTGTCTGCGGCCAAATAAAAATGGGCCAAAAGCCCATGTTCGCTCCCCTTCCTTCACACATGAAGAGCCCGCTCCCTGAAGAGACAATTAGAGGGAGAAACCTGTGTTGCCTCAGCAAGCAAATAAAATTTCAGAGATGTAATAAGACAGAAGTGTGACTTTAGGCAATAGAGGAAGCCACCACAGACACATTACCGTGTGGTTTTCTGATTAAAGCTGCAACAGCTATAATAATATGACAAATGGTGGTGGGGTTTTATACAATCACAGTCATTATGTTCCTTTTCAGTTGCACAGCTGTTTATAGGAAAAGCATTCATGCGATCATCTTTAACTTTTGAGGATATAAGGGGGGGGGGGGGGGTAAAGGCTGGGAACAGCTTGAAGTATAGGAAGGCGCTGTCTGTGGGTTTTGTCTGCCAGAAAAGGAAAGGCTCTCCTCTGGTCCCATGTGAAGCAATTTGTTGAGGCAGCACATAAATTACACGGCCGGGCTTGGGTGTCACTTATTACAGACAGGTCAGATCCCGATTGAAAGGTCTGGATATAAAAAGCATCTCTGATTTGTCTATTTCCTCTGAAATGTTACTCACAGCGAGTGGGAGGACATGCTATGAATCATTACGAACAGCCACAGTGTGCGGCACGCAGGACTCTGGATATGTCACACAAAAATCATATACCAGGGTTTGCAGAATCCGGAATGGTCACAGAAAGAATCGTACCGTCTCTATATGAGGAAGACGGCTGATTTTACTGCAACCTAATGGTGTCCAAGAAACTTTGAGTGGAAATATGGAAACTGTTACTGTATTTCAATACAGTGTTGTGCAAGTTCCTTAGGAATTGAAATCAATTACCCACTAAGAAATTGCATTATTGTTGTTATTACATAACAGCGGAAGTAAATCGTTACATTGTTAAATTACTTTCAGCACAGCCGCGTTTAAAAGGTTCCTTCTAACAAGTCCAACAGCCTTACTCACACATTGCATCTCCTGTATTCTACATGTAAGAATAAAAAACGAACTATTGGGGTTTAACAAGTAGCCTAATTACATACCGGCAACAGCCTTTATGTCCGTTGTCATTGCCAACTCGTCACATACAAACCAGGTCTAAAAATAAGGTTCCCATACAACGAAACTGCGGTTTAAATTTACAATATTTAAAGTTTGTGTTTTAATTAATTTGTCTGTAAATTATATCATGTAAAAAACATACTTATTTTAAGCCAGATCATGATGTTACAATAAATCTTACCAAGTATTTTGTAGCCATTTTAAACCACATGGTTAAAACTGCAACCGTAATAAGGGAGAAAATACGTTTTCCTCACATGTAATTGAGAATGCTTTTTCGCTGTGTGGGAACATATTTACAGGGTTGCACAGTGGCAGTGTTAAGAAAAGAAAGGAAGAGATGGTTTGGGGTAAAATAAGCATGTTTGTGACGTAGTTATGTTCATGAGTTATAGTCGATGTAAATTAGTAGATGGTTGACTTTTGGTTTCACTCGGGGCTCGAACAGCGGTCTCCTGGGTGAAGGTCATGTGGTAAAACAAAAAAACATGCCAACCCTCAAATAGTTGATGTTCTTTTTATTTTTCTTGATAATCTTATGTATTCTTCCTTTTTATCAATTGTGTATGTTTTGCTTTATTAGAGCACTTTGAATTGCTTTTGTGTATGAAATGCGCTGTATGAATATGCTTGTCTTCCTTTACGTATTTCTCTAAAAATAGATAAAGAAAATGGATGCAATAAATCATTAACGATACTTGCTTGACAGTTTCCTGTGATAACAATCCTGTGATTTATTTTGGATTTTTAAAGTGTGCAATAAATGAGAAAATCTCACCCAGTTGATATCACAAAGTACAACAGATGTTCAGGGAGAGACACAAAGCAGCAGGACTCTCATATTGCATTGGTTATTAAAATACCATACATTATAATTATGAATGTGCAGTGCAGTACACAGTTAGGGTGATGGGTGAGTAAGCACTTTTTAGATATTCTGTTTTCAACACACAACAATGAAATAAAGAATGTGTCGCATTATGCGTCTCTGCAATGGAGCGGTGAGGAAAATAAAAGAATGCAAGCTCGTATTGTGGCTCCAACATTAAAGTGGTGGATAGCACAAGACTTTGCCCTTCATGTTTTCAATTGAACCCTTGTTGAATGAATAATTATGCAAATGACAATGGGATCATCAAAAGGCAGCTGTCTCATTTTCTCCTCGCAGTCAGTCGATGAGATTTGGTTGAAATTCAGCACTAAACCGTGCTTTGCGTCACAACAGCAGCCGATTCAACGCTAAGCTTGGTCTTTGTTGTAAAGTGTCTGACACTGCTTAAAGAAATGCTGACGTTGTGTCTTACACACAGGTAAACAGCTCGAACAGCACACACACACACATAGACACTAGTATTCTTAAAGTGTGTTGGTAGTATTACAAAACTTTGAAGTGCAGAGCAGGTGACACTGGAGCGTTTCGAGTGTTTTCGCTCACGGCAATTATTCGACAACAGTTTAGGACGGTGCCAAAAAAGAAGGAGCATTTCTTTAAACTCTTCTTTGCTCCATTTTAAACTAATAACGACAATGAGATGTCTGAAAATGACTCAGTCCTCCGTGACAACCATGGTGCAATTTTATATGTTAATCAGTCCAATAAAGTTGATTTGCTGCTAAATGGTTTTGCCTGGTACATTTTGGCGTAAACTTCTATGCAGATGATGTTCCTTGGTTCATTAAGTGCTACATACAGAGTGGAAGACTCGGACGCTGTTGACCAGAAAGACAAACAACGTCTTGATTCAGCGTTGATTCCTTCAACATGTAACCGACGTGATCTTTCCCTAAATTGAAGTGCTTTGTGTTGTCTCAGCAAATCCCTTAAACCGCTCAAGGAACAGCAGCCACTTAGCTTAGATTAGCACAAAGACTGGAAACAAGGGGAGACAGCAATGATACAAAAAAGGTCACTAGTGTGAAAGGAGCAAATCTTCTGGATGTATTATACCTTGTCCTATCTCTTTTGTGCACTACAATAGTAGTCTATATTTTCTCATCGATTGTTATTTCTTGTTTTCATTTCAGTATAATTAGACGCGTCTAAAAACCAGACTCTTGGTTGCAGCCAGCTTTTATTTGCAAACGGTATCTTTATCCAACTGAATTCTCCATTCTTAGTTCAGTAGTTAATCAGGTTCAAGTTCAGTGAACGCACCTTTTTAACGGAACGTGATCTCGTGGTTAGAAACACTGAAAAGAACTGCTTAGTCTGCTTAGTGCCCCTCACTATTTCTCACCAGAATGATTGAACCCATCTAATATTACTGTGCTCTGCAACACTTACCCAGGTTGTTCAATATCAGGAAGTTCATAATGTAACACTTGGTGTCCCATTGGATTAGGCAGTAATTACATGAAATGAATACTTTAATTATGTAGACGCTTCTGATAACTGCATATTTGCCCTTGGTGTAGTTTGTATTCCTGGATCCCGAGCACATTCTCCACAGATCATGAAACTGAAATCTACCCTCTTCGCTTCCTTTCTATTTGGGGGGGGTGGAATTTCACAAGGGAGTTGACTCTATTGATAATGATGTGCCTACTGCAGGAGTACCTTCCTCTGGGATTTGTCCTTACATGAATGGCCCCTGGAGTTATCATCTGTAAAGATAATGACTTTTTTTTCTCTCTCTGTGCTGCTTTAAGATCTTCAGAATGAGGCTAGAAACCAAATGCCTGCTCTCTATTGTCTGGACAAGGAGAGAAAAAAAAGCCCCCTGCCAAAAAACCATGTCGCATCTCAGGTTTTTATCAGTATTTCCATGCGGGTGCTGTATAATAGAATTTGACCAGAGCACGGTGAAGTGTGGATTTTCAAGAGGGCTGCTACATTTCCATTGAGCAAATGGTGTTACTATGGACAAAAAGATATTCTGGGTTAACCTTTATCCTGAACATGAAATTTACCAAACCAAGAATTGTTCCATTGTGTAATTCCGATCTCTTGTAATCTCTCACAGTAAGAGCCTAATCGCATCATTTGTTTATCATTCATAACTGGTGCTTTTTTAATGATAACAGGGTTTCAAGGCTTCCTCTTCTCTTTTTGTTCTCGTGTGATTTTATTCATCTCGAGTACTTTTAATCTTTTGTGTCTGTGTGTTGTTTTTTTTTTGTCAAAAAACACTTTTGCTCGCCCAGAACTCAATTATAAAATCAGTGATGCTTTGAGTCATTACCTTGAGTTAAACAAGGGAGACAAACAAATGAATCAAGTTTCAGCAGAGGACGGGGGGGGGGGGGGCGTAAGTGGTGACACCAGTGGATGAGGTGCAGCACCCTGATTTTGGTTTGAGGTCCAGAGTAGAAGGACTTTCAGACTCAGATGTTTGATTTATTGTTTAAATTGGCAAGACGCCTCTTCGTCAGCGTGTATTAATGAATCAAATCAGAATGCTGTCCAAAACATTCTTTTTTTTTAGCATTCACATTAAGCATCCGGTCTTCAAGGTCTTATCGTGAGTTTAGCTTGTTATGATTTATTTGAATAAATTGAAAGCGGGATTGGAATATTTGTTAACCGATGATTGAATGTGCAATATTTTTTGTGAAAAAAATATTTCATGATTTTCATATCCTAGGTATTCCTCAAAAATGTTATCGGTCAGGACACCGTTATCAGCTGCATTGAAAGCCGTGAGCTAGACATCCTCACATGCACTAACATGCACTAAAAGCACGCGCAGCCGGCCCGGCTACATGTCAACAAAGCACTGAGAAGCTCGGATAACAACACACACAAAGGGAGAGCGACTTCGTACTCGGATCAGGTAGGCATTACCCCGCTATATCTTTATATGGCAAATAGTTTTTTTTGCTGCTGTATTAATGCTCTGAATGGTAAACACAGCTGCTTTAAAGAGACAGGCGGCAAAACATTGCGTTTCAGACAACGACTGAATAAAAGGTATGTTCAGACGGACACTATGAGAAAAATAATATCGTTATTTAACATTGAAGCAGGTCAACATGTTCTAGTAGAAACCACAAATACAAGTATGAACCCGAAACATGAGCGTGATATGTATCCTTTAAATAATTATTATTATGAGAAACAGTTAACCACACATTCTAATGGGTACTTTTTCATCATTCATAGAAGAGTGGTTGTTCCAAAAAACATATGCATGTTAGGGATTAAATGAAAAAACTAAAAACCATATGAGAACTTGAGTCAAACCTAATGAACGGCAGCACCTGTCAGACCGGCATGCTGAATGTATATGATGCACATTATGCTGTGTATTCACGTTTAGCTAATGCAAAATGATTCCATAATGCAGAACATTGCCTCCATAAAGCACACAGGCTAAAGCATGCACGGTGCAGGGATTCTCAGCTCGGATGCCATGGTGATGAGGAGGAAACAGTTGGACATAGTTTGATATAAAAGGGGGCTGGTCTGAACCTCGCTGTGCTTTATTGGCGTGGAAAAAAGAAAAAAAAAATCATCAGACAGACGCACTTTGGAGTTGTGAGCAGTCCTTTCATCCTCACTGCAGGCTGCGCTGCTCGGCTCTCCGCCCGACCTCCTCTCTCCTCCTGCTGCTTCACCGTCGTGTCTCCTTCTCCTGGCGCAGGTAAGGGCATCCGTCAAAGTTATTGTGTTATGTGCAATAGTGTGCGATCTTTCTACAGTTCGGCGTGGATCTGCCTTCCCGCGCGCTGTAATTCACTCGCCTCGCCATGTTTTTGCACCGGTGTGCGCGTTAACCTTACAGGGTCGAGATGGTCCCCTTCTGATGCGCGTTGCACTTCCACGCGTCCCCCATTTTTTAAGCATTTTATAACAAGAAAGTTAAAAGACTCCGCAGCCAGCAGCGCATTCCGTTACCGGAGAGGCAAAACATCGTGATCCTTTTGCGCATTCCGCCACGCCGCTGCGCACAGTTGCACGAGGGCATGTGGTTCGCCCGTCGTTGAGGAGACGGGTTCGCTTTAACGCAAGAATAAGTCAGTTTGTTAGACGCACATGAGGTGTGCGCATATGTAGAGGTAGAAGTGCGCATTGTCTTCTCCTCGTGCCATCGCCGTTTTTAATTGATCAGGTGGACGCGCGCGAGACACCTCACGAAATGTGTTTTTTTTTCTCTCACTCTGGCAGCCTTCTCGTGCATTATTATGAGATGTATGGTTTTTTTTTTCATCATTGCTATTAAGTATCCTACATATGAATTAAAACGAGTGGGTGATTAAGACCGTGATAGCTAATTATTTAAAAGCTTATCCTGAGAAGAATCGCCCACCTACAGTGTTTCTTAGTGCCTGTGTGTGTGTGTGTGTGTGTGTGTGTGTGTGTGTGTGTGTGTGTGTGTGTGTGTGTGTGTGTGTGTCCTGGATGTGCTCGCAGTTTCAGATGTTTATCTCACATTTCAAGTGCTTAGTCACTGCCTCACCTCCTTCTGCAGACGTCTTGAGCCATTCCTGTTAGTTGGATTATGGTTTTCTCATACAAAGGGATCATTAAAAGACCAATTTGACTCCCACACACACACACTCACTCACTCACCCACCCAGCAACCAGTAAGGCACTACAGCACAATAAATATTCCAGCAGCCTGTTGTTTTGTGAAGTGCAAACCTCCCCTATTCCCCACCAACCCCTAACATTGTGTTCAATGATCACTCTGCTCTGTCACTTAGTCCTGTGAAATGATGATTAATATTCCACTTTGAGGCCGGCTTAATTTCCGAGCTCTGACTTAATAAACCTGCCACGTCCATGTAGGCCCATCTATTACTCACCGAGGGGGGGGGGGGGGCATCGAGAGAATACATACGGCCCCCTTCAACATCCTCATCGGAACATAACGTCGGAGGCGAGGCCGGCCCTTTTTCGGCCACCGAGGCTCCCTTTCCGTGTAAAGACAAAAAAGAAACAGCGAGACAGTGCCAGTGCATAAACAATTCACAAGAGTATCGTTTCGTTCTTGCTCCACCAGGAGTGCAGCGCCGTCTGCATAAAATACAGCTGAGTAACCAACATAAAGTTCAATCTGCTCCTCGCTGTTTGCAAAATGAGCACCTAAGTTATGTGTCTTCCAGGTGTGCTTCAGGGCGGCTTCTTCTTCTTCTTCTTTTTTTTTTTCTGGGGGAACTCGAGTTCGACGAGGACTCGAGTTAATCCGCCCGTTCATTCAACAGAGGTGAACGCAACGGTGAACTGTGTGAAAAAGACACATTTGAAATGCTTTGATGATGTGGTTTTTACTCAGAAACTCCCTGACTTTCCATTCCATTCAGTGCATCCTGTCCATTTCAGAATATAAACCTTGTTATTTTGTGTGTGTGCGTTTCTTTTTTTCTTTTTTTTTGGAGGTTATCACCTCATTCTGCTCCGGGGTCGCCGGGTTTTTGCTCGACAGCAACAGTCTGAGCAAGTAGGTAGCGCGGGGTTGAAGGCTAATCTTCACACGAGTGATAGAGATAACAGTGATGTATGGAGCGGATGGAGGCGGTTTAACACCCAGAGCCGACTGTTGTCTAGCGGGGTCAGGTTGCGTGATACCGGAGTGCTGCTTCAGCCAGCTCCTCTCATGCCTGGGATTTGGCTTGTCTTAATAGCCGCGGGTGGATGCAAGCAGAGGCAGCCGCTGTATATATATATATATATCTATATCTATAGAGCCAGCGGATGTGTTAATAAATGCTGCTTTGCAGCTCCGAGATCTGTCAGTCGCTTCTGCTCTCCAAGTGAAATACTTCCTCTTTGGCCGCCAGCCAGACGGGCAGCCAGTAGATACAGTGACGTGGTTATGTTGCATTTTATCTCAGTTTTACTGTAAAACCAGGCGGCAACCTCTGGTTGAAGTGTCTTAAAACGTGCATTCTCTCTCATGACCATCAGGGGGCGACTCCTCCGGTTGCAAAAATAAGTCTGATTGTATAGAAGTCTAGTCTAAAATGACTCTACTTCTCTCTTGATTTATTCCCTCAGTAAACATTGTAAACATGAGTTTATGGTCTCAATCTCTAGTTTACAGTCTTCTTCAATACAGCATGAAGTTCATTTTGTACATTATGGTCCATTTTAGAGTAAAATAGACCTTAAAGAAGAGTATGGTTTAGGGCGGGGCTTACTGTGATTGACAAGTCACTGCTGCTACCAGAGCCGTATACGGCGTCACTACGTCACTCCTCCGCATTTCAAATACGGTAACTTCTGTTACCATAACAACAAAAAAACGAAATCGCAAAACTTGAGGCCTCAAAACTAATTGGTCCACAAACCAATGGGTGACGTCACAATGACTACATCCACTTCTTATATACAGTCTATGTGAAAAACTGATGGCTGTGTTTTGGCCTAAAGGCTTTTTTTTATTAAAGCTACTACTAGGAACTTTCATTTTGTGTTGATTGTGGCGGTCCCTGTGGACAAACACAGTTGTGTTTCTGAGCACCAGAGTCCCTTTTAGAAAACCTCTCATTTTACTGCAGCAGGGTCCGACAGTCTGCCCAGCTCAGTCCTGGTTCTGGGTTCTCCCGAGGGCCCAGCATTACGGCCTGGACCTCCAGCAGTATGGTGTTCGGCGGTGGCTCCTAGTGGAGAGCGACGGAGCAGCGAGGCCAGGCTCTGCTCCTGGAGCGGAGCGCTCCACCTCCCGCCGGAGCTGCGACTTGCGGGTCGAGGGTCTGTCTGCGGTGGGCTGGTCGCTATCGGAGGCCCCGCTGGAGCTGAAGGAGTTTCGGATGATTTCATCTAATTTTGCGCGCAATCTGACCCGGTGGCACCGATGACAAGCATTATTAAGAACAACTAAAAATAGCCAATCATCTTGCTGATGGTCTAGCTTACGTCAGTATTAAATTGGGATTAGATTGTTTTCATAACCAGTTAAAAGTTCCTCACAGTAACTTTAATTAAGTTCTATCTTGAAATCGATAGAATATTTTGCCCTGTGAGAGAACTAATTTGTAAGAATTTTAAAAACCTAAATCTCCAGCTTTATTGCGTCTCTTCGATCCAGTTGTTTGTCAGCGTAATCATACTGTAGCCGGGAGGAAGGACCGGAAGGAGAGATATCAATCAAACGTGACCAGATCACACCTAAGAGGCCCCGCAGGCTTGAGATTAAAAGTAATTTTTCCTGATAAAAAATGACCTTTAGGTCACAGAGGCTCGAGTTGCTTAATGAAGGAATGCACACCAGAGACGGCATACATTATTTGATGTTGTCATTTAATTTGATTGCTGTCAGTTTAAGACGAATCCAGAGAGGAAGTGCGATTATTGTTATTATTGATCGGCTGACGGCAATCACCGTGCACTTTACTAAAGTGTCGCCAGCCGAACACAGAAAAAAATAAATAGATCCTTGGAAATTGTTTTGAACTTTCATCTGTCGCTCGCATTTGATCAACAATGACGTATACAAGTGATGAATAGCTCTTCTGCCATTTGTCGACCTTTGGAGATTCCTACCGTTCTTAATTGACCGAGTTGTCTTCTGATGTCTTGAAGTTTTGTCACATTATCCCCGTATATCATAAGCTAATATCTGATAACTAGCATTGTAAGTTCAATACGGTTCCTGTGATATCTTACGAAAAGTTATTTCTCATTTTTTTGTGCGTTTTCCAACGAATTGCAGAACTTGTTTTAGGCAGCATTCCTACATGGTTAGGTTTAGGAAGAGATTGTAACGGTGCATTGCTTTTTGTAGGTAGTGTATGAGTATGAACAGTGAATATGAACAGCCTGAGTCTGTGATGAAGGGCTACGGCTGCACCGTATTGCTATTTTACAGAAAAGAAAGCAACAAGATGTTCATATTTAAGAAGCCTAACCTGGAAAACATTTGGCATTTCTGCTGGAAGAATGGCTCAAGGATTAATTCCTTATCAAAATATTTACAGATGAATCAAGTAATCATTTCAGTTCAAGTCACTATCTGACCTTAACTCTCTCAAACAACGTATTCAACCACAAAAAAAACAACAACAAAAAATGAATAGTATAAACCCTTTTATTTGATGCCTCCAAGAGCTGCTGAACCTTAAACACGTTATTCACGTTTGTTATTCAGTAGAGAGATTTTTTTTCTGACCCATAATGATCCAAATATTGTTTCAGAGGCTTTTATAGCCTGGCAGGAATTTAATCCTGCAAAAACACTAAATTATTGCGACTACTCAATATTAGCCTGGGCCAATATTGCAGTTGGGGGGGATTTATCACCATGAGACAAATGCGATGTTTTCTGATCTCATGCCACGGTAGTCCGTGGGGGGGGGGGGGGGGTGCAGTGTGAGGACATGTGGTCGGGCTGCAGGAGAGGCCAGGTAAGCAGGACAGAGCGGTGACCTTCACTCTCTGACAGACACCGACGGAAGCGTGATGGAGGCTGTGCAGCCGGAGTCGTGTTGAGTTATTTCTGACACGGAAGCTGCGAGAGCCAGAGAGGAGCATTTCACAGCACAGCATTGGAATGAATGGAAGAACCTGACCAACAGCCGCCTTAAGGTTTTTGGCATGGAACACATGCCAAAAGTTGTACTTTGTCAGCTGTCGAGTGGAGCGGGTAGTGTATCCTGTGCGAGTGCAACATGTTAGCTGTACTTGGGTTTGATTTGTAATTTGCTTTTCTCAGCAGAACTGTTACCTTTGTGTGATCTGCCTTTGTCTAATGCTCTCTGGCAGAAGAAGCGCTGCTTATGAATAAATCAGAGCCCTCACTTTCAACTGCTTTGAAGGATGGCGAATGGAATTACCATGTACTGTACCACACTGAACTGGGAGCTACTTTCATCTTTTTTTTTTTTTTTTTGCCCTCCCGTGTGCTAAAAATATTCCGACAACAGAAAAGTGCTTTCTATACATCATATCGGTAAACAGATGTACAGTTTCATAAATAATTCCAGGTCCTGTAGTCGTTTTCCACAACAATGGTTTTGACTATCAATTATACATATGAACACGGCTGTGAACCCGTCGGTAACGGTAACGGGATTTGGCACAATTCAACTTCAATTGTTTATCTGTTACGCAAGACGGCCACCTTCACCCAGTGGTCGCCCGTGATTCAAGACTAATCTTCTTAGCCATGCGACATCTTTGTTTTTTGGAAAGCAGCAGATTCTTTTTATGTCAGATATATCCCAAGAAATATATCATCTGACGAGAGAATTTTTTATTAAAGCTGCCACGAGGAGATTTCATTTTGTGTTGATTTCGACAGTCCCTGCTGACAAAAGCGGTAGTGTTTTCAAGCACCAGGGTCTCTTTAGAACACCTCTCACTTTACTGAAGCGGGGTCAGAAAGTCAGTCCTGGTTCTGGCTCTCCCCTGCCTCCCTTCCCTCCAGCAATACGGCCTGGGCCTCGGCCAGGCAAAAGCTCTGCTCTTGGCCGGAAGAAGAGACGCTGCCGGGAGCGGAGCTCTCTACCTCCCGCCGGAAACCTCCACCTGCAGGTTGAACGCATTACATTACAATACGGTCATTTAGCAGACGCTTTTATCCAAAGCGACTTACAATTCAGTATCTATCTACACACTGTAGACGCAGCTACGGGAGCAATTTTTGGGGTTAAGTGTCTTGCTCAAGGACACATTGACATGAGACTAGTTGAGCAGGAGCCGGGGATCGAACCACCGACCCTCTGATTGAAAGGCGGCCCTGCTCTCCACTTAGCCCCGGTCACCCCGCAGCGAAGCCGGTGTTGGGCCTGTCCACGGTGGGCAGGTCGCTGTCGGAGGAGTTGGAGTCTGAGCAGAAGAACCTGTATGATTTGATTTGATTTCTCCGGAATCGGGACTCGTGGCACCGATGACAAGCATCAAGAATAACTACATAGAAATAGCCACTCTTCTCGCTGATGGCCTCGCTTACTTACGTAGGTGACATCCAGATTGTAACAGTATGTGTTTGTTTAGATACTCTTTCACCTCAGCACCAGTGCCAATATTCCAAGATTTTGAATAACAATGTCTAAGTCTATAGCTGCAGTCCAACACAGGATTACCAAAACCAATATTGAAAGCAGCAGCTCACAAAATTGCATGAGGGAAAGAAGTTTTATCCGCAGCCTAAATAAAGCAACAGATACCCGCTATCGGCACAAGCCACAGTGAAAGCTTGAAAATTTACAAACAGGCTTTTCAGTCAAACTCCGAGGCGTGAGAGAGAGAGAGATGACTGACGATAAACCCTCAGAAAGAAGACGGGAGGCGAGCTTAGCTCCCTCTTAACAAATCCTCTGTCGCCCCGGCGTCACGAGCACATTAGTGCCGGTGCGCGTTTTTTTTTTTTTCTTTTTCAAAAGCGGACTCCGCTTCAAGTCGAGCAACACCTGCACAGCGCTGATAGAAAGAAAGCCTGTAATATGAACCTGTCACACGGAGCCTTCGCCAACTCTTAAATATATGGTATTCATAACAGGTGGAGTATCAGCGCATCATTAGAATGGAACCCCCCCCCCCCCCCCCATGAGAAAATGTGTTTTGGCGGGGAATAATTCATGTCCTCCCAAGTCTTTCCAAAAGCACGTTTTATAAGTTGAGTGATGTGTGGATTTTTGGAAGCTAAAATAAGACTGACAGTTGGTGTGAGATAAAACCCGGACTTTCATAACGTGTTCGTTTATTCCAACTGAGGACATACTGGACTTAGTGGAGGATGACGTGCAGCCTTGGAGCAGCTTTGTGCCTTTAGAGCAATGTATGGAATTTACTGTCTGGAATAGGATACTTGAGTCTGTAATGGAAATTTCATCCCGACCCTTCACATCCTTTTTTTTTTTTTTTCCTGCCAATATCTACAGCTATTAGTCACCTATGCAGAATGTGATTCAAGCTATACAGTACATTTCGAGGAGGCATTTGACTTCACAGCAGCAGCTGTGAATGACACAATCGTCACATGAAAAGAATGACTACCGGCGTCCAGCATTCACAAATGAAATGTTGAAATTCGTGGTAATGTCTGGAACAATAGGTGATTTATTTCAGACGGAGGTAGGTGAAAAGCCGAAGCCAGGTGACCTTCAACTTTATAATATAATGTTAAATTACTGTGTTTTCATTAGCGTATGATCACCTGCAACTAAGAATTGTTGTGTTTTTGTTAGCTTAGAATCCATCTACAGTTTCTACAGTAGCCCAGAGCGGACAAACCAAACACTGGCTTTTGCGTTTCTGTACGTTAGCCGAAGTCCGCCGTAGTTCTCCAACAATTAATTATATAGTTGATCATTAGAATATTAATCAACAACGTATTTGTTAATCAGTTAATTGTTTGAGTCTTTGATTACGGTTAAAAAATCAATTGCAGCCTCCCAAATGTGAGGATTTGCTGCTTTTCGGTGAAAAATAATTGTTAGTTCCCTGCTATTAATTTATCACTGTCTGACTTCCGTTGCTCCGACAGTATTGTTATCATGGTAAGGATGGCCTCTTAGCGAGGTGAATGGCGTTATCGCGGTTTTGCACTCACATTACTGGAAAAGAAGGAGTGAGCGGAGGGGTATTCAGTTGGTTGCAATCTGCAACCACACCACTAGATGGCACTAAATCCTACACACTGCCCCTTTAAGAGTAGAGTTCGCTAGTATGTTATGCTGCATTCCATTTGAACTGGGAAGCAAGGATTTGCTGAATTCAGAACTTACGATTTGGAAAGTCGGACGAACCCCACCAAACCTTACCTCAAAATCCAAGATGGCTGCTCTGCGCATCAACAGGAAAAAAGCTGTAGTAAACTGCCATTTATTAGCACTTGTCTCTAACTTATTTCCCATTAAATAACTCATCGGCGAACATGTTGCTACAGTGTTTGTTTACGCAAAATGAAGCCGTAATGTGTTGTCAACTGGAATTACAAATATTTGCTAACCTGGATCAAGCAAACACCATTAACTTTTCAGATTTAATGTACTAGAGCGCAGTCAACTCAGGTGCGACATCATTCTCAGCTCCAAATTTATATTTCCGGGGTAAATGAAATGCATCACTAGTATGACCACCATTGTTAAATGCATTTCTTCCACTTTTTCTCCTCTACAATTCGTGCCCTTGTTGGTTTGTATTTACGACAGTACAAACATTTCCTCTACCAGCTGTGCAGAATCCTGTCCGCCTTCCCATCGCTCCTCTCTTCATATTCACAGCAGATAGAAGAAGTTAGTGGAAATTACTTTCCCTCTGGCACTTCCATCCATCAAACCCTGTCTTAAGTCCTATCAGATGTTGACGAACAATGTGAGCGCGTGTGATGTTTTATGAATTGCACATGCTCCTTGATGCTCTGATGCCCCAGCTATTTTTAATATACATGTATTCTTGCCTCAGCTCCGAAGGACGGGGGGGGTTGGTTCTGATCAAGTGTGACACCTTCGCTAAGTGATCGTGATAGCTTTTGACAATCAGCTGGTTTCCCCGGTGCATGGCTGGTAATGGAAAACTATTAATCCAATAAGTGTACACCCAGGTAGCTGTATGCATGTGTGGGGTGCTTTGGGGCGGGTGCATTTGTGTGCTATTTTTGCATCTGGGTTAACCCACATAATCTTACAGTAATGCAATCTCATTCTGTGATGTGGTAACATCACCTCAGCGCCGAATTTAATGTCAGAACCCCACTCGGCAAGAAGTCTGTAATTTAGAGAGAGAGCCGCGGAGAGTTTGATGGGGGGGGGGGGGGGGGGGATCGAGAATCTCTTAACGACATCTACATCTACTGTACTGCGAGCTATTTCCACAAATGGGCCCAGTAATACATCTTTTTAAACTTCTGTGAGTGCGATGCTTAGCTTCCAGAGGAGGCTGAATCTAAAAGATTTCTCTGCGGATTCTGTGCACGAATGCATCAGTCAGCTTCTGTACGCATCCGACTTCTGGGAGCGTGCGTTCAAAGCCTGCACGCAACATTGCAAACATGACTGAGAAAGCAGGGAGCATAATGAGAGCTTCCTTGCCATTAAAAGAGAGTTTCCAACACCCCTCTCTTGTAATCTACGGAGGAACATAAACGGTGAACCTTGGCAGCCTGCAGCATGATTAATGCACTGCACACTAAATGGATTTGCAATGAACCAGTCGTGTGATGAGCTGCTTACGCTCGCATTAAGCCGGCACCTCGACAGTGGTGCGGCTCTTCCCGCTCTTTTTATGTAGGGAATTTGCATGGCAAATAGCCACCGCAGGCTCATTCCTGTGAATTTGTGTGACCAGAGTGAGTCATCCATCACAAATACCGGACTCTGCTTTCTCTAAGTTTTGTTTTAAGACCCGGGGCGTACTCCCCCACTCTCTGGAGCAGGTCAGCCGGTCAAAAGGCCCTTATGTCCTCCGTTAGGGGTCCGTCTACCGGTACCAGCGTGGCTTTCATCTCCAGGGGCGCCGCCATGTCACCTGTCCCTGGGACCTGCACCAATTTCCCCCCCCCCCCCCCCCCCGACTTTCCCCAAGCAACAGCCCCAGTCCGGCTCCTCAAGACATAATTCCGAGAAATCTCATAGCCTTTGCACAATGAAAAATAGCCCCCGACGTCTGTGATTATTCCAAACCTTTAAACTGTCTCTTCCTGTAACACTTACTGAGTTGTGATGGATTAAGCTTTATCTTCACGGCCACATTGCACCTCCTTATTTTTTTTTTGCACCGGATTGTTTATGTTTGTGTCCATCCAGAAAAAAAAAAAAAAAAGGCCTCTCCTAGCAGGAATTCATCAATGCGCTTTGTCCTAATACCGGGGCGGCGTGAAAACAGGCTGCGGGGTCTAATGCATTAAGACCGCGGCCATCCTTCAACCCCCCCCCCCCCCCCTTCCACTGATTGTGCATCGCGATTTCATTACCCACAGGAATGTTCTTGTACTTTTATCTCAAGGCGAAATTGGGTTGAACTAAAAATCGCCATTTTCCTCTTCAGAGAAAACACTTCCCGGAGATACAAGGGCATTGTTGTGTATCTACTGTGCCGACAAGCCTTTTTATCAACACATATAGATCGTCAGCCGGCCAAACATAACAATAACTGGACCTCGGCCGCTACAATTTGTGGTTGAATTTAAGTGAATGAGCACCCATAATGGTCATAATAAAAAATAAAAAATAAAGTCATAATATTTCTTATAGAAGACGCTGTTGCTGGAGCAATGATTGAGGGGGCGGTGAGGTTTGGGCTATGGCCTGTGATGAGTGAAGCCACTGCCTTGCCGCGGCGGCGGAGGATGGATGGCCTCGGAGTACAAGGTCCAGCAGAAATGTGCCCACCGTGCCGTTAGGGGATAGGGAGGAGATGATTCATTTTCAGCATCACTTCACCCAGGATGATCTCATTACTTGGTGCGAGTGGACAGTCTCGGCGATGGGAACTCGGAGGAGTCCACAGAGCCTCCACCCTGAGAGGCGTGTCATGCTCCGCTGTTTGTGTATCGATTATAGAATATAATGGATGGATGGAGGAGCACAGATGGCGTCCTTTCAGATGATTTTATGCAGGTGTGTGTTGAAAAAAAATATTTTTTTGTGGCAAAAATTCGGCAATCTGCCCCTGCTATTTTTGTTGTTGTTCTAACAGCATAAATTCATAAATATTGAGTGAATGTTACTTACAATCTGCTTTTATCACTTCAACACCAAAATATTAATTTGCTGAATCCTGTGCATGTTCAGGAATCGCAATTATAATGCAGACAGCTGCACAGTATTGACAATCCTTGTTCATATTCAGTGGCCTTATTATTTATTAATAATAATGCCTTGTCTTGATTACAGACGCGTAACCAGAGTGTGAGAGAGTGGGGATCTTCTGCTTGTCCCGTTCTCCTCTTTCTGTTTTTTTGGGGTTTGATGATTATTGTTCTAATTATAGCATAAGAAGAATATTAAATAATCACAAATCAGAATCTGGAAGCGTTCAAGGCTCCGAACACGTGGAGCGAAGATGATCATACCTCCGTGTGCGCTAATTAAAATGAGATACAACTTCCTATCTTGAGTCGCACACTACAGAGCGCCTCGTGTTTTAACAGTGTGCAGTGGGGCGAGAGCGCAGGATCTCACTGTAGGCCCTTGTTAAATACAAACAGAGAGATGAAACGCAGCATTTTAATGATCCACACCTACACTGTGGCTTATTGGAAGAGGTTTCTTGTCTTCACATGTTTAATGAGGGTGTTGGTTGGTCAGTGGGTCCAGGTGTACCCAAGTACAACTGCAAGAAAAGTTCTGAACAGTTCTACACTTTGCAGAAGTATTACCAAAAATATATTGAGGTAATACATTTAAAATCCTTGTCAAGTAAAATCTGAGATTTGTTTTAGTATTATTCGTATTATTATTTAAAAGAATATCATGGCTGAAGAATGATCACTGGAGCTATCGTTAGCATAAGGAGCACTCCGTGTGCTAACGTTATAACAGTTATAACAGTTTCGTCTGTTAAACGGTGAATGAATTGTCTCGAGTGTCGCATCCCCCGCTAAACGATTTGTTTCATCACCAGAAGTTGATCAGTTCGGTCCGATAACGTTTGGAACGTCTAGAAAAGCCGCTCTTATTTCATTATTTTATCCTCATTCACGTTGGCACAGGGCTAAAGCGACAATTAGCCGGCGGAAGTCTCTGGTGAGCATGCTCTGCCAATACAGCAGGCGTGTTAACATTCTGCAGTAGTAGCCAATACATTGTGTACACTGTGACTGTACATATGTAATGAGTACAGCTCTCACCTCTGATCGGCTGACACGCCTCCAGCGTCTCTGTGCAGAGACCACTGCTTATTTCGTCCCGATCTTGAAACTTTATTTTTCACACTAGATGATTTCATTCTCATTTTACTGGATGGTAATAATATCTTTCTGTGGTTTTTTCCAAGAGTACTCATTACGCTGAATGTTATAATATTATGTATATTATAGTAGTTCATGACTGAGCCCTTAAGTTGAGACACCACAGGCAAAAGCATTGTTTTTTTTCATGCACTGGTACATTTTTTTGGGTTTGGGGCTATTTTGCTAACATGTCTTCTTTCAGACTTGTGGTCAAAAATACATCTATTATACATATTTAGGTGTTTATTTTACTGTAGATTTCTCCCACATTCACCAAAAGTTTGTTTAAGAAAATGTCTCATTTGCATATATTTGAACATACCATTTCAGAAAACTTACAAAAATAATAATTATCATCTGGGGAAGTTTCATGGTGCTATCTATTCATTAGCAACACAATCAGCAACATGAGTACTTGGTTGAGTTTGGGGAAAATTAAAATAACTATAGAAGTGGTGTTACTTAAGTAGGGAGGTTACATGTCAGTAGTGACCAGTTTTGCACGGGACATGAACAGCTGTCTCCTAGGTGAAATCCGGTGTCGTACTTCCTGGTTCACAATTACGTCGCTTAAGTGCGAATTGATTTCATAGGAATTACATTACATTTCGTAGGTGTAGATGTGAACAGGACTCAACAGTAAGCCTGACTTGAATTTCTCTAGTAAGCTTCTTTTTTTTTTTTCTAACATTTTCAGTAGAGAATATGTTTTTTTTTTAAAAGGTCAAAACTGTGGCAAACACTAACAATATCCCCATTAGTTTTGGTTTAACAAAGAAATCCCAAAGCACCGGTGCACAGTTGGCCCAGTGACGAGCGTCACAAGCTGAACCAGGTGGCTTGTTTAATCTAGATCAGAAAGAAGATGTGTTTTCTCAGCCTGTGATTGTATGTTTGTTGGCAGAGGATTCATATTGTCTTCCACTGCTCATAATGTTCTGCATTAATTGCATTTGAGTCTATTTCAGTGCATTTATCAAACAAATGCCTCCATGTGTTACCGACGCCGCTGTGGCATTTCTGCAAAGCTGGACATGTTCTCCACCCGTAGACACTATTTTCTGCAATTGCAAAGAACTGTTTGCCAAATGCAAGTGACCCGAGATTAGCTTGTAAAAATGAGAGATTTAATTTTTCTGTGACACACTTCAGTGATTTATTACAATTAGAGAGAACGCTCGGAGTGCACGGGCATGAAAAGTGACCTTGCAGATTAGAGCAGCCAGATGGTTGAGTGAAACAAAACACACAGGTTGGTCGGACCTATTTTAGACCTTCGCCGCGTGTGTCGTAGGTTTTCCAACACAGGAATAAAGTTTCTGGGGAATGACGTGTTGTAAAAACTGTGTTTATAGACACTGTATGTGGGTCTCACACTAAAAGGCAACCACTCAAGATTGTTCAAAGATCTAAATGTGCATTGACTTTTAGAGACTAAGCTTTACTTTGTCCATAATTGCTGTGCAATTTCAGAAATTGATTAGCTAGTAGTAGTTATTTTAATGCCTTTGCTTTTCACTCTGTGCTGTTGTGTCCGCGGAGTACTAAGAGCAGAGCCATAAAGACTCTGTCAGCTGTTGTTTGCAGGTTGGATCAGTTCAGTAGCTGAATGATGTTGACTTTGTCAAGGTTGACCTTAATGCGTGTATGGCTTGATAGGGATGACATGCTCTCTGCTGACATCGCCTTTGATGTCTTTTAAAGTGACATGGACTAGAAGGTAAGACTCAGCAGCCAACATACTGATTCTGTTTAGGTAAGGCTGTCCTCCCTTAAAGCAACACTTCACCATTTTTCCAACCTCATTGGTTGCAGTTTCTTGTTATTATCCTGTTAAGTTACTGCAAATCAGTTCATCTTGTTAAACAGTGGACATCTCAACGTGCCAAAACAGGAAAGCCACAGGTGTTGAGCATATGATGACATTAATGACGGCATGACCTACTGGAACATTTTGGTGGAACAGAGCCATCGTTAACGATATAAGTTACACCTGTGCGTTTCCTGCGACGAGCATCTGGCGTGACAAAAGGCAGGCCTTAAGAAAAAGATATAAAAGAAACACAAGGCAATATAAAAAGACACTAGCTAAAGTTAAATTAAATATATTTAACAGGTGCATAAAAAAAGTTATACTTTTTTTGCCTTCAGCCGTGCCTCGGATAAAGAGGGCTGGAGACCAACTGGGACCATAAAGAGTTGGTGAGCTGGAGACTATTTTAATATAGTTGTGCTTCTTAATAGCAAGCTAACAGCCTAAACTCTCAGTACATTATGTGCAGCAAGTAGACTGATGTTCAAGTTTATGTCGTGTGTCCATTATTTGGAAAGTTCTTGCAGGTCAAGAGCTGCTATCAACATGCTAAATAGCTAAATTTGCTAGCCAGGCTCTTTTTTTTTTTTGGATCTACAGCAAACAGAAAGATAGTTTCATGGGTTCATTTTGAGAAGATATGTTCTACAGACACTCTGCTTTGTGTCAAGGAGAAAAAAGACAACACTATCATCCCATTGGGGTCCTTTTCTGGCCGCCTGACTGATGTAAGTTGTCATTCTCCTTTTTAGTTCACAAGCAACTCATTAGCTCATTGAGCTAAAGTAAGCTAAAAGTGACTAAAGCTGCAAATTGGTCAATGTTAATTGGTTGGGCGACATTAGCTTTCATTTCACCGGACACTCGTAATTGAGATAATAAATACCACCTAATTTTGCTTCAGTGTAAAGTAAAATGTAGTTTATTTGCGTTACTTTGTGTTAGGTTTCATTGTTGCATGTCTGTATGCTAAATATGAAGCTACGTCTAGTTAGCTCAGCTTTGACAAAATAATAGCTAGCATAGTTCTCCAAAGGCTAGATTTCTTTAGTTTCTCAATTTCAACTTATCATTTTCACAAATAAAAATGTAACGTTACATACATTTTTTTTTAAAAAGAGTAAAGTTCAAAATAATGCAGTCTTTGTATTTGTTTTAAGGGCTGGAATGCATTTATAGCAGTACTTTTAAATTATGGGTTGATCAAGCTTGGAAGTTAAAAGGAGTAGCATGCTGAGTTAGTTAATATAATAGTTTTCCTGATTGACATCGGTCCGTGTTTTCAAACTAGGTGGATAGTCAAAACTGCTTCTTCCGCTTTAAATCAATTTAAGTTTGCTCGGCTATGTGTTATTGTATTTGCTATTTTAGACTAAAAAGGGACATAGGACAACATATCTGGTTTCAGCTGACTGCATTTTCTACTTTACTCTGGTGCGACCCTTTTTATCCGAGTGTCAGAATTGACAGATTGTAATGTTTAAAGTTACCAGCTGGCTGTTATGTCTGTCTGTTCACGGCTTGTGCTCTGAATGAAACGTTTGTCCAGTTGTGGAGAGAAATCACTCAGCATTGGACAAAGATTCATCATAACAGGATCCCCCGATGCACACGGCTTACATTTACCGCAAGTCATTCCGTTTACAAAGTCAAACCGGCTTTGACCGCATAAATACACCCTCACCTGAAACCAATAGTTCACTTTAAAAAGGTGGTGATTTTAATGGATTACTTAATGTTTAACACTGGCAGCAAGTGACGTTGTTGCAGATGTCGAAAGGCCAGTTCACATTTTAATATGCACATATTGGACCGCGTGAGCCAGGTGGGATGAAGTGGGATAACGTGAAATGAGAAAGTGGTGAACTGGCTTAAGCACACTGAGATTAAAATGAGTCTACCAAACCTGTAGGGAAGGCAAACCAATACGTTGGATCGTCTCGCAGTGTTTGCAACGAGCCTCACCTTCATTGCAAACAACATGCTCCCTGGAAAGACAGAAATAGGCTTTCACATGGTTTTGCCTTTAATGTCCAAAGCGTGTTATTCTTTTAATCTCCCCCACAGCCTCATTGCTCTCAGCAGGCCATGCCGATGCTTTCTCTTCTACGCTATCAAACGATAATATGGCAAATTCAATTCCAAGCAATCAGCCAGTGCAACATTTGTTGAATTTGTTTTTCCTTCTGCTGACATTTCTTTTTACTGCCCATAGTCATTGCTGTAGCGTTTTGAATACTTGACCTCCCAGATATCTGTCATTCAAACACCCTGTCCACTGGACCATTATGTAAAGTTTTATTTCTAGTTCAGTGACGCCCCAAGTTTGCTGCCTCACCGGAAAGTGGCTCAATGAAATGCATTTATGGATCCTTGTGAAAGAGGTAGTGGTGGAAGCCTAGCGGTGTGACTACTTGTGGGTAGTTCAGCGGCTGAAGGTTCACGCCCAAATATATTGGAGAAGGAAACGTTTGTGCATGTCAAAGTTCACAAAATTTACCTCAAAACTAATACCAAAAAATGTGGTGTCTATCCGATACAAAGTAATGCCAGTGCCAAAACCTCCAATATCAATATGGTTATCATTAATAATTTTTTTACAGTTTAAATAGCTCATGTTATATCATATAGAGGAGAAAGATGTGTCATGATTTTTGAGGAGATTGCATTTACGTGCCTAGAGTACCAGTAACGGAAACGTGAGGCTATTCACTCAGAACCTGTTGCTAACGTTAGTCCACAGCAAGGCTGTCAAAGTATAACGTTAGCTGCGTGGTAATGTTAGCTATAGCAAACGGTACAATACCTGTCTCTTCTGACAGAGTAGTGCATCCTTCACCGGTCGAGAAATACTTGTTATTTTTGGAAGTTTGGCATTCAATTCAAGCAATTTTCTGTTTTGAATGCCGCTTTTAGGCACCGCTTTTGAATTTGTGTTTCATTTTCTCCTCAGGAAAAATCAGTGCTAACGTTACTGAGTGAATCAGTGCTAACGTTACTGAGTGAATCAGCGCTAACGTTACTGAATGAATCAGTGCTAACGTTACTGAATGAATCAGCGCTAACGTTACTGAGTGAATCAGTGCTAACGTTACTGAATGAATCAGTGCTAACGTTACTGAATGAATCAGTGCTAACGTTAGCTACCTATTTGCCGCGGGCGCACCGGTCTGTGACCTTCTGACCTATGTCGTCACGTCACTAACCTAGCTAACAAAGAAAGCACAATTAAATCTATTTTCCTTTATTTTATTATAAAGACCATAGTGTGCATCCCATGTAATTCAAATTGAAAAAAAAAACAACTTTTTTTTTGAGGGGGGTGGGGGCCACGGTTTCACGGGACACAAATGGCTGTCTCCTGGGTGATGTTTGTTTGACCCATCCAGCCCGATCTCCCTGCGTGGACACATTCACAGACCATCATTAGAGACATATTTGTAACCTGTTGTTACAACCCGGCTCCAACATAAGAGAGACAAGACGAGTAATAGACGTTTATTTAACAAACCGATAACCAAATCTATCAAAGCGGCAGCCGTGTCAGCCCAGGAGAGTAGAGCAGCCAAAGACGAGGGCTTCCAGCCAAAGCAGAAGGGCAGCCTTTATAGCTTGGACCAAACCACGCTCAGGTTTCGCTCACCAGTGGCTGATTAACATCCTGAAAGAGAAACTGATGGCAAACGGGACACAGACCCCTAGTGGAAGGGAGGGGTCGCCACTGTCAATAACACCCGTAATCCGGGAGGAAATGCGTTTCCCTCGAACCGTATTTGACAGTGCAGTTTCTTGGGAACGTAATATTGCCTGCATTGTTGGTAAGACATATTATATATATATATATATATATATATTTCTTTTGTTTATTCCAGACAGAACAGCCACGATAAAAGCATCATTTCCTGTCCCACTGCTGCTTTTTTGAACTCGGTGAGTAGAGGGCAACAAAATGGCAGAATGCCTCCGATTAGAACTTTCATGCCTGCTTCTTCTTACCGGCTGAGCCGCTGTAAAGCTGAACTGCGGTCCAGCTGGACACACCGTCTCTGACCCTTTTATGTTGTGATCTGGGCTTAGACAGCACCCAGACGTCTCTCCCCTCCTGAGCTCTGGGCAGAAACAGACGGTGAGTGTTCGCTGTGATAGCAGAAGCAACTTTGAGTCATGGCCTATCAGAGGCAGCCTGGCTGTGGGAGCTGGATGGGATTTGAAGACCTGGCCCTCCATTAATCATATTCAAATCAGCATCCGACTGCATGCCTCTCCTAAGCTCCTCTCTTCTCACTGGAGCTTATCTTAATATGGACAGATGAAGCCGCGGTCCTGTTTGTCACTTCCATAGCTATTGTAATCATAGTCTCATCGGTCATTATTGATAGTGTCAAAAATTCTTGATGACTTTAAGATGTGCAGTCGGTTTGTTTACAAACAGTTCATCAAATTTAACCAGCAGCAATCAATTCTCGCTTCACGCAGATTAACATAATGTATGATCTTTAAACGAGCGGTTCTAATAGTTGTTTTGTTATGAACACGGTGCATCATTTGTACCGTCGAGGGATCTAAATTAATAAAAAGAGAAGAGAGGTTGCAGTTTACTACAACACATTTTTGTTTCCCCGCATTTCCAGCATCAGTTTTGATAGATCTATCTCAAATACACAGCCGGTCCCCAAAAAACCCTCCTAATTCTACTGAGAACCTACTGAGATATACGCATGTTTAGAAAGATAAAACTTGCATTATGCTCTCAAGGACTATAAATGTCAAATGGGAATTTGTCTCGGAAGGGTTGTCTCTGTCTGCATCTCAATGATGTTCAGCGCAACACAGAAGCTTTAAAGTATTTGCCTCTCGTTCCCATTTGAATGGAAAAATAATATTCAAAACAAACAACCAAGCGACTGCAGACTACGATCATTTCTGACCTTCAGCGCAAAAAAAAAAGAAGCATATCCTGTATATGGACCGGTGGACGGGTCAAAGCGACTTGGTTATGTGTGTGTATGTAATACATGGACTTCTAATGGAGCATGATGTATTAAAGCCCAAACTCATTACCAGCTGTGATCCAGTTTGCTGATGAATCTCTGCGTTATTGCGGAAAATCATTTGCATTTGTTTGCAAGTTTTTCCTATTATGCAGCATATACCACTAATGCAATCCTATTGCTTGACACTCATCTTGAGATTTATATATATTCAAATACAATACTATAATTACTGTGTTCGCTCAGGTTACAAACATTGTATTAAACTGTTTGTTGCAGAACAGATTAATTGCTATGATATTTCCATTTTCATGCTCTAATTATTGACCTGAGCGGATGTGTGTCGCTCTCACCTTACAGGCTAAATGAGACGTCTGTAAATCATCTTCCGCCGCTCCGTTCCTGTGGTATTCATGCTGTTGTTGGGGTTTACTGCTTGTAAGAAGAAAAAAGATCCATCTACAAATGTTGGCAATATGCTGAAAATCCACTGGGGGGGGGGGGGATTTGATGAGTTAGGAATCCTGTAATGAGTAAGACTTGGATTAGGCTCCACACCTGTCTATTATACCCTAAGCTGCAGCAGGCCACCGCTCATGTTGGGCGCTCCAAACGGTACAGCCGACGAGGACGAAAATGCAAATTTGAAGAAGCTGAAATCCTCTAAGGTGTTGTCAGAAAGAAAAAAAAAGTGCACACAGCAACACTTATTTCCTCACAGTGCTCTGCGACGCTCCGCAAGCAAAGTGAAGCGAAAGGTGTTAATGAGTCGGGCTTCTCTTGTTTACCGCTCCTGTTAGTTTGGAATCTTTGCTTTAGCAGGAAGTTTGGATTTGTTGTGCCTGTGGGGGGGGAGGGGGAGAGAACTGGATACACTTTCCAAATTTGATTTAGATGAACGGGGCGAAACTGTGCGTTGGCTCTCGGTGGGGGTAACGCTCTCTCCTACGATGCAGCCATGATTGAAGATGATGGGATGGGGGAGGTTTTTTTTGTTTTTTTGCTGAGATGAAAGAAGTATTCAGATCCTATTCTGTCCCGATATTCACACTCCCTTTTTGATTCCGTGTTTTTTTTGTCTCTACAACTCCTGAGGGAAATATCTGGCTCTTCAGCTGCTAAATGCTCCGCTACGTTCACCAGCTAGTTGCTAACTGTGTCTGTCTGCTTAGTTTTTAAACGCTTTTTTTTTTTTTTTTAAAGCTTTTTTGCTGAAAATTACGCTTCAATAGCAAGCAAAACAGTACAGTTGTGGGCCAAGTACAAGGAAAGTACAAGGAAAACTCAAGTGGCGTCTACTGATCCGAGTTGTCCTCCAGAGACACACAGCAGACTGGCGTTACTCGAGGACTTCCGCTAGGTGATGGCTCTGACGCCGTGGGGCGGATAACCTTTTTGAAAAGGCTACGGGGTACATAACCTTTTGAAACATTTAAACATTCATGCGGTGGCCATTAACTGTGATGCATGTTAAATCCTCTTGAGCTGTGAGAGGTTTCCTGCTACCATTTGCAGCCGCTGGACAGGCTTTAATAATTCATTTTCATAACAGCCCTAGAAATCCCCGAGTACATATTCAGATTTTACAGAGCAACCGTGGAGGATTAGTCTAATTGACTCCTTTTTTAAATTTACAACCTAGCATAATAAAATAAACTTTTGATTTGGCAAAACCCTCAGAATAGTAAACAGAATATATTCACGTTTTGGCTCATTTGGGATTGCCTCTGTGTTGTTCTTGCAGTCATTTTGTCAGCTGTCACTCAGAAGGGAGGCGACCCCTTTGCTTTACAAATTACCGCTGCACTAACCTCTCAGGTGAGTTGTCATCTCGCCTGTCATCAGACCGTCTGAGGACTTACGGGTGTCGAGGGTTACAAGATCTCCAGTTTAAACAAGCTGGCTCTCGCCAAAGGTCACCGACACCTCGGCGCTACCAAATCCAATTACAGGACTGGACTAGCGATGGAATATAAAACAAGCCGCACCTGCTCTCAAACAGTGTTGCTTGGAAAGAAGTGGGTGAGTACCATGGGAGGTTGCACGTTGACTGAAATAATGAGAAGAAAGTATATATATATATATTTTTTTCGCTCAGTTTGCCTTTTTGTCCATTTCGACGGAGTATAGGTGCCCGTCCAAGACGAGTCTGTGCGGGAACAGGTTAAACACGCAGCTTTCTCCAGAGAAATGCTCAGACAAACAAGTTCTCCCAGTCTGGGTCACGGAAGAAGAAGAAGGAAAAAAAAAAGCCCGGTTACTCGTGCTCCGAAACATCGCCGGAATACGCTGCGGTTCACGGGATGAACGCGCCCAAGTCTGGACGCACTCAGTGAATGTATTCTTTTTCCAAAGCAGACATATTGGTGCTCGCTTTGACATAATCGCAGCAGTTATAAATCAGTGCGGCGATATTGAACGTGCAGCATGTCCAAATTGAAGCAAATTCGACACTGCAGGTACTTGTGAAGTGTGAAGCAGATGAATTGTCCCAGAGATATGCGAAGCGCACACGCACACACGCACACGCACACACACACACACACACACACACACACACACACACACACACACACACACAGACTGACAGATTTTGCTTTATAGTTCGATGGATTGTCTTAAATGTTGCTTGTTTTGAAGAACATGGTTTTATTTCAGCTTCCAAATGAATACCAGTCCATTTCTTTTAGGACCCAGACCGCTATCTGTGGTCTGGGCTACATGTAGTCCACGTCACATTTTACTGTTCTTACCCGATCCTGAAAGAACTTGACTCAAGTCAGGTAAAGCACCTGTACGTGATTCCCGTACTGACCCCGCTCAGGTGCTTACACACTTCTAAACTGTAGCATGTATCCAACCTAGTCATTGTGGAACTGTGTGGTGTGCCGTGTTGATGCATTGTTGTACAAGAGGGACTTGAAGAGATGGTTGAGATTTTTTTTGAAGTGGGGTTGAATGAGCTACTTATCTGTCTTCAGTGTATTACGTAGATGGCGGTCTGTGTGCCCCCAGTTTGGAGAGACGGTTTGACTGTACACATCTGAAATATATCAATATATTAAGTTTACACTATTACATTTCCATAGCTTCACTTTGCCGCCAAATTTGGAAAGTCATTTCTTCGCCATTTGGCGCGACCAGGATGTGAACACTAGCAGTTTTTCTGCCTGTTGCTACTGTGGCTGCGACAAGTCCAATTTCCATTTACCATTAATAGAGAATGACTTAAAAGGTACTTACAGTATTAGAGCATGCTGGCTGTTTTTGCCGTTGCGTCACGTGAGCCCGCTTGAAAGCAGCGGTAGTGTATTTAATGAATGTCATAGCGTGACTTCCTTCCACATTAAATACCCAGCATGCCAGAGCATCGCTCTACATCGTAGGCGGTGAGCACGGAAGAAGGACATTTAGCAGTAAAGTGTTTTGCGGTAATGCCGTAGCGAGTCAGCGGTGTGGATCGGCCTCGTTTCCCCTCTTCTCCCCGACGCCGTGCGTTTGATTGACATGGAACTTTTTCTCTCTCTTTTTTTTTTTTTTTGGGCCAGGAAATGCTTTGGTTCTTGTTCTGCGCCGCGCCGGTTTCCATTACAATAAGTCCTGCCACCAAACTAATTGGGCTCGGTGTGAAACCTCAAATAGTTCAACAGGCTCCGACAGGCAAGAGAACACAGTGATTGGTGCAGTTGCCGGCGCTGTAATAGAATCCCGTGTGAAGTCTAGCGCCATAGACTGTCACAGGAACCAAAAAAAAAAACAAACCCTCTTTCACTTTGCTCATTATGACAACTTAAAAATCCACTGACAAGCTGCAGCCGTGTATTTTCTCATAGTTTGACTTTAATATGGCTCAGAAGCGACGTTCCCTTGATCGACATCAAGGTTGACTGAATTGTGCTGTTGACCAAAACAAGGAAAAACTGTAATATTAGACTTTTACAGGGTCGTACGGCCCCGAGGTGCCAGCCACACTCCAAAAAGATTTATTGGAATGATTGGATATTTTTTGCACTCATTCGATTTGATCTCCGTAACACTCGCAGCCTGTTCCCTGTGTCTTAGCACCCAAGACCTTCATATCGTGGATCATATCTTGTTTTCTTCCCCCCCACCCCCGGGCAATTGATCTTTGACTGTGAAAAGGAAACCTGCCAGCTTTACATAATTGGATTGCGAAAGATTGCCTCTCTCTTTTGAGGCTCCGCATCAATCCTCGGCGCCTATTAGAGGGAATGAAGTAAATCTTATTGTCATTTCAGTTGTGTTTTATCAAAGGTGTGCGATCCTTAACGCCACGCTCCCTGGTATTACAGCCTCCTCCTAAAAAAAAAATACAAAAAAATGGTGACAGAGTGACTGATTGTTTCAAGCTGCCTGCAGCACACAGGCAGGATGTGCTCTCTGATCACTGGTCGGGTTTGCTTAATAGTTGACTTCCCAATTGCAGACGTTCTGAAAGCCCCGTTTGGTGTAACGTTGAGGCATAAGGTGCTTTAACTGTAGCAACAAATGAAACAAGATTTGACGGGTGGATACTGTGTGTGTGCAATATTGTACAGACTGTTCCGATTACACCAACAAACAAATGCCCCCGGTGCTCTAAGCCGTAAGGGTTTTTCCCTCTACTATTTGCCCGTGTGAGCTCTGCTTCCCGGGTTCCTGTGCGGTTGATAAGGCCCTGCTCAATTCATTACGGTTCGTCACAGGCTGCAAACGACATGTTCAGTGGACAAAAGCTTTGCATACTAATTTGAGCCTCGCTACATTTTCCAAGCAGCAGCAGCAGCAGCAGCAGCAGCCAGGTGTGGTCAACATGTCCCGAAGAGTGTTTTTACCGAACCATCCCCTAGTCACTCCTCCGCTTGCTGCTGCTTCCCATTGTCAAACGCTAAATGTTTGTCCTCGTGCAGAGGTGAAGCACAGCATTTAATTGGCTGCTATGATCGACCGGGACAGCTTGTATTAATTAAAGCGCACGAGCGGCGTGGGGGGGGGGGGGGGGGGGGGCGCTTGTGATCCTGTCAGGATCAAACCAAAGAGCCACAGGTATATATATATTTTTTTTTGTTAAACTGACATCTGTTTATTAACTTAGCACCCTTTTTATAGATAAAAAAAAAGGGAGAGTCTTATTGTGGTAGCTTTGGACATTGTTGTGATAATGTACTCGCCAAAGTAATTTCTCAAATCTCCCAGTATCCCTGGGAATTATTATCTCTGTTGGTAATAGCGAGAAATACGAGAAATTTGGTTGTTGATACCAATACCAGTGAAATTCCACTATTCTCTAAACCCAATCTAATACCACGATAAAAAAACCAAACAATATTTCCCATGTACTTGTACATACGTCCCTTTAATTGCGTTTCCTTATTATGTATTAATAACTCCGAAATGTCAAAAGCTATATGAAACTAACATGTCTGTAACCAGACAATGATGGGTCAAGAGCTTCAAATTTTCGGATAGTCATTAAATTATAAAGAAAAAAAAAAAAATCTGATAATTTTGGCTTAAAATGCCGTTCTACCAGACAGTCCTCGCCCAAAAAACAGCCACACGTTCCTCCACATATTAACGTTTTCTACTGGCCGTAGTAATCACGACAGGAGCGAAAGAGTGTGGCGACCTAGTGTAAAGAGCGACGCGTAGGGGGAAGGGATGGGTTGATGGATGAGTCAAACAAACACAGGACTTTCACCCAGGAAACCGCTGTGTGTGTGTGTGTGTGTGTGTGTGTGTGTGTGTGTGTGTGTCCCACGGTAAACGTTGACATTTTTCTTTACGGACGCAAGGAGAACCACGGTACTTTACGCCAGTGGCCCTCTCTAGAGCACAGGGTTTGTCCGTTCTGGGCCACTTTTGGATTCAGCAACCTGTTTCGTATCTTAGCTATGAGGACGTGTTGTGGATGACAGGCAGCGGGTTTGGGCCGTGTGCGCACTCTAAGCACGTTGGAATCTACGACGCTGAAGCGTTCGCTGCTTCCGTTTGATTTATTTGGCCAGGTGAGAACAATGCCGTTTGACTTTTACATGGCACTTAATCTCAACCGTCATCCTCCAGGTGATCTGCTCTGAGGTCCATTAAGAATAAAGACATAATCGGGCCAACTCAGTCCAATGAACTGGCTATTTCTCCAACTACAGAGCTGGAGCAGAGCAAACTTCACCACTGTGCAGGTAGAATCATAACCAATGGTATGAGCCCAGGACTCAGAGGAAACTGGCTTGTATTAAAATGCACTAAAACACATCCGCTCAGAATAGATTCAACTGCTTCTCACAATCGACTTTGGTCTGGTTCGGGTTTGTGCTTATGTCTGTCTGCTCGCAAGTTGCATTTTCTATTATTCCCACAGCTGGAGTTCCTGCTGCGTGGTTGGAAAGCCGGTATGCGATCAAGCTCTTGGCTTGTGAGCTCAGCAGCCCTCTCTGCCTCTCTGAACATTTTGTCTGTGAAATGCAAAACTGCCTTTTGTGGTATTTTGAAGAAGTTTGTAGTGCACTTTGAATTACCTTTTTTGGGTTGTTGTTTTTTTTTCTCCAGACTTTTCGGTAGTTTGTTTGTGGTACTGTGTGAACACTTTGAACTGATCTGGGTTACCGGAAATCCAGTGAATTACAGGGTGAATACTCACCGGTAATTCACCGTGAACCAACGCTCCGGTGTTTGGTTAGTGTGACGGGATCGCTGTGGATCTGCGTGTCACTTACTTAACCTGGATAATTGAGTCCAGGCTTTGCGTTTTGATTTTATATTGATTTACAATATTTTGTAATTACATAATTCGTTGAAGTATGCTTTAAAAATGTAATGTATGTGGTGAAAATGATAGATTCTTATTGGCTGACATACGGCAGCAATCACAACTGTAGATCTTTGGATTCGGCACCGGGATCAGAAAGATGCGTCTTTAATCCAATGTCATGATTAAACTTGAACTTAATTTACATGTTAATAGTTAATTAGATCAAGATAACCATAGTTAGATAACCATAGTTGCCATGCGTGGATATTGCAGGAATAATCTTTTTTTTTTTCTGCACGTTATTTTGTGCTGTATATTACACATCACACTCAGATCATTTTGTAGAAACTGCTAACTAATAACTACTTAAATCCTTAAATCCACTCTGATTCAATGCTGTAAACCCATTAAACATGAAAAAGAGCAATCAGTGGTGTGCTCTACAATACCTGTGTGGGGAGCAGCTACTAAATTATGCATCACAAGTATTTGATAAGTAAAGAACCAAAAGTCATGATTGTAGCTCGGAGATAATTTCTGCTGTTTTCACCTAATTAAGTGGGTTTTGTCAAGATTTTTTTTTCCAGAACTAATGAGCGTTTCAACTCACATGTACTGTTCTGCAAACAAACCCGACACCACTTTATATATCTGCACATAGGATGGACACTCTTGTTGCCATGAAACGGAAAAAAAAAAAACTGAACAATATCTGGCTGAGAAAAAGTCGTTTTAACCAAATGGGTCTCCTCGCTTCCATTTACTCTTTACTGTGTCACAGAGAGGGACTTGGCCCGCTGATGTGCAGCTGGCTCATTCAGCGTCGCTTTGAAGCCACTTGATGCCTTGGAGAGGCATACGGCCCGCGTGACCCGACACCACCCAGCGTGTCCGCCTGGCTGTAAAAAAAAAAAACAGACAACCAGCACTGAAGTCCTGGAACTGACTAAGTTTCACTGTGTCTGCCAAAAGAGTCTGAACCGCCACCCGCTTCTCTCGAGTCCAACTCTGCTCTCCGTCTATCAGGATTCAAAAACCACTGATGGTTTGCTACACGGCTTTGTCCCCCTCGGGATGAATCTCTTACTTCTCATCCAGCACCATCATCTTCATCATCATTTGTCCGATACTTTGGTTAATGACCAAAATGCCTGCAAAAAAAACAAAAAAAAAAAACAATGACATTCCCCTCAGTAAGACAGCAAACATGGTAAGCGTTTAACATTAGCATCGGCGTGTTAGCATTGTACACACGGTATCTGGGTTGTGGGCTTGCCGTACTTATTTTGGGCGTCACCTGGACGTCCACGGAGGAGTCCGAGCGGACGTCTCACCTTACTTGACCAGAAGACGAATCCACGCGGGGACAGAAGAGTGGAATTGTCTTAACGGCACACTCATGCAATGCAAGTTAAAAACCAAGTTTGCCACCAAGGAGAACCCCGCTGCCCCATTAGTGCTGACGCCAGTAAAAGCATTACCTGGTGCTAATCCTCGCCACCAGTCAAGGTACAACAAAGACGTGAGTAAGTAGCTTCCAGTGCTGGTGGGAAGCCAAGGGTTTAATGGTCCTGTCAGGTTTAACTTTGGGGTAAATTCCATGTCCCACTGGAAAGTAGATCATAATAAACCCAGGCTTTTTAGATTAACTCGCACATTCACGTCTTTATTTAAATTTGACACACAATTTCAGTCAGTTCTGCGTTCTGGTACGTTCTACGGCTTTCACTACTTGTTCGCCGGAGAAAGACGCAGGATAGATGGAAGCTGAAACTGTCCGCGTTATGAAGCCGTCCCGTTCCTTTCCCTGCTGTGAGAGGAATTCCGTTGTGTCTTGTTGCGTTGGATCCACGGTGATTCCCTCTGTCTGAATCTCTTAAGCCACTCTGCAACCGTTTGACTACTCATGGATGATGTGTCGCGCGGAGGATGACGAGGCAATCCTGCGGTTCCCTTGACAATATCCTCAATGGATTTGTCAAAACCATCTTGAAGGTTGAAGGCACCAGCGTCGCTCCCTACGGTGAACAAGTAGCTTTCCTCGGGGTGCACCTCAACCACGACAACATACGAAAAGCTTCTTCGAGGCCCCTGCGTGGATTTCACACCGGTGTGTGTGTGTGTGTGTGTGTGTGTGTGTGTGTGTGTGTGTGTGTGTGTGTGTGTGTGTGTGTGTGTGTGTGTGTGTGCAGCCACATACCTTCATAATTACATAATTGGAGCAGTGAGTGTGACAATACTCACAGCACTCGTCCAATATTGAAAATAAGATTAGTAGAGCTCGTCCTCATTTTAATTTCCATGCTGATGATAAATCTGTTTTCCTGAAACCTTGTTATTGACAGAAACTCGCTCTTTAGCCCAAATCCCTCCATCCACTAAACCCAATCTGCCCTTTTTTTTTTTTACACATTTTTAACGGCTGAACTAGAGTTTGTATTGACTACATCTGAGGTCTTCAGCCTCATTGCAGCTTGAGATCCTGGTATCCCTCAGAATTCCCCGCACAATGTAGTTGAGTGGAGGAGCGACGTAAAGACGCCGTATACGGCTCTGGTAGCGGCCTGTCAATCACAAGGTAGCCCCGCCCTTAGGCATCATTTACTAAATGAACAGCATGCTGTATTGAAGAAGACTTGAAGCTAGAGATTGAGACCATAAACTCATGTTTACAATGTTTACTGTAATAAATCAAGAGCGAAGTAGAGTCATTTTCTCATACACTTCTATACAACCAGAGGAGTCGCCCCCTGATGGCCATTAGAAAGAATGCAGGTGTAAGACACTTTTGATTCACTCTTCAGAACCGGAGGTTTGCCGCCTGATTTTAATGAGGGACTAAAGGTTAAAATCGTGTGGAAAATATTTCTGAAGTAATTAATAACTATTTCAAAGACTAGTAGATAAACCGGAGTGACTACTGAGTGGGCCGTGGCATTCAGAGGAAACTGCCTATTACGCCAGGGCAGGGGTAAGCAACCAATAGCGTGCTAGCAATACGCGTGCAAGAGAGATCACATCCACATGCTATACTAAGTCTTTCACAGCTATTAGCAGTTGCGATATTATCGTAGTTTGACTGATTTCTTTGCAACGCATATCAAAAAGGTTGCCGACACCTGAGCTGAGGAATATACGGCGGGGTCATGCCACCCTAAGGCTGTGGAGCAATTCTGACTTTTATGTCGGAAATCCACAGACCTGCAATTAATTATAATTTTTATTTTTAATAACCACAACCTTTCCCTCACCATATTGCCGTTGCCGATATTATCCAACTATGTCACAGTTATTATTTTTGCACCATTAACTGGTATGACGACTAATGGCACATTGGGAGAAAATCCTGCATTCATTACCATTAATTGAGGTAAGAATAAAAGCTCCCTGGATGATGAACGAGCCGACACCTCAGAGCCACCTGCAGTCAGAAGTGCTCTGAGTCGTTAATGATCACCAGTAGCAATTTTGCCATCAATTAAAGTGACAAGAGGATGTCAAAGGTGTCTCTCCGCAGGAAACCTCTTCATCTACGGCGTCGCAGCCCCGACAGGGACGTGGAGAAAAAAAAAAGAAGCCTCGCCGACTGCAGCGGCGGCGCCGGGCCCCTGTACGCGCCAGATAGCGCCACGCCGCAATTAGAAAGCCGAGCTTGTCTAATGGGGCGGTAACATGAAGAATATGTGGAGGCCACCGATGTGAAGGACTCGACAAGACAGAGAGTAAAACCCCCGTTTTAATAAATGATGGCCCGGCAGATCTAAGTCACGGGGACCCTTCAGGGGGACCCGACGCCGGGCCGAAAGCCCCGATGTGGCTCTCCGACACGGAGACGTTCGTTTTCACGCACAACGGCAGCGGAGGCCCGGGTGGCGCGCTGTTACTTAGCCACAGTCTCATGGTTAATGGATGATGAAATGTGTCGCATGATTTCAGCGACCTTTGCTCTTATGATTGCTGCGTGAACATCACAGCGTGTGACCCAGCTGTGAGAGCTCTTCCTCGTCTTCCTCCTTGTTTTCTTAGAGAGCTTGTGCTGCGGCAGGAACCATTGTTCTCGTAAACCCTGATGGGACATCGTTTGTGATCTTAGCATAAATAAGCTCGACTTGGCTTGACTCATTACTACATTTCATTGGAGATCACACACCATTACAGGTTAATGCACGTTGTGTTTTGCTCCATGGTTGGTCGGTCAGTTTGTCTTTCCACACCTTCCAGACTAAAAATATTTTAACAGCTTCTGAATGGATTGCAATGGAATTTGATACAGGTATTCATGGTCCCCAGAGGATGAACCCTAAGGACTTTGGTGATGACAGGGTTTGCAATTGGCAATTTGCACTTATTTAAGAAGTATTACCACATATTCTGGATGGATTGGCTTTTAGACATTCCCTGATGACTTTGACGGTCCCCTGACTTTCCCTTTAGTGTCACCATGAGGTTCATATTTGCTATTTAGAAATAAGTGTGTTGATTTCTTTTACTTTTCATCCCGAATCATCATTAGGTCAATTTGTTTTTGATAAGACGATGGCGTGGCCGATCTTTTATTTCAGAGATATTTCAGCTAATGGACGTGAGTTGCCTGAGAATAAACGGCCGATAGGAATGATTTTATTTTTGTTTTATGGACCCGAAACACACTGGGTTGTTCAAGCATTCGCTAAATTAAGTGGACCAGTAGCACTTTGGCAAATGCTGTCTGCCAAGGACGCTAGACGATGTGAAATCCCAGTTTAGTACCTCACCGAAATGCAGTTCAAACAGAAAAAATCTCAATATCTTTCACCCACACTGTTAAGTGGTTTGAGGTGTAGTGGCATCTGACAGTGTGATGGCAAATATACCAAGTACATAAACAAGGTTGCTGTAGTCTGCATGCAAATGAAAGAAGAACGGAAAAAAAAAAACAGGTTTTTCACAGTTTCGGTGTGAAACAACAACTCGTGCTTTCAGTAAGGTGGATTGTGTGTGTTTGTTTTTTTTGGGAGCTCTGGTAATGAGAGTTGCCCAGCACTTGTCATGTGCGTCTCACCTTGGTGGTGCAAGACGTTTTCCAGTCCTCAGCGGTGCGGCACCCCTGTCTGTGCACTGCTGCTCGACAGAACGTGGCATTGTTTGCTTAAATTAGCATGGGAGCGCAGCAGTAGCAAGGGGAGGATTAAATGCCTCGACAGTGCAACAAGTAATTTAAAGTTGCAGGGGTTTCCCGATAAAATGAGAAATGTTGACTTGTATACTGTAGATTACTTAACCAACCAGCTGCATACTCTTCCACGAAACATTCGCCAAATCCGCTTTTACTATAGTCTTTGCCGTCTCATTGTTTATTCTGGTCGATGGTATTTTCTTGTAAAACCGCATGTTTTTTTTTTTTTTACCTTCATTCTCACAGCTTGACATGCGTGTCCCTTGTCTAAAAAAAAATGTCAGGTAGCTGGTTAGTGTCTGGAGAAGGATCCAGGCTGCTCGCTAAACAAATTCACACCAATCGTCCGAGCACACGCTTCTTCAGCACAACTTCTTCAGCACAACTTCCACGCACACGTTTTTTTGCTGACCTGCTTTTCTTTTTAATTGCTGTTTTTTTTTTTTTTTACCGGCTCCAATTTTGTCCCAAAAATTGACAAATGCCATTGGCAATCTCCAATAATGAACACACATGGCAGTGTGTGTGTGTGTGTGTGTGTGTGTGTGTGTACAACTCTCATTCCAGATGCAGAGAATAGTTTTCTTATCCTCACAGTGTCAGAGCAGTCCTTCCTCACAGTCTAAATGGAGCTGGAGATCTGGCAGTAATGGATGTCTTGTCTCCTGGGTTGATATTCTCAGGCCCAGACTCGGCGGGAGCCAAATTAATTGAAGCCGCTGAGGCTGAGGGATGCGAGTTCAAGGGGCGCACCAGAGGCCACGGGTAAAGGAGACCGTAGTGGCTACCGGTGTCTCTGGACTCAACGACCCAACCTTTTCTGAGCAACGTGGACTTTGGATCTCTCCGTCGATACCGCCGAGCCGGCTTAATTGTTGTTGTTTTTTCGTCAGCGGCTCAAGGAGCGTTCCAGTTCGGTCTTTTGGCCGTATCTTTTGGCCAACATTTGGATTATGATAATGATATGACATTGCGGCAAAGAAGTCAGCAACAGAAACCCAATCAGCTAGACTCACACAGGCGGCAAACAATCCAACATCTTGTACTTTTATTATTTGGAGGTAAAAACCAGAAGGGAGTGCACCCAAAAAAAATGTTCAGCTGCAGCAAGCCGTAGCCAGGGAAGGCAATATAACACGTTTTCAATACACAGCTGTACTTAATTAACATTAATTATGTGACTTGATTCAACAACAACAAATGAATCTTGGCTCCTGAAACCTAATCTGATTCCATTCATCTAGAAACGGGAGAAAGGCTCGGCAGAATCCCATCTTTGTGTAATACTTTTATCCACAAATACAGGCCGGTCGTTTATTCTTTCTGAAAGAAGCTCATTCAATAACGAGATCACACTTTCCTCAAATTGTTCAGGCCTGACTGACGGACAAAACAAAACGAGAACGCAAGAACTGGAATCATCATTTCAGGAAACGTCTCAAGCATGACATGTAAATAATACCCCTCGCCTTTTTTGCCTCTCACTTCAACGGAGACACGGAGTCAATAGTTCTCCGAGGTTTGACATTTCTCCAGCTTTCGCTTTTTGAGTTAATGCCCGGCTGAGATTACGATACGGAGCCCTTTTTAATCCCCTTGTGAAAAATGTGTTGTGTGCACGGATTGTTTTTGCTCTCTCCGAGAGGCAGATTCTCCACTTCTGCAGTGCCTGACCCTTCAGCGGCAGAAATTTACATTCCGAAATTGAAATGTCTCAGCTTTCAAAACAGGTGAGGCGGCGTCCTCTATGAGTATATCTGTGCTCCCTACTTTGCGAAACAGACCGATGTCGGATTAGACGGTCGGGTTTACAATATGCGTCGCTCTATCGACCCGTCCTTCTGGCCGGAGGAGCTTGTCAGGTGGGAGTTTTCGTGACGGCGTCGAAATGAGATGGAGACGCAAACGCCAACAAACTCTCGCACAACTTTGTATTACCGGATTGTTTTTTCGCGACTGCTGTGCAAACTTCGGACGAGCTTTGACAAGCGGGGACACATCGCCCTCCGGCATTGAAATGAACGAGTCTTGACGGTTGTCATGAAGATGCAGCGGAGACTCTCGCTCCCCCGGCACCGCCGGTGATGAAAACGGAGAGTAGTGTTCCGCGTTACATCATTTCCCAGAGTTCAGTACCAGAGTCTGATCTATCTTAACTTCTCATCATGGATCTGGGGAAGCCGGTTCTCTACAGTTTCATGGGGGGTTGGCTCTTTTTTTTTTTGCTGTTGGCCACACAGCATTATGAAGACATTTGAAGCGGGTGAGACGGCTTTGAGAGCGGCACTTCAAAGATGTTACATGAGAAGCGCCAGTCGGCCTGTGAAAACTGTACAATGAGCTTGTCAACGGAGGAGAAAAAATAACCTTGATGATGTCGCCGGGGGTCAACTGGGTTTCGCGCTTGGAGATCACAGAAGCCTGCATTACAAATCAGGGCAGTTCGCCGGTTCGACCTGGTTGAACTTTCAGGTGCGCCGGCGGCGAAGAAAGCACAAAAACGGCGTCCGGTGTGAAAGGACGCTTCCACAAGCCAGCCTCCCGTTTAGCTAGACTCCAGTCAGGGTGAAACCTTTTGGTTTGGAAACCAGACCACCTCTCTTTGGATGGATTGCAATGGAATTTGATACAGGTATTCATGGTCCCCAGAGGATGAACCCTAAGGACTTTGGTAATAACAGAGTTTGCAATTGGCAATTTGCACTTATTTTAGAAAGTATTACCACATTTTCTGGATGGATTGGCTTTTTTGGGGGCTTTTAGGCATTCATGAATTCCCTGATGACTTTGACGGTCCCCTGACTTTCCCTTTAGTGTCACCATGAGGTTCATATTTGCTATTTAGAAATAAGTGTGTTGATTCCCTTACTTTTCATCCCGACTCATCATTAGGTCAATTTGTTTTTGATAAGACGATGGCGTGGCCGATCTTTTATTTCAGAGATATTTCAGCTAATGGACGTGAGTTGCCTGAGAATAGACGGCCGATAGGAATGATTTTATTTTGTTTTATGGACCCGAAACACACTGGGTTGTTCAAGCATTCGCTAAATTAAGTGGACCAGTAGCACTTTGGCACATTGTTTGGTCTGCCCCAGACCAGTGTGGTTCTTGCTTTCACAACCGCCCAAGCGGACCGCACCAGAGTTCGGCTAAAAAGGACAACATGTTGGCTTTCGACCCGACCGCCCAAGTTCACCGATTCAAACATCTGGATCATCGGCAACAACCGTTCTATCACAGCAATCGACGACTGTCCCCTTATCGATATCTTCTGGCTTGCATGTGGTGTTTTTTTTTTTTTCGCAAACCACCATTTTTTTTATATGATATGAAAATGATTGACGCTCCGGCTGTGGCGTAATTCACCCATCCATCATGCTATGTTAGGTTTTGTAAAAAACAAACGAGGCAAACAACACATTGATTTGCAGCTCGTCAAGTCAAACAGACTCATTCCATGAATTCTTGAATTTGATGCTTTCGTAATGTTTTCAGCCCGTCTCCCCAAGCACCAGATAAGGCTAATGTCTGCACACTGTGGAGGTGAGAAAGAGTGTGTGTGTGTGTGTGTGTGTGTGTGTGTGTGTGGGTGGGTGGAGAGAGGGGTAGTTAAGCACCAGGGCAGCCATCAATTGATGTTGACTGACTCTTAGACCCCCCCGAAATCCATTGGTCTTTGTTGTTTTAAGAAGCTCTGAAGACAAATTAAACGTAAACTTTTTGCACAGGTTGCAGGATGCAATCGTTCCTTTTCGACAAATCGCGCTCTCTGTCCCTCAACAAGTTACTAGACATTTGATCCGCCGCCGGCGGGAGAAAAAAAAAACCACACGAACGAGCCATTGTTGAAATACTGGTTCAAGACGTAATCTATATGTTGGCTCAAAAGCACAGATCCTTCCTGCAGGCCCTCACCGAGACTGACATTTGAGAAAAAAAAAAATCTCCCGAGAACTGAGCGCAGACTCCTCTCTTCATCAGGGCTGCTTCCAAGAAGCCGCCGACGGAAAACCTTTGAAGAGACTCAACTGTGGAAGCAACAAAACGGCATGAATTTTTTATGTAGTTACCGGATTGTAGAGGTTTTTTTTTTCTGCTGCCATTTCCCATTTGAAGTCTCTCGCTGCGAGCCTCCCAGCCGGAGCAAACTCGTTGTACACTCACTCCCACGATGTCGGGGGGGAGGAGGGGGGGGGGGCGACGACCGCCATGAGCGCGTATTCTCCTCCAGCGACGCTCAGTCAAAGCCGTGTCAAGAAAAGCCGTCTCTGTTTACACCCCACCTTTGCTCAAATGAGTCATCTGCCGCGTGACCTGCTGGAGGAAGGAGATGATAAAATCCCTCTCTCTGGTCTGAAATACCACCGCTGTCACCGGCGTTATTTAGGGGAGTGACAGCCGCGATTGCCCGGGTGCTGACAGAAGCCTGAGCAGCTGTGATGATACTGTTTGGTGTGATGAAGCGGATGTACAGTATCAGCAATTTATGATTGTGCCTGATGTTTTTTTGGGGGGGGGGGGGGGGTTTTCCTCAGCAAAATTTTGTTTGGTGTCTTCTTTTTTTTTTTACGTCACATTGCACTGAAAACTGTCATTTTCCTCAGCCAATTTGTTGTTGTTGTTGTTGTTGTTGTTCTTGACGGCCACAGTGTGCCCAGCCGCTCACCAGAACGCTCTCTTCATCTCACGGTTCTTCATGCGCTTAGGAAACACAGATGGGTTTATTTAGTTTCGGTGACGTTGCTGTTCCATTATCCTCCTTTTTGAAGGCTTGACTTCGGGAAGAAGTAAACCGGGAGAAGCGCTGTGATTTTTGCCTGACAAAGGGACATTCTTGGTTTCACGCGGTGTTTCCCAACGTTCTTCTTTGGACCCTTTTTTTTTTCAAAATGACAATTCCATCACGACCCAATTCACCGCGGACCTTATGTATAAATCATGAAGAAGAGCAAATTTTACGCGTAAATGAGCATTCCTGACCTTTTTTTTCTGCCATTTCCGCACCGCCTTGTATTATCTTGAATAGATAAATGAGCCATTTTTTTAAAAATATATACGTTAGATAACGTAATCACAGCTTCAATGCAAGCATGTGTTATTGGAAAACATGTTAAATAATTTATAAATGAGACCAAATGAATGCATTTAGGCAGAGTTAAAAGGCTCTCATTTTTTTTTTTTTTTTTTGCTCTCATCAGTAAAACAAACATTTCATCTCAGATTCAATGTTAAAAGTAGGCTGCAATTAACAGAACAAGATGAACATTCAGGCTCCCTTGTGTGGCTCAAAATGTGTACAGCAGATGTAAATGTTACATAAAAGACAATGGGAGAAATTATAAAAAATGTATTTGGTGACCCTGATGTGAAAGCTCCAGAGGATAAAAAGTAACGTCCCCTAGGAGCGCCTTAGAATAAAGAAACTAAACGTGATGGCACATATAGGCTTCCCTACCCGACTAGAACCCTTCCTTTGTGCCGCTGCCCTACCGCGTGCAGCTGGTGGCCTTTTTTTAAAATATTTCCTGCCCTCTGCTCCTCACACAGCCTGAGTCCGCCACTGCATGAAAGTACATCACAGTCGCAGCCGCTGTAAAGGTGTTCGAGTGGTGTTAAAACAGCCGGCGCCTGTTTTAAAAGGGAAAAAAAATACTTACTCAACATACTTTTAATGCAGAGCTCCTGTCTCACTGGTAACAGCAACACAAGTCGATGTGATTTTTTTTTTTTTTCCCTCTTGGATTATGATCCGAGAGTGGAAAAGGGCGATTTCTTTCTGTTGATCGCTGCTCTTCGCACCTGGTTTTTACACAAATGCGGGAATTTGACAAGACGGCGTGTTTGTAGACGCTTTTGATCCGACTCTGAGCGCAGCGTCTACAGGCTGCTCGGGGAAAGCTGCTTCACTCCTCCATCTGAGTCTACGGAGGCTGCACAGCATTGAGTCTGGGTCACCTGCATTTTGGCAGCAATCAGAGGCCGACACACACACACACACACACACACGCGCGCACACACACACACACGCGCGCTACGTAGAATGGAAGAAAATACACTTAAAGCATAACAATACACTGTGGATCGCATTTTCATATGACAAAATATATATTAAACACAAGCTGTTGCGCAGCCTGTGTAGACAGCTGCATTGATTAAAATATAAGGGCATCTGTTTCGTCTGAAGTGTGCGTGACAGACGACTGAGAAACGCGCTGAAAGAGCCTCCTGTCTGACACCATATTAAAGCTGCATTTTCTTTGGGCTTTCTGGGGGAAGCTAGAACAATGGAAGCGCAACATCGACATATTATCGCCTTTCATGAAGTTGGCATGTTGAGCAAACGGTTGCTTAATTACACGTCCGGCACGAGAAGAGTACGTTGCCATTCATGCGGAGTTTATGCTCGACACACAGTCCCACCATAGAGACCTATGGTGTAGGCAGCATGCTTTCACTACGTGTATCCTCAGTTCGGTTTCGTAAACTATCAAGAAATACTTGGTTAGATTTAGGATTACATCGTTGTTTGGGGTAAAATAACCACAAAAAGTGCCGTATCTACATTACCCAAGTTACGTGACAAAAACATCAACTTCTCGTTTCACGTGGAGGACGAACAAAGGTGTCTTGGTTAAAAGATTACATTTACAGTACATTACAGTCATTTAGCAGACGCTTTTATCCAAAGCGACTTACAATTCAGTATCTATCTCCACACCGTAGACGCAGCTACGGGAGACATTTCGGGGTTAAGCGTCTTGCTCAAGGACACATTGACATGAGACTAGTAGAGCAGGAGCCGGGGGATCGAACCGCCGACTCTCCACTTAGCCGCGGCTCACCCCGCCAGATCCCTGTTCGTTGGACCCATCCACCCTGTGTGTGTGCTTTATGCCGTCTTTACATTTCCTCGAACGCCGGACGAGCCTGTCCGCTGTGATATAGAGAGCGAGACACTCCCTCACTGCCGGATTCATCAGCTCACAGCTCATCTCTGGGGTCGTCTGTAGATCCTCTGAGATACGTAGAAAAAACCCCCAAAAAAACTGTCTACGGTAGTCAATTACATTTTACGTGTCGTAACAGAATGAGATTACTACGTGTGTTCACCGACTCCGGCAAACCGGTCTACAACAGATAATAAAATCCAAAAATATGAATACGCAAGCGCCTCTGGGAGTTGGGTTGTTTGTGCAGTTTATGCGAGCAGGGTTCATATGTCACATATCTGCAGGCCAGAGGGCGAATTATGAGGATAACAACACCGCTGTTTCCTACAAGCGGCTCCGCACAGAAGCTAACCAGCATGGATCCTCGTGGGCGGTGGATTCCTTGAAGCAGCCTTTCCTTTTGATTAGAATATTCATATAAAGATGCAACAACACACTTATGATGATTGACGCAGACAATGTGACATATATATATATATATATATATATATATATATATATATATATATATATATATATAAAATAGAGCTTTCGAAATAGTATATTTAAATGAACATCGCAAGTCTCATTCGTCCAAAGACAGATGAAGTGGCTTCTGCTGAAGAATTTGGCTCACTTCTACGCTTTTATCAATTAATTTTTTTTTTTTTTTTTTGGAGACATTCTGGGCTTTTCCGCAGCTTTCCGTTTTTGAATGGTATACGGATCCCGAGCTGACCGGCAACATGCGTCACTTCACACTGGAAGCAATCAATCGGAGAGGAAGGGCCTGATGCAACGCAGTTGAATATTTGGAGGGCTGCAATTCTAAACCATGAATTATTCATTTGCGGCACTTTAATGAATGGTGAAGGGAGTCTCTCTATCATTCTCAATCTGTACGGCCGCTGAAATGTGACTCTCTCTCTCTCTCTCTCTCGCTCTCTCGCTGTGGGCACTTAGCAGGGTTTCCAACAGGCCCTGTGATGCCTGAGCGCCAAGAGAAGGGCTGGAAATAAATGTGAGACATATCTTTATGACATTTCAGGAGGATTTACCAGGAGAAAAAAAAATACACAGAGAGCAATAAAGAAAATCGCCAAATATTGAGATTTTCATCTTACGCTCCAAAATATGAGTAACTTATCAGCATTCCGTGAGAGAAACAATCTCCAACAGCACAGCTTCACATTTGAGGGGAAAAAAATGACCTCCTGGACTTCGAGGATGATGACATCATGAGTCATATCGTGAAGTTGAGCAAACTCACAATAAAATCTCCTTATTGGACGGTAACTCCTGTTGCTGCTGCCAGTCATGAAGTACATTAGTTCCCCAGAGAGCCCACACGCCGTGTTTACGAGGACAGTGATGATGATGATTGTTTTTGTAGCCGAGATTGACTTCACGATTTCTCCTTGATTATTTAATTGCATTCTGACGTTCCGTGAGGAAACTGTTGATGCGTAAATGTGTGCAGAATGGCAACTCGACCAAAGTCTATAAGGGACTGGAAACGTGACGCTCAATTCTGTCTGCTTTTGAGTCAAACGTGTCGAGTTGTGTTCTTTTGAGTTGTAATCTGGTCTAGAATCATTCGACCAAATCCAAAGTTTACCTTTTTTTAATGACCATCTTGGTGGCGATGTTCATGTTCTACAGTTAATCTTCTGCGGGTGGTGGTTCAGTCATCTCTTCTCTCTGTGGTACCGTTGCCAATAATGGAGGTGGTTATTAATGTTATTGATCCATTTCTAAATTAACGGCACACAAAAGCCTAAAAGTCACATTTATCAGCCCTAATTTGTTTATTATTCACCAACCCTCATAATCACGAGTTATGTTGTTGCACATACATTGATACAGGGCGATACAAAATAATAAAAATAGCAACAAGAGCACAAAAAAAACTGAATCCCAAAACAATAGAAACAATATCAGGAGCCATATTTAGCAGAGAGCATGGCAGCGTTAAGATCCTGAACAAAGGAAGGTAGTTTTTATACTGCAGGTGAAGCTCTTTTCCTCTTATACTGTGCTTGTTGCCAATCCGTCTAGAGCTGCGTGACAAACCGCTAATCACGATCGTGACACGATCAGCGCCACGAAAGTGAAGCCAAAACATCTCGAAACCCGCTTAAGCTCTGATCCTGCTATCGAGATCTGTACACACAAGCTGGGTCATTGTGAAAGAAGCTAAGCTAATGTAGCATACCAGGTTTCTGATCATCTTTTGAGACGGAAGAACAATAAAAAGGGTTTTTTTTCTTCTCCAGGTGTTTATTTTCTTCAGATGATCAAAACCTTTTTGTGGTCACATGTGCGATCTGGCAGAGGAGACATACTGACATTCTCAGGTTGTTATCGGGGCGAGTATTTGTTCTATATATATATATATTGTTCAGTATTCAGTATTCCTGTTCTTTAGAGCCAGGAGGTTCAGTCAGGAAAGTTTGGACTGACCGTAGGATGTGGGGCTGAACTTTTCAAAGATGCTGGAGATAGCGACAGACAGCTGACTTTTAATGATTTTCACCTGGAGATAGACAGAGAGCAGGATGAGAAAATTGTACCTGCAGAGATGAAAAGTGATGAAAGGCCTATACGTCCACCCAACCCCCCCCCACACACACACACACACACATTGTAACAACTATCTAGCCTCTCCTGCCCATCACAGGAATAAATTACTCGACCACGGTGTCCCATCGACACCGGCGTGTGAGCTCCCATCAGAGATGTCGAAGCTGGTTATTGTTGGCCTAGTTTCATTGTATTAACACAGAATCAGAAGGTACTGTAGCATGCAGCAAGCAGACTACCTTTCATCCACTTCTTGAAAGAAAAAAAAAAAGGTTTGATTCATGCACTCTAGTTCGTACCCCAAGCAACATTCAGGTTACACCTCCAGAGTTATGGCAAAGGACCCAACTCCCCTATCGGACTTTCACGAAGGAAGAAACGGCAACTCAAGCATTTTTTTTTCATCGGTCGAGCGTTAAACGACCGAATGCATCGTCGTCGCTCGAGATGATGGCGGCTATTAAAAACCCCCCGAACGGAACGCGTAGGTGTGCTGGTAAAAGCCTTCGATCAATTTGAAACAGCAGCTCATCCGAGTGGATTATCTACACCGACCGTTTACGTAAAATTGCCACGAGTGGATTTGGCTTAAAGTCACCGGTTAGCGCGGGTGCACTTTAAACTGAAACACCTGTTGGAATTCTGTAGAGCTTGAGTTCGCTGTTGACCATGCGCCGACGAGACATTTTGATGTTGGTAAAATTTGTGTGCGCACGCATATTTTTGATGATGTCGGCAGTAAGAGGGTGAGTGACTACGGCGGGCTGTAGGTGTCCCAGTTATCGACAGAAACACGGGTCAGATGTTTCCCCTGAGGCGTGATGAGAGTGGCGAGACTGAAACGTACACCGAGCGTGCGATAAAACCCCAAACTGTGCTAATAAAGGTTAAAGAAAAAAGAAAAAAGGCGATATCTCTCTGTGGGTTTGTCACTGTGAGCATTTTACTTGGCATTCATTGGTAATCTAAATATGGATGCTATTTAGAAAATCATCACAGTTTTCAAATATGACAATCCGGAATAATTCAACGGGACGATGCAAGAATCAGCAAATTCAAGTCTCGCAAAGTTTCCACTCACCAAAACAAGTTTCCAAAGGAAGCTGTTTCCAGGTCTGTTTTCCTCAAGCGCAGCTCTTGCATAACACCTGAGACCTGTTTCCTATTTTGTGGCGTAAACATATTCCCCATTCGCTTTTCTCAAGGAAAAAGACATATTTTCCCCTCTGATGTTTACAGTGCAATATACTGAATACAGAGTGTGTGGTTTTTTTTTATTATGGCGAGTGCAAGCAGGGCTCTATCCACCTGCAGAATCAATCAGTCTGTTTGTGATGGCTCTACTGGAGTCTGTCTTTGCTGGAAACCAAATTACACAGAATAAATGGCCTCTGGTGCCAGCGCAGACATTCAGGTCATTATGATTCGGGTTTTTTTTGTTTTTTTTTCCACGTCTGGAAGTACGTGTTTGTGATGTCTGACTCCTATCTCCTAATGAATGTAATCTCGTGGAAGCGCGCTTTCATACTCAGGAGAGTGGGACTAATGTCGCTTCCTACGGTGCGTGTCCTCTTTATGGTTTATCCTCTGTATGGACTGCACTCATTTGTTGGGGGGGGGGGGTGGGGTGCAGCTGCTCTGTGCAGTAGCCTTCAGTCCCGTGAAGGCTGCACCTTTTTTTTTTGCGGCCCTCGTTCTTTGGAAGGAGGCCGCCCCTGAAATGGGTCACAGCTGCTGACACAATGGAGCCCGGCGAAAAAGGAAAGGTAGGACGCTAAACGAGGAGCTAGGAATCTTTATGAAGCCTATAGTGCCCCTGCTTATTGACTCCAATCGGTTTAAAGGCGCACTGTGTCATGCCACATGCTCCAAAGAAACAGAGGGGGCAGCAATCGCCTCTACTACTGGGTCCATACAATCTGGATTTATAGTCGACTGTTAAAAAGAGCAAACTACTGACTAACAGCCGGACTAACAGCCTGACTAACAGCCGGACTAACAGCCGGGCAACAGAAAGCCTAATTCACCCAAACTGCTGAGACTCTTAGAACCGGTCAAAACAGCACCGCTATCTTAGCCAATAGTGTTTTTGTGTTTGGTGCTACAGTTTGTTTTAATAGTTTTAGTGTCTGGGGTCAAGGATGGAAGAGACAAGGGTCGTTCCATCCTTGACCCCAGACACTGTCTTCACGTGTCTTCGTTTTGTCCTCCCTGCCAACCGGGGGGACAGCTTCAGTTTGCAGATCTGGCGGTTCAGATTGAAAGACACTCCTGGAGTCACGATCTCCTGCAGGCAAAGAGGACGAGGTTAGGGTTTCGAGTCGATTTAATCCAATAAACTAACTATCGAAACGTACACGGACCCTACGGCGTCTACGCGTTTGACAAAACCTCGGGACGGCTCTACTTGCGTTGGTAAAAGGAGACAGGACTGTGTTGAGAAGTAGCATCACTGAGTTATTTTAACTTCATTCCTCAGGAGCATTTTAGTAGCGTAGCGACTTTCTGAAACACGTTGCGTTTTCCGTTGTGAGCTATTTTAGCGTCAGTTTGTCGAGTTCTTTCATAGACTGTACAGTTCATAAGAAGTGGACAGAGTCTCTGTGACCTCATCCATTGGTATGTGCACTACGGTTTTGAAGCCTCCAGTTCGGCATTTTGGCCGGCCGCCATCTTGTTTTGTTTTTTTTGCAACCAGAAGTGACACGAGAGGGCGGAGCTAAGTAGAACCCAAGTAAGACATTTCTAGGCGACCAAAATGTTACTGTTGACTTCTATTAACTGAAAACAAACTGTGAAAGAGTTAAAGTAAAAATAAGACGAAAACAAGGACAACCCCCGGACCGGAAAACGCCGCGGTAGCGACGCCCTGAAGTGATTGTTTGATCTCTTAATGCTGACTGAATGAGCCCATTTACAAATAGTGGGTCGAAGGATGAATTGTTGGTTTAACGGCACCGTTGCCAGCCAGTAAAATCCAAATTCAAATGGAACATGAACATGAAAACCTGTCCTGCACAGAGCAAAACAATAATCCATTTATCTACAACCCTGTTTACCTGAAGATTATTTCTGCATGTTTAAATATTTGTTGCCAAACCTCGATCTGCATTTTCATCACTGAGAGCAATATTTGTTGACGTCCGTCCTGTTCCATCGTGTTCATGTCGAAGGAGCGGCTTAAAACCTGCTGTTGTCTTGCCGATTGTCCCCGTCCTGCTGCACACGTACTGAACTCTGACCGTCTTTAGACGTTTACTACAAGGACTTCCTGTCTCTCTGTGTCTCTCTTTCAGTTGTATGTCTCTCTCTCTCTCTTTCTCTCTTTTAGCTGGCCGAAGAGCTGATAGTGTCGAGGCTGTGGAGGAAAGAGCGCGCGGATTCCACTTACTCTGTGAGTACTCAATCAGTGGTGAAACATGCGCGTCTGCTGGCCTCCCTGATTTATTCCACGCAATAAACGAGTGCGATCATGGCTGTTTATCCAGGTGGAGGAGCTGTGTAGCATATACAGTAATGTGTGTGTGTGTGTGTGTGTGTGTGTGTGTGTGTGTGTGTGTGTGTGTGTGTGTGTGTTCTGTTGTACCACAATTGAAAAGAAAACAAACTCACAAATTTAAGAAAAAAAATGGGATATTCTCTGAGAATACAGTAGCAAGTTTGCGAGAGAACCACATCGGTTCGCTTCGCAAAGTCGGATGGACCTCGCCACGCCGATCAGAGGATCGGCGGTTTGATCCCCGGCTCCGCTAGTCCATGACGATGTGTCCTTGGGCGAGACACTGAACCACAAGTCGCCTACGGTGTGCGACTGTATGTGAGTTAGAGTCCTGATGGACAGGTGGCACCTTGCATGGTAGCCCCTGTCCATCAGTGTGTGAACGGGTGAAAGACGACATGTAGTGATAAAGTGCTTTGAGTGGTCGGAAGACTAGTATTCAAGTATACAAGTACAGTCTATTTACCACTGACGGACGACACCTTCAAACACTGCTTTAACGTGTATTATACTGTACCATTCTCAGCTCTTATCTGGGGGGGGGGGGGGGGGCATTCATGAGTATTCGTTTCCTCGCTCAAAACTTCATGTCCGCTTGTGTTTGCTGAGCCTCTATTGGATTGACGGGATGTTAGCTTTCCACATCCTCCTCCGACTCGTAGTCAATGAGTAATAATATGCACTGGCGCCGTGAGTGACGGTTCGCCCCCCCCCCCCCGGCTGCGGCGCCGCTCATGCTCCCTTGTGGCCGACTTGGATGTGAGATGTGAGATCAGGAGGCTTTTCCGGATATTTACGCAGCCTGGCACTTCTTCTGATGAAACCGGAGCCCCGTGCAGATAAGACATGTTTTAATAGGAGCGTCGGTTTATTGAACAATTACTACGTATGAAGCTCTATGTGTTCAGGCTTTTAGGGGGGGGGGGGGGGTTCAAAGGGGCCAAATGGGGGGCCCTCTCAAAAAAAAAAAAAAAAGGGAAATAACAAAAGCCTTAATTACTTTTCGCAAGTCAATTTCTGCAGTCGCATGTTCAGCCAATTACACAGAGTGTAATGACGTGGAACCCGGCTCACCAGAGTTCACAGGACACCCTTTTTATTCATAGCCCAGTTTGGCTATTTCCAGAGCGGGGGGGAGCTCATCATCGCTGAACATTAAACCGGGCAGTACTTCACTCTGGATACATACATCTATCCGTGTCAATATCCATTCCCCCCCCCCCCCCCCTCTAATCATTTTCTCCACAGCTATCTCAATATCACGGGCTAGTGAGAGAGGCGGGGGGGGAAGCACATTATCTGTGGCGGGGAGGTGTTACAGTATTAGGGATTATCCCTGACAGATAGTTTCCCTCGCAGGCACCATTAGCTTGGCCTCATCCCATTTGGTATTTCCAACACCTGCGACCACCATCCGCCGGGCACAAAGAATTATTACCATTGTATATATATATATATTTTTTTTTTTCTTTCTAGGGTATATAAATTAATCATGGGGATCACAAGCAACTACTTTAAATTTCTGGACCGTGACCAAGAAACACATCCTCCCAAAAGGATTGCCACGGAAGCCCCCATGCATCATTAAAACAAGAGTTGTTGCTATTCGACAGGAGGAGCGGCGCCGGCTCCCTCGCTTATACACCTTCCGGGGATTGCGGCCTCTGCATTTTGCACGCCGTATGCGTAACAGCCACTGTCTATGGCTGAATGCAATCAGGCTCCTTTTGTGTCTGACTTTGAATGCCAAAAAGGAGCGCGTTCGCGAGCCGGGGCGAAATGAAGTTGATCAGCTTGGAAAGTGAGAGCGGACGGCTGACTACGGCGAACGCAGATTAACATTGATCACCGGGCCGAGCGCGTCGACTAATGACTCGAGGCTGCTGGGGGGCTTGTTAGACAACCTCTGCAGCGGGGCTGTAATGGTTCCCGTATCCTCTCAATCCACTAAATACCAACGGCTGCAATTCCTCATCGAGAGTCCTCGTATCGGCAAGTGATCCGTCTCGGATTCACTCGCGCGAATGAATTACGTGGGTATTAATGTAGACGTTACCCAGAAGTTATACGTCAAATAGCGCTATGAAGATCCGCCCCCGTGCTTTAGGGAGGAGTAAACGCTCCTCAACGCAAGCTTCTAAATCATTTCAATTCAGGCTCAAAAATAGCCGAGACGATTCTCAGCTCGGTCTGATCAATGTGAAGGCGCCGATGAAGTAGCTGATCCCGCTTTAAAGATGCAGGTTTTCATCTCTGGGTCTAATTTGACTCGTTCCGAGTTCCTCGGCTCACCCGGCTCTTGGCGAGCGCGTCTGAATTTAAAAACATATTGATTTGGAATTACTTACAGGTGTCGGCCTATAACGGCATCGATCGTAGATGTGCCGTTTTTGACAGAATGTCTGGAAAACATTTCGCATCGATTTCAAAGTTTCTGAAAGCCCGAAATTAAAAAAAATAAAATAAAAAAAGGTGCATTTAACCGTGTAACTGCCATACGCAGCTTTGTGTGATTCACTTCACGCCTATTCATCCAGCGTCTTAATCAATGAACAGTTTTAACTCTGACTCTAAAGAACAGAGCGAACTTATTTGAAAGAGCGTTGCATAGCTCACCGTCCTCTCTGCCGCTGAAACGGATAAAGTTTCTCCATTGGTTTTCTCCCGAACGAGCCGATATATCAACACAGTGAGTCTCATAAGGAAAGCCATCAACCATATCTCTCGTTATTGATCCATCCCTCCATATTTGATTGAGACTTATGACAAGATTGCGGGCCGGATGACAAACAAAAAAGGCAGAAGCTTGGGGTGGAAAAAAAGAAAAGAAAAAAAAGTGGAAACCAAATCGATAATGATGACTGACAAGATGAAGCTTGAGTGATCAGTATTGTGCTCCCTTAGAATAAATAATGGAGAGCAGAATAAATCTACTTCGCCTTCTATCCGGCTAATGCTTCTTCTCCATTCCTCCCTTCACCAGTGGTGATTCTTCCTGTTTTGTTGCATCCATCAGTCGGCAACAGACAGAAAAGTACGAAGAAATGCTGTAAAAAAAAAAAGAAGACATCTTTGCATTTTATGTTTAACATTGTGTGTTCTTCTCTATTAGAGCTCATAAAAGTTTGCACGTTTAAATCGTTCCATTTCTTTAATGTGGGTGCAATCAGGTGTTTGTCATCAAAAAAAAATTGTTTATTAATTAATAAACAATGAATTCATTATTTTCACTTTTTAATGAATAACACAAAATGTTGTGTCATTTATTGTTTTTTTCATTTATTAATGATTAATATACAGAACAAATATATTGATTATGCATTCATAAGTGCATGAACAGAAAAGATGAACAGACACACCGACCGTGCTTTCACTTTTCACGTCAACATCACATAAAGCAGATAAACGCGATAAACCAGACGGCAACCTGCGGGTCTGAAAAGTGAAGCCAATGCAGAAGAGCCTTAAAGCTGCATTCTCTCTAGTGTCCACCAGGGGGCGACTCCTCTGATTGTATAGAAGTCTAGTCTAAAATGACTCTACTTCTCTCTTGATTTATTCCCTCAGTAAACATTGTAAACATGAGTTTATGGTCTCAATCTCTAGTTTCAAGTCTTCTTCAAAACAGCATGATGCTCATTTAGTACATTATGTTCCATTTATAGTCAAATAGATGATAAAGCAGGGGATGATTTAGGGCGTGGCTACCTTTTGATTGACAGGTCGCTACCATGGCGTTGTCTGTTCTGGGTTTAACCCTTTCACTGTGTGTTTTCAGTTCATGAAAGTTAATTGTAACATTTTTGGTTGCCTAAAAATGTCCTATTGTTGTACTTAGCTCCACCCTCTTGTGACACTTCTAGTTGAACCAAAAACCAAGATGGTGACGACCAAAATCCAGAATCGACAGCCGAAATGCCAACCTCTAACTAATTATTTTAGTTATTAAATAGAAGCAGTAAGAAGACGAGCTATTTAATGTTGATTCATTTTTATCTTACACGACAAATATTATTCATGTTGGTTAATTAACTGACATTTTGCTTCAGTTTGGCCAAAGTGAGTCTGCCTCGGTTACAGTAATAATTTGTTTTCTCAGGGTTTACCAAACCTAAAAGAAACCGCGTAACGGAACACCCTGTACTGAACACACATACAGTAACAACACACGAGACGACAGCAAGACATCAGGCTGCTGCTACTTGAAGCAGCCGATGTTGCTGCCCTCCTGATGAAGTCCAATATTCACTCTCCTCAGAGCTGATCGTTCTCCGCGGGTTCAAATATCGACGTTTAGAAGCCGCCAACCATGGGCTCAGAAGCAATATCCCGACGCCCCGATGTGTCCGACTGCAACCGAAAACAGCGCGAGCTGCCATTGTCTTACCTGTAATTGCTTTCAACGAGGTTGGCCAAACGATCACAGCTTTCGTTCTGTAGTTGTGAATCGATGGCAATAGTTCCTGGCATCGTGATCCGTGGAAGATCTCTGTTTCTGTTAACATGTTTTTAAGTGGGTTGAGTGATTTGCCCACAGAGGGATCTTAATTTTTTTTTTCTCTCTCCCTCTCCTTCAGTTCAGTCTGTCTACATTCATTAGCATTCCCCGTGATTTACGCTGTGCATTAATACATCACACATTTTACCAAAGTAAATATGTTGAACTAGCAGTTATTAGAAAGCTTAGCATTACCGTTGGCAGGCAGCTCTGCTCATCTGTTGCTGCGAGCCACATTTTTTTCCTTTTTTTTTTTTTAAATTGTTGAATGCTTGACTTGCCACGAGGAGATAGCGTAGCGGCGGTATGTGTACACTAAAAATATCAGCTCCTCGGTATCAGCTGCTAGCCGGCCCTTCGGCACGGGATCTTGGCTCGCCTTATTTGGTTGAATGAATTATTAATGGCTCAACGATTTTCCACGAGTTCCAGCTTGTTTCCTTTTCTAGTTTGTAGATGGCATCTCCTCACGCTCATCTGCACTCCTTCTTTTTTTTTTTTACTTTTTTTTTTTCTCCTTCCAGAGCCAAACGGAGCAGCAGCAGCAGCGTCCGCCCAGGAAACATCCTCCGCTCTCCTGGACTGGATGGGAAGAAGGAGAATCTTTGACCTTGGAAAGTGAAGATGCTGTTGCCATGGGAACTGTTAATCCTTCTGTCACTCAAAGAGTGCCTGGCTGGTGAGACGCCAAGTACAGCCGCCATCATACGACACACGCACAGACACACACACACACACACACACACACCTGATATGCATACATCTCCCCACTGGGAGGGTTCTCCTCGTTCCCATGCAGGTTCATTTCATTTGAAAAGGAGCGATAGTCTCAGAAGGCTTTTTATAAAAAAGTGTAGTTTTCCATGGAGGGATGAAGTTGTCTCAGGATTAAGTGAAACTGCCTTTGTGCCTCTCTAAAGATTAACTGTTATCGTTAAATTTTTATCTTTAAAATGTAACGACAGCCGTAGTTCAACACGTTCTCTTCAGATCCCTCTCTGATAAACGTGACTCACTGTCGGATTTACATTTGAAGAGAAACCGTACGAATGCTCACACTCTCTCTGGTCTTTTTTTTTTTTTTCTAACGCCTCCCTATTTTATTATGCAATTTCACCGCTTTATGTCCAACTGCTGCCACTTACGTGAAATGTGGTAAGCACTCGTTCTCAGCCACATAGATTCCGCCGCGTGCCGAGGCGCTCCTCGGCGTTAGCTTATGGCGCCCTAATACCTGCGTGAGCTACAGCTGAGGAGTTCAAATCTCTCCGAGAGCGCTCACTCGACGTCTGGGTACGGTAACCCGCGCAGCCCCCGAGTGAGATTTAATGTCGACGTGTGATGGATACGCTGTGTATGCTGATCTTAAACCAACCGTTTATTCATCAGAAAAAAAAATACACTTAAATGTATACGGCGCACGGAGTGGGGTTTGTTGTTTTGTTATTTATGCCGTCGTGTCCATTGATTCAGCATCTCGTCTCAAGTCAGCAGTTTCACTGCGGTATATCTACGCGGCCTGCAAACGCGAGAGAGAAGAATGAAGGGAAATGCAAATAGCAGCATGCGCCGCGCCACACATACATCCCCGCCAGTGAGCTCAAATTTGCATGCACTCCCATGAAAACTAATTAAGTGTTAATTTGTGCGCCCGTGTTTGTGTGTTTGTGTGTTTGTGTGTATGCTAGCGGTCAGGGCAGTCGGTGTGTTTACAGGGCAGGCCTGTTCTCCAGCGTACACACACAGAAACCACCCGATCATTTCCCTGGTGAAATAGCCCGGCTATTTAAGGCTCATTAATTTGTTTAATTTAAAGGACATCGCAAACCAGGGTAAAAAAAAAAAAATAATAAAGAAATTAAGCGCTTCCCTCAGAGGCCGGGGGGGGGGGGGGGGGGACGTGGCCCTTACCTGAAGCAAACACTCCCACTCTCATTAGGATGATGATGATGGCGATGATGATGATACGGGAGGGAGCACTCTTTGTCCTCGCCAAGGTTAGAGACAAAAAGAAGTGCGCCGAAAGACAAATGAACCATATTTTGCAGGAGCAACGGCCGGCGAGGGGCTCAGAGGAAAGGGGGGGGGGGGGCACCAGTGTGTGTGAGTCCGCGTCCATTGAAGAAATGTTAGATTTCATGGGAGTAATTAGTGCTACATTGGTTAATTACTCCTGTGTATTGATCGCGTGGATGAAACACACACACACACACACACAAACATACATGCATACATTCAACAGCTTCGCAGGCTGTCTAATGACCGGATCACATCCAGAATAAGATATTGCGGCGCCCATGTAAACACCTTAACCGAGTTATCCTACTTGCATTGCGATCATAATGGAATAAAGCGTAACTCAATTAGCCAGCTGGGTCACTTGACAATGTTTCTAATTACTCTTGGCATGTGTTGGAGCTACAGCTTTCTGTCTATGTACGTTCATGTTCACACAGCGAGCCGGACTCAAAGTGTGAGTTTGACTAAAGAGAGGCGGCTGGAGCTCTCACTAAAGCACCTTTTTAGTAACACTTAACACCAGAAGTAATTGACATTTTGCGTGAGATACACAGCCGCTTATACAGCCACAGTCCACAACTGGTGAGTAGATTAACAGTGTGTTTATCTGCTCTGACATTAGCTGCAATGGTTAGCATTGTCTGGCTAACTAGAGTTGTAAGTACTATTTCGATGAAGGGAAATGTTTAAATGTACACTTGTACACAGGAACACTTGTTGTATACTAAGTAATACTAATCTAGACTGAAAAATGCATTGTGTGAGAATGGTACATGTTTAAAACCTTAGCAATACTAATGAATTGGGTTCAAAATGAAATCAATGAGTCAGAGTTGCTTCTGTTTCCTGTACCTGTGCACTGATAAAATGACTTCTCGGAGTAAGTTTCCTGATTGTGAGCGATCGAACGAAGGCTCACGTCCGGCGTGTTGAAGTGCGGCATTTAGCCGGCGTAGGACGGGGTTATCCCTCCTTTAATTGCTCTCTCATCGCAGCGCGTTATCTGCCTCGTGACATGTGCACAAGAGGGCTTATGAAACGCAGAAGAGCCACGTTGGCAGCTAATTATTTGGGTGTAGAGTTTAAAAGACGGGTTGTTGTTGTTGTTGTTTTTTTGAGCACCGAGTGATTTATTTTTGCATTAATTCAGTGTCACATGCTGAGTACTGTATTGTTGTACTGTAATGTGCTCCCCCCCCCCCCCTCCACAGATAATACACGCCATGGTCCTGTCTTCACCCAGGAGCCTAGTGACAGTATTTTCCCCCTGAGCGCTGATGATAAGCAGGTGTTTATTAATTGCAAAGCAAAGGGAAACCCACCTCCGCATTACAGGTAAGTGTTTTTACTGCCCTTTGACTGCCTGGTACGTGACACTACGGTGTTTATGATACCAGGCTGCGTTACTGCGTTACTGTATGGATTTATTTTCCCAAAGATGACGAGGGAATCACACTGTTAGCACGCCTAGGAAACCTCTTTTGCTATTTCTCTACAGGTGGATAATGGATGGGAGTGAAATAAACACGCAGTCAGATCCTAACTACAGCCTTGTGGAGGGGAACCTGTTGATCAATAATCCGCATGTCATCGATCACGGAGGAGTGTATCAGTGCATCGCCACCAACACTTTTGGGACCGTCGTCAGCAGGGAGGCGAAAGTCCAGTTTGCCTGTGAGTAAGAGTCCGATTTTTTTGTATTTACCGTACATTCTGTTCCTGACGTGACGCTTTTTTTTTTTTTTCCCTTAGGTTTGTGAAATTGTGCACGACTTAATAGAATGACAATATTGAAGGAGCGTTATACGGGATGCACAGGAGCAAACGTAAAGATAAAGTGCAGTAAAGTCTCCCCGAGCAGAGAATGTAGTCGCTCTCCCTCCGTGTGTGTGTGTGTGCCGCTATCTGAGTTTCTCCTTCCTTTGTTGACATAGATGGACAGGCCGTGTGTGTCTTTAGTGCATGTTGGTGCATGTGAGTGACTGCAGCACGGCCGATAGCGTCATCCCGACCGATGCTATCGCTGCCGAAGTGCGGCGTCCAGCCTCCAGTCCACCAGGTTACCGCTGTTCGCTCTGTCAGCACTGTTGCCTTAGTTTGCACCATTATCACCGCTATCATCGCTATCACCGTTATCACCATTATCACCGTTATCACCGTTATCACCGGTATCACAGGTATCACCGTTATCACAGGTATCACCATTATCACAGGTATCACCGTTATCACAGGTATCACCGGTATCACCGTTATCACTGTTATCACCGGTATCACCGGTATCACTGTTATCACCGTTATCACTGTTATCACAGGTATCACCGTTATCACCGTTATCACCGTTATCACTGTTATCACAGGTATCACCGTTATCATCTGTATCACCGTTATCACCGGTATCACAGGTATCACCGTTATCACCGGTATCACCGGTATCACCGTTATCATCTGTATCACCGTTATCACCGGTATCACAGGTATCACCGTTATCACCGGTATCACCGTTGCCACTGGTATCATCGGTATCACCGTTATCACCGTTATCACCGTTATCACCGTTATCACCGGTATCACAGGTATCACCGTTATCACCGTTATCACCAGTATCACAGGTATCACCGTTATCACCGGTATCGCCGGTATCACCGGTATCACCGTTAGCTGCAAGCCGACGGCTCAGTTGTTGCAATGTTGAGAGCCATTTATGGGCAATAGAAATGCTCCCAATCTTGTATATAGCACCAGGGGACCCAGATCATTTTACCATCTATGCTTAAAACAATTATCTAAATCAATAATACACACAATTTGTAACCAGGCCGGTAGGTATGATTCTAGGTGTGGCAGTGTTGGTCAGTTCACCACTTTGCTACTTTTTTGCTATGAAATTCATTCACTCCTCTGACGTTTTAGCTAGCATCTACAACAGGAACATTTTCTACTTATCAAATATTTCATGGCAGGATACCCTAAATGTGTCTGATTGAACATTAACATGCTAACGATACACTCCTAATGGGCAAAAATAGTAGTGTTACCCATTAACTGGGTTGTAGATTTATAGATTTGTCTTTTTATTGTATAATGTTTTTTGTTTTTTTTTGTTTAATATCAGATTTTAGTAGTAAGAGTGGTAACAGACTGGCACACTGAGGTTATTCCTTGACTGTGCTGGTTTGGCAAGTATATTTGTTCTGCCGTATTTTCATATTTAACACGCTGCACATCCACACAACAACAAAAAGGTCCCTCTGAGGAGAACTCTCCGGGGGGGGGGGGGTCCTCTGCGTGTAAAGGGCACGGAAGTAGTCATGAATTCCCACGTGTCTTATTGTCAATAGTTTATTCTCTCCGATCCCGCCCTCGTATCACAGAGCGCCATCTCGGATTGAATGTCAATCGCACTAGTCTGAAGGAATGTCTTAATTCTGGGGGATTTTTTTTATCGCATGAGTTCTGATTTGACCACCGCTGATATTTCATGGATCCCTCCTGGGACTCGTCTGGTATTTATGAGACTTTGGGATTGATATGTCCTCCCCCGCTGTTTATTCTCTCACGCCGCATGGCAGCATTTAATTAAAGGCGAAAGTAATCTCTCAAGCTCGATTGGCGAAGGGGCGCTTTGGTGCACCCTCGCCCAGATCTCCGGCTCGTGCTGCGATATTAACGAGCGACTCCTCCTCTGACTTGTAAGCAACGCCAACAGAAGTAATTCTGCCGGCTGAAATGCCCATTTTCCTAGTCGTCACCTTTTTCCTAAAGTCATTCCAGCTGTCAAACACTGACAAGTCGTCTATGTTTTTTTTCTTTTCTTCTCTCATTTCATATTCAACAGTTCTGCAGAACTTCAGCAGGAAGTCAAGGAACACGGTGTCGGTGAGAGAGGGTCAAGCCGTGGTTCTGCTCTGCGGCCCTCCACCCCATTACGGAGGTACGGCGCTAACTCTCCCGCATTGTCTGCCGCGCTCTCGCACTCCTGCTTGCCTCAGCAGTCTTTATTGTTCCTCACTCGGCTGCTTATTATCTCCCTGTAACACTGCCGTGTCTCTTTTGTTTTTTTTCTTTGTTATACCTTCCCACCTTCTCTTTTTGCTGCTCTTCCTCTCCAACTCTGACACACTGTTTTCTCCTTATCTGTCAGACGGTGGGGGGAACTTTTTTTTTTTTTTTTTTTTCATGCTCAGCCACCGCTCTACCCAGACCCATTGCCTTCACATCTATAGTTCACAGCCTTGTACTTCTTAACCTTGAGCTCACTTTTCTAGGCCATATGATCTGTGACCACGCTGTCATCTATAAAGTCTCCAGCGCTCCACTTCCCCCAACTGTCTTTTTACTTGTTTTTTTTTTTTTTTTTTTTCTCATATGTGGGCAGGTTATCTGCGGGGTAATAAAGTCTGCCGGTGGCTGCTGTGGCCCGGGGAAGCGTTTATCCTCGTGGCACAGCTGCGAGTCGGCTCGCGTGTCTGTGCGCTGCTGATTAGCAGACCCTCAAAGTGGTCCGCACTCCTGCAGCCATCCGGTGCCCACCAGCACAATTTCACGCCAGCGTTGCAGCCTTTTCTCCGCTCTCTGTTGCCAGCTGAATCCTACGGCCACGCGGGAATCCACACTTTAACAATTTGCCCTCCAGCCTCCCCTCCCCTCCCCCCTTCCCAAAGCCTCCCCATCTCTTCATTTTGCCTCTTAAACACAGCATTGTCACACATGTGATGGGATTTGCGCTACACGATAATGCTAGCTTCAGGTGTTTCTAAAATTGAAAAATGGTATTTGTTTTTTGTTTTTTTGGGAGGGGAGGGGGGAGGTGTTTGCTGCCACATTATGTCAAAAGCTTCTTTAATGCTTGTTGATTGCGCCACTCGAGGAGCACAGTGATGCACCTTGGCAAAAGAGGGATCATGCGAGCAATCAATAGGTAAGTGGTCTAAAAAGGAGCCGTGCCGAGAGTTAAACTCTGTCAGAGGACATGAGATTATGTGCCTGCAAGTCCTCTGTTGCTGTGAGACTGCTAGCTCTTAAACAGACCCAGTCTCTGATAGTTCCTAATCATGAAAGGTCCGTCAGTTTCTGCCCCTGACTTCTCCCCCGTAATGATTTTAATTCACTGTTTTCCCTCAAGGAAGCGTGTGGGACTTTTTACCGTCTGCCCAGTCAAAAGGGCTGACTGCAGAATGCCATGTGTCTGATACAGGAGGGCTGGGCTAATAGCCAAGTTCACTCTGCGGGCCCCTGCAGACATCTCTACCCCTCTCTCTCTCTGTGTGTGTGTGTGTGTGTGTGTGTGTGTGTGTGTGTGTGTGTGTGTTTTACACTGCTAACATTGGCATTCTCATCAGTCCTTTCCATCCTTTATTTTGACATGAATCCTCCTCTTTAATCTGTGCGACAAGAGTTGGAGATCGACAAAATACATACTTGCCTGCAAAATCTATAATACAGAATGCGACAAAGTAATAAAGCACACTTGTGACCTTGTGACCAATTCCATCTATGCTTGAATTTATTGCGATACCATACCAGTTATTATTTTTTTCTTATTGTTGAAGAATCATATGCAAAGACCAAAGCAGATGCGGTTAAACTGGGTATTCAGACCAAAAAACAGCCCCGTGGTCAAAAACAAAAACAAAAACAAAAAAAACCCACATGGGGTGGGTTTGGTGGGGGCGTGCTGTTTCAGGTGAGACAATGAAATGCAATCCAGAAACGCCGGCTTGATTAATAGCTCCATGAGTTTAAAGGCGGATACGATAAAAGCCAAAACACTACAAAGCTGTTTATAATACAAAAAACCCCCACTAAATAACATAATTTATTCTCCTGGGACATAAACAGCAGAATTACATTGTTCACAACAACATATCCACCATGAATGTACCCCTGCGTGTCAACACCCTAACACAGCGGTTCAACTCAAAAGGGTGAGGGGGGCTGCAGTGTTCCACACAGTCTGGCTGAACTCAACCTCGATCCATCTCTCAGTGATTCTCGACTTCCAGATTCCTACTTCCTGTCTTCAAAAAATCACAAATATATCCTTGATTTCTATGAAAACAAAGTCATTTTCAAAAACAGCTGAGCACTGCAGTTTCTCTTTCAAATGGTATTCAAACATAAGTAACTAGTACACTTATAGTGGACTATTTTCACAGAGCAATGATTGACTCACATTCACAAAACATCAGTTGTGAAGAGTGTAACAAAGGAACATGCTTGTCCAGTACAACAGTGTGGCTGAGATATATATATATTAAACACAAATACCGGAAGTAAACAAGTCTCCATTACTCTCTCTAGTCTACAGTGTAACGTTACTGTAGAAGAACCAGAGCACTTGTCGACTGCTCCAGTGGTAGTGGCAAACTCCAACTTGCTAGCTTAGCTAGCTAACGTTAGAGGCTGTGGCTGGTCTTACAGAATAAATGTATTCTAACTGAAATAGAATGTTAATTGTTCTAACAGGGCCACCTAAATGAGTGCAAAGTAAACATTATTCCTCAAACAGAACACGTAGCCTTTAACTGCCGACTCTCAGCCCAATGCGCCGCTGTCGGTCGTCGTAGCGGCTGCTGAATTCGTCTATTTTTTTGATGACTCATCCTTAACTTGTGGGCGGTTGTAGCTAGCAGAGCGATATCAAGGGCCTGAAGTGTGTCTTTAGAAACCTCAACAATTTGTCCAACTCCCTCTTGTAATTAAAACCCACACATTCTGTTTAACTAAAGAACCTCTAAGTGCCATTTTACAGTTCATTGATGCTTTTTGTGGGATTGTTGACAAAAATATAAAATATCCCCAGCCTTATTCTGTGATGTCATCTCATATCTATTATGTTTCTGGCAGAGAACTAAAATATCTCATCATTTATTTGTGAAGAGATCCCTTCCCATGCAGGTTCTAATGTCATTTTAGGAATGTCACAGGAAGGTGCATCTGTTCCTCTATTCACCTTTTTTTTTTTTTTTTTTTTTCAGAGATCAAATATTCATGGGTTTTCAACGGCCAGCGGAGCTTCCTGCAACAGGACGCCCGCCGTTTTATCTCTCAGAAGACGGGCAACTTGTACATAGCCAAAGTCGAAGCCTCGGATGCGGGGAACTACACGTGTGTGGTGAGAAACATGATGACCAACGCCACAGTGTTCAGCTCTCCAACCCCCGTGGTGGTGCGGAGAGACGGTAAGCACCCTCAGTTCGCCTCCGTTGCCTCCTGGTTATCTTGGGCACTGAACTGACGCGCTGTCGGACGGGGGAGGAGGAGGAGGAGGGGGGGGGGGGGGCAAACCGGAGAGATAAATCGCTTGTCTTGAGCGTGACACTGTTTTTGCTTTTGTTTTTCCACACCATCCCAAAGCCTCTGAACTGTACAGGGGTTGTGTATCCCAGGAAGCCCCGTCTATCTGCATGCATGAAGGCACATATTTACATAACCAGAAATGTATCGTGCGCACACACACACACACACACACACACACACACACACACACACACACAGATACAGCGAGGAGCTTGCCACACATACTAAACCCCCATCAGGACCATTTATGTGTACCACTTCAGATTCGAGCTGAAGCAAGATATGTAATCCAAAGTCATCCATCCGCTGAGCCACACGCTGGTGTGTACGGCGAGCTTCGCTCCCCCGCCAGTGTCACCACGGCTCTTACATCCAATATGAATTACAGGGAACTGCGTGTCCGGGGTTTTTTTGTGTGTGTTTGGACTGATGTGATCCTCTTTTATCCTTCACGCAGCAGTGATGGGTGAATACGAGCCAAAGATCGAGGTTCAGTTTCCCGACGCCCTCCGAGTCTCTAAAGGATCGTCGGTGAAGCTGGAATGCTTCGCCTTGGGAAAGTAAGTGTCGGAAAGGAACCGCGCTCACGTCGCATTGTCAAATTCATGAAGTGTCCGGAGATCCTTTACCTCAGCAGAGACAGGCCTTCCGGTCAGTGTGAGCGGGAAGCATGTGGCCAGCGTAACCTTTCTGTGTGTGTGTGTGTGTGTGTGTGTGTGTGTGTGCCCTCTGCAGCCCCGTGCCTTCCATCTCTTGGAGAAGAGCGGATGGAAACCCACTCCCTGGCAAGATTAAAATCAACCACTCCAGCGGGGTTCTGGAAATCCCATACTTTCGCCCGGAGGACGCCGGTGTGTACGAGTGTGTGGCCGCGAACACCAGAGGACGAAATGTCGCCAGAGGGCAACTCATATTCCACAGTAAGAGCCGTGTATACCTTTTGCTTGGATCTTTTTTTTGGGGGGGGGGGGGGGGGGGGGGGCTTTTTCTTTTTTTTTTTCTCCGTACTGAACATTTCTTTTAACCAGAGGCTTGAGGTAGAAAATGAGATTACTCATACATCAGGATAGGATCTACCGCGTCCATAGAATCAAAAGGAGCCGGCTGTCAAACCGCAACCGTCTTCTATAGGCAGACGGATCAGTGAGAGTCTCCGCTGGTCCCGTTAATGAGGAACTGGAGAGTGTGAGGAATTTTATGTATATTGAGTGTCTATGAGGGGGGGGGGGGGGAGGATACGTGCTGGCTGGGTGAGGTGTCTGCCCAGAACAATTGGTTATCAGCCAAGGGGGGAGCTTATCGGATTTCAGCCAATCATTGAGCTGATCGATGGTTGTGAGGCGAGAACTTTTCAGAGACTTTGGAGGGTCAAGAGGACTGTGAATCTGGGCTCATCTTCAGACCTCCTCCTGATCCATGGGGCAGACATAGAGTCTGTCGCGTGGCCCGGCCGGGTCCTCACTTTCATGAAATGAATATGTTTGTTTTGTTATTAATAGTGTTTGTAACTGTTTTGCTTCTGTCGTTATTAAAATATCTTTTGATTTGATTTTAACTGCTTTGCTGAGGAAAGACGCAGCAGTGGGAGACATGCGGCCTTCCTTTGTCCAAGAGAGTTGAGACCCTAACAAAACGGGTCGATATCATATCCGTCTGTACATTTTTTGGTTTAACATATATTTTGCATACCAGCTGTTTTGATTCTAAGGTTTTTTTTGACGTGAGCAGCGCCAAACGCGAAGGCGTAAGTGGCTGTTTGACACAAAGCGCGAGTGATGCGCGCCACGTGTTGCACATTTCAGGCAAAAAATGCAATTCAAGGTGCTTTACATAATCCATTGAAAAGGAGATAAGCCACGACATGAACCAACAAATTCAAAAGATAGAAATCCAATTAGAAAAATGTAAAAAATCAAAATCAAATTAAAAAGATCAAGAAATGCAAGGTTGAAAAATAATTCAGGCCGAAGGTTCAGTCAGAGGCAGAGGAGAACATAAAACAGAACCTGGAATTAGAAGAAGTGTTTAAAGTCGGACCAAATCTTTTGTTCCACGTCTGCGGTGCAAAGTAGGCGACTGTGGCTCAGTGGAGAGCAGGGGGCCGTCCTCCAATCAGAGAGACGGCGATCCGATCCCCCGGCTTCGGCTCCGCCAGTCGCATGTCGACGTGTCCTTAAGCGAGACGCTTAACCCCAGAATTGCTCCCGCAGCCGATAAAAGCGTCTGCTGAATGACTGTAATAAGTATCTAAATGCTGCTTCTCCACGTTTAACTGGGATTCATGCAGAGAGGCAGAGAGGGACAGTCGGAGAAGTGTGGAGGTCCCGAACAAGTGAGCGATCAACAGACGAGCAACAGCGATTCAAACTCTGTTTCATGACGGAGGAAGTGGACTCAGCGGTCGCTTTCTGAAGGAGCTGAGTCGTTACAAAAGTCCTGGAGCTTAAAGCTTCACCCCCCCCCCCCCCCCCTCCGAATCTCACTATGATAGTATGCAAACGTGATTATCGATTCAAAGTTTCTCTCTCAGTCCGTCATTATACCGAGATTGATTTTCGCTGTATTTATTTGGATCCCCACCAGCTGTTACCGGGGCGACGGCTCCTCTTCCTGGGGGGGTCGATAGAAAAATAATTACCCACAATTCCAATGTGTTTGTTTCATTCAAAAGAAGGTATATTACATAGGCAATCACTGCAATACGACTAACATTACATACATGTGCGTATACAAAGTGAATAGGATAAAACAAAGTGTAGTACTAGTATAGTGAAGTCTATACTACCAAGTGTAGAAGTACAATAGAAAGCAATACACTTTCCTACTATTCTCATGGATTTGAAACCCCTTTATCTCGTCAGAACATCCTTACAGCTATGACTTCATTAGAGGTCTCCTCAGCTGTCCTTTTAAAGGGAACCCTCTCAGGCAATACCTGATAAATGATGAAAATAAATAAGGAATGGAGCCGTATTCATAAAGCTTCTTCCAGCTTTGATGAAGTCTGCCATTGGATGACGTGCTCGCTTTCCCTCCTTCAGGATAATTTGTCCAAAAAGTTGTAATATTCTTCGATTTCTAGTCAATTGTCGTGGTGGAGAGAGCGCTGCTTTTATAGGACTGTTTGTATAGGATGATTGTTATCAGCCCACAACACGTTAATGTATGACAGCCCATAATAAGACCATGTGTTTCTATGTGTGCCCCACAAACTGTACATAAACAGATATCTGGAGGCAATCGTGGAACCCATCGGCTATCGCCTGACGCCGTTTTAGCTTTTTATTAAACTCTATGAACAAACATCTGCATGTAGACTTTGTCTCTCAACTCCAACGCCATTCTGTCCTCTCAAGTTGCTAATTGGACTGTAAACACACGGCAGAGGAAGTCTTGGCCCGAAACTTCGTCACACCGTTAGCCGGTGGGTTCTGAGATTCTGCCTCACTGAATCCGACTAAACGTTGTGCCCTCTGGCTTTATTTACACATTTAGACTTCTTCATGATCGGACCTTGAATGCGGAGACATGCAAAGGGCAGAGGGAGTTACTTGTAGTTGATTGTGCATTCGGGTTTTGGATTGGGAAATCAGGCACTTCTGAAGGGTAATAAACCGAAGGAAATGAGAGTATTGAAAAGATGAGGTCGTGGTGGGAAAGAGAGAGCAGACAGGAAGAGAGCGCTCTCTTTCTCTCAGCTTTCTCACCTCTGACTGCAGGTGTTGTGTAAACTGTATTTTTATACGAGCAATATATTCTTTTCTCTTTTTTTGTTTTTTGACCCCAGGCCAACGAATCAAGGAATTTTTCAATTTCATGAGTAACAGAATTAGTTGGGTTTTTTTCCCTCTCTGGTGGAGTTGAACTGCAACACAAATAGATGACATTCTGACATCCTGTTGCTTTATTTTGTTACAATATTCGCAGCATAATACATTTCCACTCTTGGTGATCCCCAATCCGTGAACTGCACCTACTGCACAATGCGCCTGCAGGCCCAGTCCCGTGCGCTGACTGCGTAATGAGCCGCTGCCCCAGTGAAAGCAGGAGCTAAATACGCGCAGATTGCGAGAGCAAATTGGATGAAAACGCGTAGTGCAAATACGCCGTGTTTCAGATCTATAAATCAGACCCGAAAACCTCTTCGGCAGTCAAAATAAGACGGCAATTTACTCCACATTTAGAGCAAGCTAGCTCGAAATGCTTCAAATGGTTGTTGGGAAAATAAATGCAATCATGCAATCCAGTTATTTAGCTGCACAGTGCATTAATATACCATTATAACGATCATTATACTCATCTGTTCCTTCTGCAATTTAAATTTTTGACATTTATTGTCAATAAATGTATGACATTCGTCTGTATTTCCCACAGACGCCGAACATCTGCACTGGGTCCAGACACTGAAAGATGCTCACATGGCCATCGACGCTAATCTGCAGTGGGAGTGCAAAGCCATGGGTAAACCTCGGCCCACGTACAAATGGCTGAAGAACGGCCAGCCGCTAGCAGCGGAGGTAAGACGCCGCGAGTCAAGCTGAGGTTTGACATTTGTTAGAAAATGTGAGAACCTCATTGTGATGTCTCTCACACACACACACACACACACACAAAGAAAAATCAATTCTCTCAAAAATAATACTCTTTTTAGAGGCAATTCAGAAACAAATCTTAGCTGAAAACCTCGAAGGCAAAGGATGATCCAACAGCTTGCACTCGTCTCGCAAAAGAAAAAAAAAAAAAAAAATGGATGTAAATCGGTAAAAGATGTCGCCGAACATTAACCAGCTGGCCTGATTTTGCAGGGCAGGATCCACGTGGAAGCGGGTCGACTGACCATTTCCAGGATCAGTCTGTTGGACTCCGGGATGTATCAGTGCGTGGCGGAGAGCGAACACGGAGCCGTGTATGCCAGCGCCGAGCTCAAGGTTGTAGGTAAGCAGTTTGCTCGCCCTGTATTATTTACAACGCACTGAACCAGAGGCAAGGCAGATATACACTGCCTGTACATCGTGCTGTCAGTTGAATGAAAACGCTTCCTATCTGAAATAAATAAATGATAAGAGACAGAACCAGCTCCCCGCCGAGCCACAACCCCCCCCCCTCCTCTCTTTCATTTCCATAATTCTCTCACACAGTAAGCCAGCGTGGCGGCCCAAAAAAAAAAAAAAAAAAATTTGCCGTAATTGCTTGTGATGCGCTTGACATTTCTGCTGATGCGCGGCGGCTGTTTTTGCGCCCGAGAAACAAACGGGACCCTTAACGCCGGGTTTGCTCCCTCAGCCTCACCGCCGGACTTCACCCGGCGGCCCGTGAAGAAGTCCACCGTGATCCAGAGGGGGGGCGAGGTGGTCTTGGAGTGCCGCCCCCACGCCTCCCCGAGGGCCACCGTCTCCTGGTGGAGAGGGGGCGAACTCCTGAAGGACAGCGAGAGGTAGGGTACCGTACGCTCACGCTTCCTCGTGGCATCTGCTAAAGGGTTTTTTTGCTCACGTGGTCCTTTTTTTTTTTTTCATTTCTAGCGCTCATTGTAATTTATGCCTCTGCTCAAGGGGACTCAGGGGGAAGTCAGCGTTGCATAACGCAGCCCTGTTCGGTCCCAGGAAAGAGATAGACACCTTATTCCTCACATAGAAAAAGATGTTGGTTTTCTGTTGACAGTAGTAGTTGTTTTTTTTGTTTTTTTTACCAGATCTAAGAATGAGGCCATGACCTTCTACTCCATCAGTTTTTTTTTTCTGAGGCACAAGATAAAGAGTGCAATTTGAAATTCCTTTTTGAAACTTCAAAGTGTCCCACAGCTTCAGAGCTCTTCAAGGCAGTCAAAGTGCTGGATGTAGAACCGAGACCCTGAAGAGACGCTCTCTCTCTCTCTCGCTCTCTCTCTCTCTCTCTCTCTCTCTCTCTCTCTCTCTCTCTCTCTCTCTCTGTGTGTGGAACAACTGAGGAAAAGAACTCATTGCATCCTTGAGCAAAAACTCCACCCC